>NC_042620.1:320873411-321182632 GCF_901001135.1 Rhinatrema bivittatum
TCTCCCCCTCCTCCCCCCAACACGAAAGATCCCCTGATTCCCGTTCAGGACGCCTCTTTTTGGAGACAGGAGAGATAAATTGCATCGTCTGATTCACAGAAGAATGTTCTCATAAGAAAACAGATCCAACCGGAAGAAGGCCATAAGGAAGAATTCCCAGCTTTCTAGAACAAAATGAAATATTTTAGTAATTAAAGCCAACTTGGCAAAACGTTTGACACTTTTTTGGGCCAGGACTGACTGAAATCAATAATACCTCATGGCAGAAAGATCTCTGGATCAGATGAAGGCTCAGAAAGGAGCCAAAAATACAAGCAATGTCATTAAGACGGGATGGTATAATCTCCCACAGACAATGTTGCTTAACAGAGAAGAGAACTGCAATTCTGTGTAGGCAGACTAACAATTACAGTCAGAGAAGAGCTACAAAATGTTTGGTTATAAAATGTCTATTTTTTAAAATAGGGCAACAGAATCTTTGAGGTGGAAAATCTTTTTTAGGTGAATTTGGTTCAAGCTGCAAAGATTAAAAATTTACAGATCACCCAAGACTTGCCCATTTTTAATCTTTCTGTTTCCTGTCTAGCCTGTCCAGTGCTGTAGTTATTCCTCTGGCTGATGAAGCACAGGCGGTGGTTCCCTCCAGAGCCTGATAGATGTGAACCCTTGAACTCGACCAGAGGTGCCACTATTTAGGTCTGTCTGGGACTTCCTCCCACCCAGAAGCCGTAAACACTATTTATTTTACTTATTTACTCAACTTAATATACTGCCTCAATCCAAAAAATCACCAAGTGGTAACCATAAAAACATCTAACACGCACAAATATAAACCAACACTCACCAATATCAAATAATAAAATATAATCAAAATAAATACACAACCCCCAATAATAATAATATAATATACACTACTCAGTTCTAAAATAAATAAAATTGCATCCTTGCTTCATAAATGACCTTTTCATCAGCCCCAGTCCTCACTGGACAAAGCAGCAGGACTTCAGTTCAGGAACGAAAGGCAGGAACCATGTGAGACAGACCAGTCCTTGCTGCTCAAAGGCCATCGATTCTCAAATTTTCATTGTACCAGTTCTGAAAGGGTCCTTTTAATACGCCTCTAACACACTTTCCTGCTCTTAGAGAACACCCCAAAAATGTTATCACTGGAACCCACCTATCAAGTGGTAGCAGCCTTTTAGAAACGTTATTTGCAAATACTAATATTCAAAAAAATTGGTCAGGCAAATCTGGGCTGAATTTCATGGGTATTTTACGGGAACACATTTAATTAATGTTAGGAGGCAAATCTCTCTTCAGCAGCCTTTTACTTTAGCATAGCAGTAAAGATATTTGTTTATTCCTGTTTTATGCACAGACAAAAAGCAAACTATATTACAATAAAACAAGTGTTGAAAGTTTTCTTAATCATCAGAAAAGCCTCTGATCACCAATTTCGCCAGCTCATTCTGTACCTTGGTTCTCCTTCATCTTCATGCAACTCATCTTCCTCTTCTTCACTCCCGCTATAATATTCAGTTTCATCTAAAAGAAAGGAACAGAAGCTGAAAGTAAGGGACAAGTTATGATTGATATTCACTTTAAGAATCTCTCAAAAAAAAATCTGATTGCAGCACAGGGCTACAATTAGCAAGTGTGAAAGGCTAGCCAGAAAAGGCAGGACACAGAGGAACAGGGAGGACAAGACCAAGAGACAAAGCACAGCAAGACTCCAGGACACGGGTAAGACAGACAGACAAAGTGAGAGGACAGGCAGGTCGAACAAAAAAAAGACATTTATTATCTGAGGCCTGTATCCTAATTGCCAGGCAAGTGTTGGTGGGAGTGCTACGGAGGCAGAACTTTCAGATCTCAGGCTGTAGAATATTGTATGTAAGTGGCCCCCAGTGGGCCATGGACATGCCCTCGAGCCCCGGCTTTCCTGTTATGTAGTGTATGAAATGGCGTGGGAGATATTAATGGGGGCTTTAAATGAGTTGCAGCTATTCATTGGTTATCAAGTAGTCATAAGTGAACATCCGCTAGATGATTTTCTTTGGCCAGCAAGAGTCTTTCGGCGAGAAACATGGCTTACATATGTCATGATCATCGTGTTGGATGAGGAATTCCCTGGCTTCTACCTCCATGAGGGCAGTTTTTGAGAGTTCTAGGCAGCCAGCAGATTTACAAGACTCCCAGGCTCTAGGTTGTGGTTCATAGCTTAAGTCTATAAATGACATGTACCGAGAGCAGCAGATCCAAAAGGTCAAGTAAGGTAGTCTGGAGTGGGGGTGACTAGAGGCAACACAATGCTCCTGACAGGAGGGAACCAGTGGTTTATCTGTAACGTGGCCCAGTCAATAGATGGTTGGTGGTGTCTGAGCACAACAGGATTGATTGCCTTGGGTAGCACATAGAACTTGAGGTTTTCTTGATCAGAACCAATCTGCATGGTGATAGGCAAAGTGCCAGTCATGTGACCAGGCAAGGGTTCGCCATAGACAGAAGAAATAACACAAGTTGTTGTCAAGCTGGTAGTAGGGCACTCACACTGGCATAAGAGTGACTCCTGAATAAAATTGATCCTGGCTCCAGAGTCTAGAAAGGCTTCAATTTTAACAAAGTGTTCACTGAAGGTAAGAGGCACCGGTATCACCAGTTGTGGAGAGGAAACTGGATGGTTGAAAATTGTCTTCCCAACTAAGCTTCTGTTCATGAAATTTCCTGGTTTCACAGGACAATGGATAGTGAAATGTTCCTGTGCGGCACGGTAGAGGCAGATGTTATGCAGTCTTCGTCTCTGTTTCTCTGCTTCAGAAAGTCATGTCCTGCCCAACTGCCAGGGTTCTTAAAAGGTGACAACCTTCAAAGGATTTGAGACTAGCAACAGGGGGTTTAGAAGCTTAGGAGCCACATGAATGGATCTATGGGATGTCTTCTCTTGAGCTTGTTCCTGGAATCTTAGTTCAACTCCTATAGCCAAGGCAATAAGTGCTTCTAGGGATGGAAGAAGGTTCCAAGCTGCCAGTTCGACCTTTATTCTTCCAGATAATCCTTGCCAAGAAATGGCAGTTTGGCTGTCTTCACTCCAACCAAGCTCGTAAGCCAAGGTATGAAATTCCACTGCAAACTCGCTGACAGTGAGAGTGCCTTGATGAATGCAAAAAAGTTCTGTGTAGCGGATGAGGCATGTCTGGGTTTGTCAAGGATCAGGTGGAACTGTTGTATGAAGTTATCCAAATTTCTAAGAAACAAGTCATCCCATTCCCACAAGGGAGAAGCCCAGATGAGAATGGGCCTGTGAGAAAGGATGTACATTATCTTGACACGATCAGAAAGAAAACAAGCTAGCTGTAGCTTGAAATGCATTTTGTAAAACACTGAGGAATCCTCTGCATCCCTTAGGATCACCACTATACCTCGGAGGTGGCAGGAGCTGCATCGTAGATTCCACAGACCAAATGGGTGCTGGGGTAGGGTTCACCAGAGCTGGTACTGGGACTGGACCGGGAAGTTGGATTTGAACTGCATCTAATCACTGAGACAAAGTCTGAAGTAAACTGGTTACTTGATCAAGTTGCTACTGGGCCTCTTACATAAACCTGTGCAGGAGACCACTCAAGAAATTGTTCAGTTTTTTGCTCCTGAAATGGGTGGCCAATGTAGCAATTGCCCTTTGTGGAGGAGCATTCACCGAGCTCATGGCTTCAGCAATCTGTAAGGAACAGCGTGAGCATGAGCCCTTTTTGTTGTGGCACAGTTGACGCAACCTTGCAGTAGAGTCCTAAGGTCTGTGTCAACAGCTGGCGAACATGCCATGGAGAGGGCCAGGCTAAGGCAGAGTCCAGGACAGTCTGGGACTCAGGGCAGGGTGCTGACAAGGCATGGTGGAGGTCCAAAACTAGGGTCAGATCCAGGAGGTAATCAAGAAGTAAGTCAAGGTCCAAAGCTGAGGTCAAAGCCAGGGAGACTAGCCAGAAGAAGCATAACACAGAAAAATAGGGAGGACAAGACCAAGAGACAAAGCATGGCAAGACTCCAAGACACGGGCAAGATAGACAGACAAAGTGAGAGGACAGACAAAAAGACAAGCAGAATGGGGCAAGGCTTGGGGCAAGACTGGATGAAGGCAAGGCTAGATGAAGTCAAGGCTGGAAAAAAGGCTGGACGAGGCAAGGCTGAAAGAAGGTAAGGTTGAAACACAGGCTGGCTGAGGCAAGGGGCCTGTTTGCTGAGGTGCCAGTCAGTAGCATGGCTGGAGTTTAAATACTCAGCCGTGTGACATCATCTGCTGAGGATTCCCACCGCAGGGCCTACTAAAGAGGGTACGCACCGCAAATGTGCGCCAAGGGGAGGGAGGGAAGCCCCTGAAGAGGATTCCACGTGGCAGGTCTGGGTGTCAACAGCGTCAGGTGAGTAAAGCCGCTTGTAGGTTGTCCCACAAGCAGCAATGTAATATGCAGCACTCAGTAGAAGGAATACCGAATGAGCTGTGGGTCATTCCCTCTTGGTGAAAAAGCAATGGAACAGCCAACAGAGAGCTGCACCATAAAGGCATGCGCAGTGAGAGCGTGAAGAAGCCAAGCCGATGTTTTTGCTCTGTTTGTCGTGGCTGTAGTAGTGGAGCTGGAGTGAGGGATGAGCGAAACCTCTAAGTCCAAGACTGGACCTGAAGCCTTCATATTGGAAACATTCTTTCTCTCCTGGTCTCTACCTGTGGGAGGTCTGGGGTTACCCATCGGGAGGCTGGGGCAAAGCAGGGGAGACGAATGGGAAAAAAATGACCTACGCGCTAAAAAAAAAAAAAAAAAAAAAGAGCAATGATAACAAAATGTCCCCTGTTAGCCATTCACTTTAAACATCAAACTAAGGGGTCATTTTCAAACTGTCAGTCCTGGGACAAAATCCATGGTACTTTTACATGCAAATTTTGAAACCGGCTTTCAACGGGAAAGTAGGTGTGTACTTTTGCTTACAAATTTGCTGCAGTTATAAAGCACCCGCAGACGCTTGCAGCTGCCTTTGGTGGGGGTCTGCTTCTCACAGAAATTAGCATGCATAAATTGGAAACTACAATCTCTGCGTATCCTCCTCCTCTCACCCCCTACACGTGCCCTGGGGGGACACCTCCTCTCAATGAGGCTAAAAGTGCGCGCGATTTTCAGATGATCGACCGGCACAGGCGAATCGCTTTTTTTCTGCCTGAATGGGTGCGAAAATCATTTTGCTTACTTAACTCTCCTTCCTCCCAGTACTTGCTCTGAGATTGTTAGCTGTAGCCCTGTTAACGAAATCTCTAAATGCTTCATTATGAAGAAAAATGGTCTTTTCACGTGTTTACTGTATGCAGATTGTACCACATCCCCAGATGAGCCATGAATGTAAATATGAAGTTTTCTTCCCCTGCTCCCCCCAGAAAACTCAACCCCTTCTGGCATATTTGTAATGATTATAATTAGTCTCTTCTCAAGTCAGACATGTATAAGCCCTAAAATGCAACTTCATACTCCAGTCTGCTTCTGTTCTGAAATCTTTCAACACAGAAATTATACCTTTCAACTGTAATCTTGTCTCAGATAAGAAATGTGTACCACAAAATATGGTCAACTGCAAAAAACTGTTCACTCAGAGAAAGCTTTAAGGGCCCTGATTTGAAAATATTTTCTTCCATTCTATACTTACTTGTATATCCAGGCAACATCATCTATACCTCTTTCTGCTCTGACCTGGTGAACGGAGCAGAGCTCTTGAAAGCTAATTACTTATATATTAAGTTAAAAAAAAAGTATCACCTACGACTTGTTTCTTGACGTTTCCAAGTGGAATAACACAGCAGCAACGCTGCTTGCTTGGATCTAAGGCAAAAAGGCTTTTCAAAATGACACTCAGAATGCTTCCCCAAGACAAAGTGGGCCAAGCTTTTCATTGTTTGTCTTGTCCTCCTCGCTGATTTTGCTTTTCTAGATCAATTGAGAAATGCTTCAACTGGGGTTTCACTATGAACCTTCATTTACAGCTACCTCCCCAAGTTTCCCCATCTTTCACTCCTCTCCCCCTCCCCAGGTCTGTCACTGTAGCAACCGTCCTCTTGCACGGGCAACTTTCTGTCCGCCTGTAGACGTTCTTGAGCGATGCCTGGAACAACTTTCTTCATGGAGGACCAAGATTTAGTTTGAATTTGCTCACAATGACTACTTTAGCTATGGTTTCACAGCAGACAAAATAACATCATTAAAATATCTATTTCTTCCTACATGGACAGGAAAAAAATCTGATACAACAAGCTAACTCAGCCACAATGCATAAACAAAGAGAGGCAACTGCTCTCTGGTCCAAAAATATTCTCTTTATTTATTTATTCATTCATTCATTTTACAGTTTTGTAGCCCGCTAATCCACAGACCTTAGCGGGTAACAAGAATTACACACATAATGAAAACACAGTAAATTACAAACAGTACAAAAACTAATGCAATGCCTAGACTAAACAAACAAAAATTAAATTAAACAAATAGATTAAAATCTTAAACACAACAGCAAAAAATTGCTAGTCATCAATTCTAGGTAAGAAAGCTTTGAAGAAAAGATACATTTTTAATATCTTTCTAAAATGTAATAGGTCATATTCCATTTTTTATGGTTTTGGGAGCCTATTCCAAAGGGTGTAGCCTGCGATGCTGGAAATACGGCAATGTGACTCAGCTAAGCGAATGGATTTATGTGGAGGGATCACCGACAATCTATGACCTGTCGAGCACAAATCGCGAGGAGGACAACAGAACACTGGCTGTGGAAAAGAAGAGGGAACAAGGCCCTTAGTGGCTTTAAAAATTAGAGAAAGTACGGTATTTTAAACTGGCTCTGTGGAGTGCGGCCAAAAGTGGGGAGATATGTGCATGTAACAAAGTGCCAGAGACCAGGCGGGCTGCTGAATTTTGGATAAGTTGCAGCACATGAATTGTATTTTTTTTCAGGCCTAGACAGAGAGCATTACAGTAATCTAATGAGTTCATGATCACTGTTTAAATTACCAGCTTAAAATGTGAGAGATTGCAGTGCATTAGAAATTCACAGAACACTTGATATGGGCAAATAACTGCTGGATTATACAGTTCTCTGACCCTCAAATCAATACATATTTAGGCTATACATTTTCTATCAGGGTCTGTACAATTTTTAACCAGAGATGTTGTAATCTCTCTCCTGATGGCGCTTCTATGTTCCATAATTCTGGTTTGCATTGGTCACAGTGACCACAAGGGCGAGATCCTCTTTGTGGTGGCATTGTTTATGTTACAAATGGATGAATGTGATCTCAAAACCAAAAAGGTTTCTCTAAAGTTTTTTTCAGACTACAGCAATAAAAATATTGATTGCGAAATCTATGTTATTTGCGTTCTGTGATAAAAGCACCAGGATCATTGTGAACCTAAAATACAGAAAAGAAAATTATTCCTTACCTGCTAATTTTAGTTCCTGTAGTACCAAGGATCAGTCCAGACAGTGGGTTATGTCCCCCTTCCTTATAAGGCAGTGCACCCTCTGCTAATCCTCAGTATGTAGTATATCAAAGCAAAGAGGAAAACCAGGATGGATCAAGCAATATAGAACTCAGTAACTAAGAACAGCGTGCACTGGGCACAAACTGTGTCAAACAACAAACTTGCAGAACAAACCATTAACCAGCCAAAGGAAAAGGCGCTGAAGAACAATTTGAGCAGAAAGGCAATCCCAACCCAACCAACACTCAGGGAGGGCGTCTGGACTGATCCTTGGTACTACAGGAACGAAAATTAGCAGGTAAGGAATAATTTTCTTTTCCCTGTACGTACCAGGATCAGTCCAGACAAAGCTTCCCTGCTTAGGGTGGGCCCTGGATAGCCCTGCTCGAATGACCCGAGAGACAAAGGAGCCAAAGGTAGACGACTGTATGTGCAGATGATCGTGGCGAGCAAAGATATGTAACGATTTCCAAGTTGCCGCACGACATATCTCCTGGGACGAGACCGATTGTCTCTCCGCCTAGGAAGCAGCTTGAGCTTGAAGAGAATGGGCCTTGACACTCGCTGGAGGCTGGCAACCCACCCCAATGTACGCCGCAGAGATCGCCTCTTTGAGCCAGCGAGCAATGGTAGTTTTCGTAGCCTTGGACCCCTTCTTCGGACCATGCCAGAGATCAAAAAGATGGTCTGACAAGCGAAATTCATTAGTGACCTCCAGATAGCGAATGAGGATACGCTTGACATCTAGTTTGCGGAGATCCTCCGAATCGTCAGCTGAGAAGGATGGAAGCTCTACTGTCCTATTCAAGTGGAAACCACCTTGGGCAGGAAAAGGGCACAGTTCGCAAGGAAACTCCCGAATCCATGAAACAGAGTGGACCAAGACTCTCTCCCTCCTGAAAGCAGTGGCTACCACCACCATCACCTTCATGAAGGTCCGAAGGGCGGTCACTAGTCCAAAGGGCAGAACCTGGAACTGCTGTCCCAGAATCTTGAACTGCAGAAAACGCTGATGTGCCTGGAGGATGGGAATGTGTAGATAAGCCTCCGTCAGATCCAAGGAGGCCAAAAATTCTCTGGTATGCACCGCCGCTATCACTGAGCGCAAGGTTTCCATCCGGAAGTGGGGAATCTTGAGGGCCCTGTTGACCATCTTGAGATCCAAGATCGGGTGGAAGGAACCTTCCTTCTTGGGGACTACGAAGTAGACCGAATAATGTCCCCATCCTACTTCCAGGGGGTGCACTGGACGAATCGCTCCGAGAGTCAGAAGCCTGTCGAGTGTCTGCCGTACTACGAGTTGTTTCTGTACTGGGCCACATGGGGAGAAGAGGAACCTGTCTCTTTTTGTTCTCTGGCATGGTCCAAAGAAGGGGTCCAAGGCCACGAAAACTACCATTGCTCGCTGGCTCAAACAGGCGATCTCTGCGACGTACATTGGGGCGGTTTGCCAGCCTCCGGTGGGTGTCAAGGCCCATTCTCTTCGAGCTCAAGCTGCTTCCTGGGCGGAGAATATTTCTGGAACCATAGAACTGCAAGCAACTTTCTTTTTTCTTTATTTTCCTAGAACAGAATATTAAAGCAGTAGGTACTCATTATCCAATTTATTTGTACAAAATAGATATTCAGTTTAATATTACTAGCAATTATGAGTCCATATTCAGAAGCATTTAGCCAGATAACTCAGATGTTATCCAGCTGAATGAATATTTGGGCACTTACCTGGCTAAATTCTAGCTGGATAGGTTAGGGACATTCCGGGGGTGTAACTGGGAGGAACTTAGTTAACTGGATAAGTTATTTGGCTAGCTCCAATATTCAGTTAGCCAGATAACCAATCCGGCTAATTCTGGTCAGCCCGAACACCTGCCTTAAAGTTAGCTGGATAAACGATAAATAAATAAATACCAGGAAGCTTTCACACTTGGATGAACAAATTATTTATGATTTTATTGTCTTATTCTGAACTGTTTCACATTGTGTTGTTGATATTGATAGCTATTTTATTGTTCATTTTAAGTATTATTTGTTTTATTGTAATCCTCGTAGAACAGGAGTGCTCATAATCAGGGGAACAAAAATTAATGTAAATAAATAAATAAATAAATATTTTTTAATATATAAGGTTAAGTTAGGCAGATTTTATCCAGCTAACTAGCCAAGCCACACAGCAGCAGAATATGGACCTCTATATCTTTTTTAGTTCAATGTATTGCACCATACAGGTACTTCACATGATTTATTGATATGGGCATTGTTGTTGTTGATCCCATTGGACACAGTTGCTGAACTTTATTATTGATTAGTAAAAGTCCAGTTCACATGCAGGTTTGACCTAGTTCTGCCAGGGCTTCTAATTTACTATAAGGCTACGGCAGCTGGCCCAGAAATTCCCTCACAATAGAAAGCTGAGCTGCTTACCTGTAACAGGTGTTCTCCAAGAACAGCAGGATGTCAGTCCACATACATGAGTGGCATCATTGGATGCAGCCCAGCCCGGAACTTTGATCTCAAAGATTCTAGAGCTTTCAACATGCCCTACTGAGCATGTGCAGCTGTAGTCATCACCCTACCCCTTAGGCAGAGTCCCTCAGTCCATGATATAGCTAATACATGGAGAAGCCAACTCCCAGGTGAGGTGGGTGGGTTTCATGAGGACTGACATCCTGTTGTCCTCAGAGAACACCTGTTACAGGTACGCAACTTTGCTTTTTCTGAGGACAAGCAGGATGGCAGCCCTCATACATGAGTGATTCCCAAGCTATAGGCTGCCCACATAGGACAAAGCAAGAAACCCCACCGTTCTGAAAGCACCACCTCTCTCCCATTTGCCTATGAGGTAGCCAACCCAAAAATGGGACAAGATAGGGAAAGAGTTGGGTTCTACAAAAGAAAAGCAAAGAACAGACTGAGGCAAAATACCCTGATGTGTAGCAGAGGTGTCTAAGGCAGGGGTGTGATGTGAAGTCCAGCAAGAGGCATACTTTGCCTCTCGGGACAATTACAGTCAGGGTTTTGGATCAGCGAACCCTGACAAGCAAAGCAGATCTAGATCCTCCTGGATTCAGGAAAAGGCCTAGAGAATCAACCAAGAGAAGAATTATTGGATGAAGACCATACAGTTTCCTTCGGTGTCACAAGACAACTGAAAAACCAACTGCGGCCAGAAAGCCCTCCAGAAAGAAACTGCAGGCCACTAGCATCTGAAGGACAGAAGGTATTTGTGAAAGCGTGCCTAATGATTGGCTGATAGGCACCATGGGTAGAAAAACCCAAGCAACACTTGGAAGAAGAAGCGGCAACAGTGGCAAGGCCTGTGGCAGACCCTACATGCCAAAGTACCAGGCAGATCTGACCACCCAGGATAGACGTCAAGAGTGTCAGGGGATGAAAGGTAATCCCTGAAATCAGATTGTTAGCTCAAAAACCCTCAAGTAGGGAGTTAAGTTAGGCCTGAAACACCTCTAGACTGTATTTAAGAACCCAACCAAACATCTCACTGCTGATTCCAGTAGAGAGTTACCCTCCTCCCCTGATGTAGACCTCTCAGAATGATAGGAACAGCTGAAACTGAGAGCAAAATCCACCAAGAGACAGAAAGCAGGGATCCTGTAAGTACAAACCCCTGTAGAAACAGGACTTCTTTACCAACCCGGCAACCTGAAGGGTACCAGGGCAGGGTCAGTCTGATCTCGGAACAGACTGCCCAACAACCTGGCCTAGCTATCAATATCCAAGGCCATGATTACATATATTTTCCCCAAGGAATCATGCAGTCCAGTAAGTGGAACAATGGTTGCACGAACTAGAACCTCCCTGCCTACAGATAGGGTTAAAGCTAACGGGGAAGTATAGCTCACAAGCTACCACAACAAAAGTGTAGCACCTCTGTTGCGGGATCTCTCATCCCCTAACTCACACAGTCATGGCAAGAGGTTGAAAGGTATACCTGCCAACTGGGATGCAAATGGACCAGAACCCTCCTTATTGAGGTAGGGTCCCACATGCGAGAATGACTGGCAAGTGCATTCTTCTGCGAAAACTGCACATTGGGCTCAGCAGGTATCAAAAACGTCTCTCCTGTGCAGGAGAAAACCCTAATCTGTGACAGGGTGCTTCCCAGAAGGGGAAACCCTGGGTATGATGGGGAGACTGAATCCAGAATAACTCTCTCATGAAATAGACCCGTTGCACCTTAGGATGACCTAGGAAAGAGCTCTAATACCTGACTTGCTCTCAGATCCTGCGGGGAACAGAGAGCGAGCACCAGTCAGAGGTAATGAAATCCCTTTTTCAGGAAATGGAGAATGAGGGCCACCTTTTAGGAGTGGACAACATAGCATCCAAGGGGAACCCATAAAGGTAATCTCTGGAAACCCAGTCAAGTCACCCCTTTCCAAAGGGACAGGAGAGCAATGGGAATCATGGCCTCCCGATCCCAAAAAACCTTCCTACTCTCCAGGGCAGAGTGGGTTACTGTCGCTGAGGTTCATAAGTGACCAAATCGGCAGCAGGCAGCCATCCCGTCAAATGGGGAAGGCCATCAGTGTAATCCATGGAGCAGCAAGAACGGTCCAATGATTTCTGCGGCTGCTGCTGTCCCCCCCAAAGCCCGCAGGTCCTGGCCTGTAAGGAGGTGCACCGAGCTTGAGGATGGCAGCTCACATATGCACCCCATCGTCGAGCTTGTGGGTAGAATATCAGGGCACAACAGGAACCGATGTTAAGGCTGGCAGTTCTACACTGCCAAAAAGCAATCCAAGAGTGTGTGTGTCCCATTGCACCCTATGGTGCAAAACAACCAAGGAAGCTGATACCTTGACACGACGATGGTGGTCCTGCTTTCTCTGGCATGGCAAGCCAGGAACACAAAGGCAAGGTATGGGTCAAAGCACGAACAGGAACTGCACACAGAAGCAACATGCACTGTGAACAAGCACCAGGGGACCTGTTGTTGAAGCAGTGTCCTGGAAGCCCTATATATAGGGAAAAGACTGTTGAGGTCATCAGGGGGTGGTTATGGGTGATTCCGGCCCTTTAAATCTTGTGATGTTGGCTCACACGCTCCTAGGAGCCTGAGCCAGGACAGCAATGTCAGCGGCATTCTGTTGCATGTGAGCAGTGCAGCCACGACCAGCCATAGAGAGAGGACCCAGCTGATGCTGACAGTGAGTGCGGTGGATCATGGGGGCCTTCCAGCGAGCCACCCATACTAACGCCACCACCTCTCTAATTTCTCCCTATACTGAAGCCCTCTGCAGCCTCCTCTCTCTTCCCCTACAACAAACCACCTACTGTTTCTTTTCCTCCACCTCAAGCCCATCATTAATGCCTTATTTTACCCCCACCCCCAAGACTTCTACTCCCTCCTCTCTCTCTCTCCTCCTCCAACTAAAGACAAGAATGAGAGAGTGAAGGGGAAGCATGAGGAAGAGAAGGGGAGAGCGGAAGGGAAATAAAAGAAATAGATTGGAGAATGGAGGCAGGTGGCAGGAAATGAGGCAGCATTTTAGAAGGGGGAGAGACAAGCTGGATTAGAGAGAAGTATGGTAAGAGAGAGAATGTGGAGAGAAAAGAAGAAATAGGAAAAAGAAAAAAAAGGGATGAAAAAAGGAATATCAGAAAAGATGGAGAAAAGAACCAGGAGGAAGAATGGAAAGAAATATTAAGAAGTGAGCAAAGGAAGTTATTCAGACACAAAGAGTAAAGATGGGGAAATAATTTTATTTCTTATTAAAAAAATTAAAACCAGAATTTAATAAAAACTGATTATGCCATACAATCAAGCAGAATGCTCCCCTCTCCCTCTAGGCTGACGCAGTCTATAGGGGCTTTGGGTTCTGATGGCTACTGAGACAGAAGTGAATCAGAGCCCAGACTGGGTTTGACGTTTTCTAAATGGACCCATAGTTGCTAACTTTTCACAATGATTGGAGGCAGGGCGGTTCTGGGGGAGGCAAACAGGGATGACCTCTGTGGGCTCCAGACTTCGGACGGCCTGCCCCACTAAGATAGCCCCATCCCCAACACTATAATTTCAGCATTTCAGAGCCCCGCTGTGATTGATTTGACTGGGCCTTGTGCCCTCCTGAGATCAGCCCTGACTGGGTACGCTCAACAACACAAATTACCCCTTCCTGGACACAGTGAAGGATTTTACTCAGCACTGGGGGCGATAAAGCAGCCACAAAATTCAGCTTGTGTGGCTTATCTTTCACCAAAATTGCTACACTCATGTAACTCTCATTCTCAAGTTACTATAATGGCTCAGTTCAAGTTCCTCTTACTCACCTACGAGAGCTTTCCCTCTGCAGCTCCTACTACCTCTCCTCTCTTGTCTCTTCCTAAACCCCTCCTCATGAACTCCGTTCATCAGGCAGGTCCCTACTATCTCTACCCTTCTCCTCTACCGCCAACTCCCGACTCGGTGCTTTCCACCTGGCTGCACCATATGCTTGCAACAGACTTCCTGAGCTGGTACGTCATGCTCCCTCTCTTACCTTATTCAAATCCAACCTCTTTTTGAGGCTTCTTTTAAACCCTAACCCCCTGATTATCCCACTCACAGCCACATTCATTTTAACCATTTACTTAATAAGTGAAATTCCCAATTTTGCCCTATATGTTTGTCTTGATTAGACTGTAAGCTCTATGGAGCAGGGACTGTCTCTTATGTGTTTTGTGCAAGGCTGCATATGCTGAGTAGCTCTGTAGAGGTGATAAATAGTAGAAGTAGTAAAACTACACCTACAGAGCTGATACTAATGAGTGCATCTTACATTTCTGTGCCAGGTCAAGGGCATGAACTCAGATCTAATCAGAGCCATGCACTCACTGCTGACACAGAGAGTGTGAAACATAAGTGATTAAAATATTTAAGCCACTTTGCACAATGGAATGTCACACGTTTAATGATCCCTCCTGGTAAAGTAAGACAGCCTATGACACTAATAAAAGGAGGTACCTGTAGTAAAGCAGGGACAGGACCAGAACTCCTTTTATAAAGGGGATTTCCTAGCCCGTTATTTGACTTCTTTAATGAAAATCACGGAAGATTTACTTTGGATTGTTACAAGGAAGCCTTGTTACAAAGCGATGCATCATAAAGAGAGACCAGTGTTATTTGCCCCATGAAAAAAAAAAAAAAAGACGGGCACAACCGTACCTTTCTCTCCCTTTTTCTTCCTCGTTCGGTCCAGGTGGTCTTTGAGCATGATCCGCACCTGCCGCTCACTTTGCAAATCTCGGATGAACGAATGCTTCAGCAGAGTTTCGGTGGGAGGGCGGTGGGTATAATTCTTAACCAAGCAGCTTTCAACAAAATTAAGGAACTTTTTCGACCTGCAAAAGCATGAAAACCGACGAATGGCGAGTCAGTGAGAAGATTCCACGTGGGTAAACACAAAGTCTCAGCCTTCGTTCTACCATGCACTGCACATCTCCTGCTAACTTTCAGGGAAAACGCCATCAATGTTTACCATTTCCTGGACTTCAGCTTGGGGGGTGGGTTTCGTGGTATGAGAAAGAGCGCCCTCATTGGATGCATGTCGCACAAGGCTGAAAAATGCAAGCAAATGGGCACATTATGCAAGAGAAGGACAGTAACGTTGTATGTTTTACTCGAGACAAGCTGTAAACAATCTGCACACAGGTTTGACAGCTGCAAGCAACTGCATTACTTCAACTGAACTCTCACAATGCTTTCTTGCATGAGTAGGGATCTTATGCTCAGAGCTTAATTACACTCCTCCGACACTAAAGAACGTGCAGGTCACAGTGCCCGGGGTGCCATTTTCAATATGAAGCTTCTGCTGGCAGATAGCAAACCCGCTCTCTCCTGCCCATGAAGCCTTCTAAGGGACATTAGGGAAAGGATGAATGAATAGGGACTGGGGGTGGGCAGGAGGTTAAGGTTTGGACCACTACAGCATCACCAATGGTTTTTTGTGGTACAGGAGTGGGGTGCATTGGGATAGGACTCCTGAAGTCACCTTACATTCACTAACACACCCCACTTCATGGCATAAAGTTAATTACACCTCTGAAGGTGTAGTGAATTTTCCAGGTTTTGTTTAGGGTGCATTAACCCTTGCAGGTGTTAACACTGGATAACACATCCAGCATAATATCTAATGAGGGCATTAGCGGTTTTCATTTATATGTGAGTTAGCAATGGAAACTCTAGTGGTATTGCTAATGCATATGCAAATTACACATGGGAAACAGGGTCGTAGCAGCCATGCCATAGTACACAGTGCTGCACATGCACCACTAAAGTTACAAATTGGGGATCCATGCTGTCAAGCCCCTCCAATAGTCCCTGCTTCCCATATTCCCCTGCTCTCCCCCTCAGTGCCAGTCTTCCCTTGATCTTCCTCAGCCCCAACCGGCCCCTCTAAACCTTAAACACAAGAGGTACCTTCCTCTTGCAGCCCTGCAGTGAAACATCCCTATTTGTACTGCGGGGCTCTGTATCTATGGAGCATTGCATAGTTCAAACATCTGCTATGCAACCCCCTGCAGTTCTAATAGTAGATGTTTGAAGCATGCAGGGCTCCGTAGATACAGAACTCTGTGGTTCAAACAGAGGATGTTTCACTGCAGGCTGCACGGGGAAGAGGAGTCAATGTTTAAGCTGCAGCCCAATCAACTCAGAGGTCCTGGCTGAGGCAAAGGATGAGATTGGACAGTGCAGGGGAAGAGCAGGGGAGGGGAAGGGTTGAAGAGCAGGAGAGAAATGGCACTGAGGGGAGAGGGGAAAATGGGAGGTAGAGGCTGTTAGGGGGAAAACCAGAAAGAATGGGAAGCAGGGACTGTGCGTAGTGCAGGGGAAGAATTAATCTGGGGACTCAATGAGAGCAGGTATTGGGGTGAAGAGCAGGGGAAGAATGGGGACTCAGGGAGAGCAGAGACAGGTATTGGGGGCAGGAGACAGAACTGGAACTCTGGCATAGAGTTGGGGGGGGCAGGGCAGGGGCTTGTGAGGGACCTGAGCTAGGACGAGGGGGGAGAGTAGAGACTTGGCAATTGGATGGGTAATAGTGTGTGTGTGTGTGTGTGTGGGGGGGGGGGTTGATTGGTAGAGGGGAGAGTATGTGTGAGGGTGTGAGATGGGGTAAAAGAAGGGGGCTTAAGAGTGGGGAGGGATTGAGAGGGGGTGTGAATGGCTTGGAGGACTAGATAGAGGGTGAAAGGTAGTGGAAAATGAATGGACTGCTGTGGAGTGGTGTGAGAGGAAAGGGATGGGTCTGTGAAGGGGTGAGAGGGTGGGAATAGGACTGGGAAAGTGGAGAAAGAGGGGTCATCTGAGACTGGGTAGGGGGAAAGAGAGAAGAATGGGTTGGAGGCCAGGGAGGGAATGAGTGACAGGGAGAGGATGAGAGGCACAAGAAGGTAGATGAGGATAGGGAGAGTACAGAGGGTGGTGGAAATGGGGAATTAGGGAATGGGTGAAAGACAGAGGGGTAATAGGATGCTGGAAAACAAATAAGAGGGGGCTGGAAGGAAGTGAGAGTGGGAGATGGAAAGCTGATAGGTAAGAGGTGACGAGGAAGACAGAGCTGGTTGGTTAGAGAGGAGGAAAAGAGGGGTGAAATTTAACTATGAGTGGATAGAAAGGCAAAGAAGTGAGAAAAAGAGAAAAAGATGAAAGGGAAGGATCAAAGTCTGAGATGGACTTAGAGAAGGAAAGGAAGAAGACAGGAGTAAAATGCAAAGTGGAATGGAGAAGACCAGGACCAACCTAATTATTAAAAAAAATTGCACACACTAAAGGTAGAAAATATTTAATTTTCAGAGAGTGGAATATGTCCACTCTCTGAACCAATGTTAGGAAGTATTTCTTCATGGAGAGGGTGGTGGATGCCTGGAACGCCCTTCCGGAGGAAGTGGTGAAGACCAAAACTGTAAAGGATTTCAAAGGGGCATGGAATAAACACTGTGGATCCATAAAGTCTAGAGGATGTGAATGAAGAGAAGAGGCATGGGGGTGGCTTGTGGGAATGACAGCTACTACCTGGAGATTAATTCCCTTATTCAATAAACATACACAAGGTTAACGCGACTCCAACATTGCTCTATGCTTCAATAGCAAGAGGAAATGTGGAAAAAAGGATTTGCATTCGCAAAAAAGCGGGGGAGTAGCTGCATTCACAAAAAAGTGGGGGAGTAGCTTGTTTGTTGCAGCGGTTACTACCCCAAACTAAATAAGCCTGATACTTCACTTTCAATGCGTATCCAGCATAGCTCTCTGCTTAAACGGCAGGGGGGAAAGACTGATACTTCACTTTCAATGCATATCCAGCATAGCTCTCTGCATAAATAGCAGGGGGGAATGAAGAAAAGAGGATTTATATTCAGACAAAAACCAACAAGGATTGAATTACATAGTCTGGGTAAACAAGCATGGGTGTAGCTTGCTTGTTACGGCAGTTACTATCCCAAATCAATTAAGCCTGATACTTCACTTGGAATACATATCCAGCACAGCTCACTGCTTCAACGGCAAGGGGGAATGAAGAAAAGATGATTTATATTCAAACAACCAACAAGAACTGAATTGCACAGGCTGGGTAAATAAATAAGCGTGGGAGTAGCTTGCTTATTGCGGAAGTTACTACCCTTAACCAATTAAGCCTGATACTTCATTTAGATGCAGCTCCAGCACTGCTCTCTACATCAATGGCAGGGGTGGAAGGTAAATAGAACCAAAAAGTTACTAATAAAGGCCAAGAGTATCAGATAAGTATGAGAAAAAAATAAGTGTGAAAGCTTGCTGGGCAGACTGGATGGGCTGTTTGGGTTTCTTCTGCCGTCATTTCTATGTATCTATGTCAGCTTATATCTTTGCATTTTGCTCAGTTCAAGAGGCAATGCATTTCTGTTTCTTTTTCTCAAGTGTTGTGCTGCATGCAGCATCAGGCTAGTTTG
Source organism: Rhinatrema bivittatum (assembly GCF_901001135.1). Classification (NCBI taxonomy): domain Eukaryota; kingdom Metazoa; phylum Chordata; class Amphibia; order Gymnophiona; family Rhinatrematidae; genus Rhinatrema; species Rhinatrema bivittatum. Next base: position 320,891,843 of record NC_042620.1, read on the forward strand.
AATTTTCATTTCAGCTTTTGTCGTCATTTTTCTGATTTTAATTTGTGGTCCCTTATTTTGTATTAATTGAGGGTCGGTATATGTTTGGTATGTATGCCTGAGGTGAGGGATACTGCTAGCTTGTAGTATCTCTCTTGTTCTGTTTTTCTAATAGGGGTTGTATTGGTGTTCTAGGGCCTACGGTAATATTTGCAGTGTTGCCCTTTCCCAGCTACAGTTGCTGCTGCTTGATTCCAGGGAGTTAGTTAAGTTATGAAAAGGCAGGTTTGCTACATAGGTTCTGAGTGTCTTTTTGCAGGGTTTTGTGCTACACTTCACAAAGTTTCTGGCAGTGAAAGGAGTTTGTGTGGCTGAGATGACACCAGAATATGATTTTTTTAAAATGGTGATTTAGTGAGGGCCTGTATTCCTTTTGGGGCGGTAGGGAACCATCTTATCCCTCACCTCTGCCGTCATTTCTATGTATCTATGTCAGCTTATATCTTTGCATTTTGCTCAGTTCAAGAGGCAATGCATTTCTGTTTCTTTTTCTCAAGTGTTGTGCTGCATGCAGCATCAGGCTAGTTTGAATTTTCATTTCAGCTTTTGTCGTCATTTTTCTGATTTTAATTTGTGGTCCCTTATTTTGTATTAATTGAGGGTCGGTATATGTTTGGTATGTATGCCTGAGGTGAGGGATACTGCTAGCTTGTAGTATCTCTCTTGTTCTGTTTTTCTAATAGGGGTTGTATTGGTGTTCTAGGGCCTACGGTAATATTTGCAGTGTTGCCCTTTCCCAGCTACAGTTGCTGCTGCTTGATTCCAGGGAGTTAGTTAAGTTATGAAAAGGCAGGTTTGCTACATAGGTTCTGAGTGTCTTTTTTGCAGGGTTTTGTGCTACACTTCACAAAGTTTCTGGCAGTGAAAGGAGTTTGTGTGGCTGAGATGACACCAGAATATGATTTTTTTAAAATGGTGATTTAGTGAGGGCCTGTATTCCTTTTGGGGCGGTAGGGAACCATCTTATCCCTCACCTCTAGCAGCAGATTGCCTTGAGCCGCCTCTGACTGCTGGCACCAATTACTGATAAAGTAAAGCTATGCTCCTGCTCCTGGTTGCCGACACTCTGAACTGCCATCATCATCATCAAAGGCCGGCTCAATGTCACATATGTCAGCGCATCAAAGAGGCCATTGTGGGCCCAGCCTTTGTTGATGCTGTCAGTCTGCGGAGGCAGCTCAGAGGGTTGGGTCACATGGCAGCAGGAAATTTTGTGGTGCACCAACTTCAGCAGTCACCCTATGCCCCTATTGGTAAAGATGTGTGTACATGATTGTAAGCTGATTCCCTTGATTACCAAAGGGGCCGATGCAATACAGGGCGCTCAGCCGAGCGCACTGTTTAATCCACTGTCGGACGTGGATTAAACAGGCGCTAATCCATCCCCTAATGCAATAGAGGGATTAGCGCCTATTTAACGTGCGTCCGACGTGGAGTGAATGAGTTAACGCTCACCACATGCAAATGCATGTGAATGAGGCTATTACTCATTCACTCCAAATGCAAAAAGATAAATGTGCATCTCAGAGCAGGCGTTAATAGCTGAGCGCATTGAAAAGAAGTACAGAAAAGCAGAAAAAACTGCTTTTCTGTACTTCTTTTTTAAAGTAAAAAAATAAAATAAAATAACTCGACAGACCGCCGAGTTATGAAGACCGACGCCGGTAAACTCGGCCTCGGTTTTCATAACCTGCCTGTCTGCCAGTAATGAAAATGGCCGCCGAAAAACGGCGCTTAGCGCATTCTTCCTAGCGTGACCCCCTAATTTACATATTGCATGGTGCCCACCTTGTGGGCGCCATGCGTGCGTTAAGAAAGCAGGCACTGAAAAGTCAGCGCCAGCTTTCCGCGAAGATTATTGCATCGTCCCCCATGATGGTTAAGAGTCACTCCCATTAATACAGAAATCTTCTGTTCTTCCTAGGCTTTCAGGATCCAGATCTGTCAGGACTCGCCACTGACAGGGCTTGAACAGGGGCAGCTAGGAAAGGAAGACTGGGTTAGCCTAATCATTAGGCTAAGCCAGGAGCACAGAGAAGATTCAAGGTCAAGGAATGGCCTCAACAGATCCTCAAATCATTCTCCATGGATTGGCAGCACATCCCTGGGGAATCTCCATCATTTGTGATCTGAGAATTGTGAGTGCCATGAGGCTGCTCACTGGACGACTTTCAGCTCAGTTTGGGAAGTTCAGTGCGCAGTGAAAATGCCCTTGGAAGAGAATAGAAACCATCTGTCCCAGGAGATAGGGAAATTCCCCTAACTCTTCTAATCGAGCAAGAAGAGGCTGGCACACCTCTAGCCAAGGAGTTCCCTATTGGAAACTTGTATCGTAGTTCAACTGCTCTTCACAGAAATAAAGAACTGTGATAACTCATTGTTTCCTGTGGAATGCAACCAGTTTATCTCTACCTTGATATAAAGTCAGACCAGTCTGGAACCACTCTTGCAATGCAGAGTAGTCTGCTATGATTTGGAGTTGCCTATGCTTAATAGGGATTTGCAAGAGAAGCCATATATGAGAGTGGATCATTTTCTTTACATTCAGTTTCCACCTTAGGTTCACTATGACAACTGTCTGATCTGTTTAGGCATTAACCCTTGCAGTATCCGGCTACACTGGAATAAGAAAGCATTATCAGCAACTAGAAGGCTACCCAGCTCCCTCTGCCAGGGAACCCAAACTTCTTGCAGCTGTGCACGGTTTTCCTCTATGTGCCATGTCTTCTAGCGCCACCGTGCACGCCTGTCTAGCTGCGCCTGTGGATCCTATCAATGGCACCTAGAACTCCCAGACCCAGCCTCAGTTCGCTCTGCATCCTGTTTAATGAACGCTCCAGCTTGGACTGTTACTCTACAGCCCAGAACCTTTGGGTAAATCCGGACATGCAGACTGCAGGGTCCAGGACCCAGGACCCCCCAACCCATTGAATAAACACGGGTTAGAACCCGGCAAGATCAAAACAAAGTGTTTCTCTGAATCAGGCTCTCGGATTGATTCACAGCCACTGCCATGCCTTCCTTGCTTTTGCCATTAGCCTAGCTCTTCCCATAAAATGACCTTTCATGACGCCCGGCTTCTCCTCGATGACACAGCTGCTTTATGGGAGGAGAATGCGTGCACATCCAGGGCAACTGTAGGGAAACCCAAGGAAAGCTTAACTAAGGGTCCCAAGCTAGCTCAGTAAGTCTTCTTTCTTCTCGAGCGGGAAAGCATTCCTGCCATACACACGTTCATTTGGACACCTTTGTTCACTAATCTGAAAAACATGAAACCACTAATATTTTGTTTCTTGCAGTTTGTTTTGAGTGGGAGGGCTGGGCAAGGCTCTAAGTAACATGATGAAAGGGAATGGGTTTCTTTCTTATAAGCAAAATGTATTACAACAGACTGTACAGACCTACAGCATGTGCACTTTACGTATACACTGAGCCCAAGCCACTCAGAATGGCTACCAATCAACATTTCAACCTCAGAATTAAAAAGTGAGTGAACCTTCAAATGTGTGAAATTGAAAAGCAGAACATTCTGAATGTTTGTTTTCTGAGAAACTAGCCTGAATGTGTGTGTGTGTCGCTTCATTTCATCTCGCAAAGGCTATATGAAGGGGGGCGTGGCCCGTGACGCTGTGAGACTTTGTAAGCTATGACCTGTTCTGGAAGCTTCTTCTAAGCAGTCATCCTGGGGAAAGCCAAGTGAGATACTGTTTGTAAGAGCAGGCTTTGTCTCCCGGGGAAGACCTGTGTAATTCAGGTCTCCTTTTTCTTGGGAGGATGAGATATGATTTCACGACGCAGCCGATATCTGCACCCGATAGAATAGTTCCAGTCATTCCTACCTCTTTTCTGCCCATCAAGATGGGGCAACCATCGGTCCCCCATCCCTGAGACTAAGCTGTGTGATATCAACTACTAAACAGATGATCAAATCTAGCATCCAAAGCCTCAGTATAGGCCTCCTGTAGTATCTAAGCAGGGGACAATGCACTTGGATGATTAGCTGTTGAAGTACTTGCACCCTACGTTCAGTTGGGCTTTACTAAGCCACATAAGTCATTATAAAGCAATTACTTACGAGGCGCACCCTCTGCCATTTCCATTGCTGTGATTCCTAAAGACCACAGGTCACTCTGCAGGGGAAAGAAAAAAAAGAAAGAATTACACACCACAGGATGACACATCCACTGCTCGTAATCACGCCCATCCAATCCCTCCCCCCACCCGCTGATTTTTTGAGGTTGCCTCATTTACCGATTCAGAGTTAAAGCACAACTGCAATCCACAAAGCTCTCACCAAACCCTCTTCTACTCCATTCAAAACAAATCAGGAAATAATCCTCGTGAAATTCCAGCATACCCCGCCTTGTGGTGAAGAAACTGAAAATCATCCATTACTTATCTTGTTAGTATCGGATGCTTGTGTTAAAAGGCCTGAGCTCCCTGGAGTACATAGAGAAAGACCTCATGCAAGCAACTAGTATGAGCGTTGCCAGCTTTCAAAGAGGCAGAGGAAAACTTTCTCAAAACAGAAGACTTTACGTGCTTCATGGCACTTGGTCCTGGCCTTTTGCGTGAGCAGGGGGGCAGAAGCACTTAAAAGTCCTGGAGCCTGATGGAGCAGTGATTTCCCTGTTCTCTTTCAGCATTGCCTCAATGTGCAGCAGGAGCGGGTCCGGGTCACATTCTGCAGGGCACTGAATCAGTGCTTTGGAACTCCCTGGCATGGCGCTGACCATCTATTCCTCGTCCGTTGGCAGGCATTCCAAAGCACGGATTCAGAGGAATGCGGGCCACGCGGGCAACTGACAGGACAAGGGAAAGACTGTGGCAGGAAAAAAAAAAAGATGAAAGTGGAGGGGGAGAAGAGGCCAGAGTGAGTGAGACAGAGAATGAAGGAAACAGAATAGAGACAAGACAAAGGAGAAAGCACAGACAATGAAGGAGCAAGTGGAGAGGGGGAAGGAGGAAGAGATAGGGAGAGGTAAAAAGGGAAGGACAAGACAATGGAGAGGGACTAAAGGAGAAAAGAAGAAAAAAAAAAAAAAGAGGACAGAGTGAAGGATTAGGTTTAAAGCAACGACTGAAAAAATAGAACAGTGCACTGCTGTTGTGTTCATGACCTCCTTGATCCCTGGAGGTTGAAACTTCTTCAAGAGTACTGCAGCCGAGAAGGGAAAAAGATCCCCACCACGTGTGGCCCCCTCGCTCGCTTGATCCTTTCACGAGGACAGAGTTCTCCCCCCTGACAGCACACTTTGCTTTGCCAGATACAGCACATCCCACTCAAGGCGGGGAAGGCTGGTGGATGCCAGGGGGTGTGTCGCTTTTGTGATAGGAGGACTGGCGTCCCTCTCAAGCCGGACTGAAAATCAGCGAGGCACCGATTGACTCCTGGATCTGGGCTCTTTTCCCTGACCTTTAGGGCAAAAAGCGCCGCAAGGCTGAGAAATAGAGTTTTCAGCAGTGCCGAATCAGAAGCACCTTCCGGGGGCTTCTTGGGCACGATAGCTTGTGGGATCGCTCAAGGTTTGAGCACCCTGTGTGCCGCGCTCACAGGGTGCTCAGACCTTGAACAAGGGACCTGGTACCCACTTTACTAGCCAATTCTTCCCGCAGCCCTAGTTCATCAAGCTGCTGAGCTAATATTGTGCTGCACAGAGAACCTTTGGCAAATATGGATTTTTAGTTTTCAACACAACCGCCTGGCACCTCGATGTGCTATTTATTATTGTGCAATAGAATCATTCTCATATTAAAACCTCACCTCACTAAGGAACCTGAAGCTATAACTGTTAAATTGTTTTACTCAGTGATTTTCATGACAGAAAAAGTTTTTGCCTTCCCTTTTTTTTTTTTTTTAATCACATGGCACAGCTTCCACAGATTTTTATTAGCCAAACTCTGCTTACATTAGCAACGCGCACTTGCTGAAAACACTTACTCTGTAATCGTAAGTGGAGTCTGGATTCTCATCACAGGCTATGACCTCTGGTGCCATCCAATAAGGCGTCCCGATGAATGTGTTCCTTCGTCCAATAGTTCTATCCAACTGAGCACTCACACCAAAATCAACTGAAAGAGACAGGCATGTGGACAGAAATCATCCAGGTTCATTTTAAACCCCATGTTTGTCTTTCACATTTTCACCTCCGTCAGCTGTCATGTCTAGAGGGAAGTTTCCTCCAGGACCTACCCTGCAGTTCTGCTCATTGGCCAGTAGGGGGTCACCACGGTAGCAGTGGTTCTCTCTCCCCTGGACCTTTCACCCATCACCTCCAAAACACACCCAAGCCCCACTGATCCCCATGGAGCAGGAGATCAGAAATCAAGACTCCAACACTGCACAATGCTGAGGTCAAACCACAGACTTCATAAATACATTATTTTTCTAACACCTTGGAAACCCAACCCAACTCAGTAATAAAAATAAAAAAAAAGTAACTACATCAGAAGTTTATTCATCCAGAATATACAATGGACTCCACTCCAGAAGTACTAGGAGATAACTTTCGCAAACTATCTATGAGGACCATACCAGAAAAGAAACAGAAAAATAACATTATTAACCCACTCCATCTCTGGTATATGATAATAAACTACAGCATACAACAAATTTAAAGTTGAACTCACACAGTTTCTGAAGTTAACTGGATCATATTATTCACTTTTCTAGGATATCGGTTTTAAATACCATCGACTGGCACAGAAAAATCCAAGATACTGTAATCGAATTCCAGCCAGTAAATAGATATGAGTGAACTAAAATAGGCCATCCAGAGCCCAGGCAGAAAATAGGCCCAAAAATAAAACAAAAATAAAAGAGGAAGGGCCAGAAGAGCTTAATGGTTAACTTCAAACTAGCATCCTCTTCCTGACTGACTGCCTTCCAGCTCCACTTCCTGGTTGTGTGAAGCCAATCAACTGAGCCTGGGTGAGTCTTCTGACCTATCCCCTGCAGTCCTGCTGCTGGAAAAAAGATGACTGGAGTGGAGACATAGTTTGTTGTCCTTTGCCTGTCTTCTCCTAGTTTGGGGATGGGCAAACTCTTTAGCTTGAGGGCCACATTAGTGGGCCTGAGTGGATGAGTAGCTGGTGAAGGTCTGGTGGGGGATGGGGAGGGAATCCCCTGGGAGTTGCAGCTGAGGAGTGCGGGATCCTCCCTTGGAGCTCTGGCTGTGAAGTATGTGTGTGTGTGGTGGGCGGAGATCCCCAGTCACTTCCCACTCAAGGATGTCACAACTAATGGAAGTGACATGCTCTTGCCGCTGCAGGCAGGGGATCCATGTCACTGCTGTGGGCCGGATGGAAGCCACCCGCAAGCCATAGCTGGCCTGTCTCTGTTCTAGTTCCTACTTTTGCTGCAGCCAATTAGTTGAGTCCTCCCCTGTGGCCCCTCATGGCACATGGAGAGAGGAAGGGGTGGCTTGGAGCTCGATCTTTTTGGACTACTCAGTGCCCAGGCTGGCCTCCAGTTCCTTTCTGCTCCTGTCTGCAGCACAGCTAATCAGCTGAGTCCTCTCCTGCCCTCCTCAAAATTCTGGAGAGTATGAATCTGGCTGTCAAATTTTGTCTCACTCAATGTCTGCCTTTCATTGTTCCTGCCAGTGCTTCTTGACTGCAGGTAAAGAAGCAAGGGGAGTGGTGGAATGGAGCTTGCTGTTTGAATTTAATCTCAGTGTTTTTCAGTGCCTCCTGCCATAAGGTGCATGGGAAGGACACTGCACTGTGGTGTGTGTGTGTGTTTGTGTGCTAACATTGTCTTTAATTCTACTGCTCCTCCTCCATAGCAGTTAAAGGCATAAAACTTACAAAAAAAAGTAATTGCTTTATCTGTTTTCTCATTATTATTATTATCTCTGGCAAAGAGGAGCCTGAAAGTAAATGTTTGCGCAGAGCTGGCAGGGGCCTAGGTACGGCACTGCTTCCAGCCCTTTGGTCTATGGCACCAAGATTATTTTCTTCTATGGTATTCCGTACCTTAGATGTATTGCCATATTAGATCAGCTTAAACATGTAGAAATAAAGGTGAACAGCAAAGTGAAGGCAAAACATTGTACTGAACTAAGTTAATATATTTGTGACTAACCTTTGAGAGATGGACTCCCTTCATCAGTTCATTGCAAAATTATCTAAGTGAGAATGTTAGTTACACGAGCTCAGATAAGTAAATCGTAAGCTAGATTGCACCTTGACGTAGCCTGGACTGTCCACATTTTTCTACCAATAGATTAGAGTTGACTTACCCAGCTTCACTTCTGCATTTTCCGTCAGTAGTACATTCTGTCCTTTGATATCTCGGTGGATGACATGGTGAGAATGAAGATGTGCCAGTCCCTGCAAGACAGCCACTCAATTGAGTACTTCCGTTTTTAGAATAATGCAGTTTAGCCACTTTCCTGGTATTTGGTGATTCAGCAAGGAGAAATACAAGTGACTGGGCAAGGTCTTCCTGGTGTAAGTGACTTTGGCAATGTGAATGGGCCAGAGGTTGAGTCCAGATTTTAAGAATGTGACTGAAGTACTGATGCTTAATGTGAAATATTTAAAACATGGCTTCCTAATTCTGGTTCTTGAGAGTTCGCAAATGGTCTGATTTTCAGCGTAACCAATCTATGTAGCTTTGTTCTCAGACGAAATGCATGGAGACACATCTGGTGAACATTTATTAAAGATGTCCTATTTGTGGCATAGAGCAACATAGCTGGGAACCCTTCAAATGCGATTTTCAGTCTCAGAACTAACTATGCATGTGTTGAATTATTCTGAGGTCAGCATGTAAGTCAACACAATACTTTTTGGGTCCCTATTTACCTGATAAGTTGGAAGACATTTTATAATGGGGATGTTGAAAGCTGTTTTGCTTTATATATAATGGAAGCCTGCACCCTCAGGGGGTGCTGTAGCATTCTCAGCACCTCTAGTTCATCTATGCCTAGGGCCCAAATTAGCAATAATATAAAAGTGTATAAAGATCTAAGATTTGGAGACTGGAAACTGTGCTTAGTTTTGTTTTTAAGACTCACCCTGAGAACCTCCCTGCAGATATATGCTATCCAGTCTTCTTTTAAGCAGTTACCTTTGGACTTCTTCACCAAATCTGTTACTGAACCAGCTCCACAATACTCCATAACCAACTGTGGAACAAGAAGCAAATTGCAAATGACTTTAAGATGTAGCAAGTTTAGTGGTACTAAAACAATTTTACGGTTCTTTCTATGTACTGGTGCATTTCTTTTTAATGCTGACTTTGTATTCTGAGCATTATTTATTCCAGTCAGGCTGAAATGCTTTCCAAATATCCCCGCATTACTATTAACAAATAACAACCTTGTGAGATACACAGGAAAAGTCAAAACTGGTTCATGCAATCCATAGTTGTTAACTATGAAATTGAGCAATGCCAAGAAGGATATTAGGCCTACAATTAAATGATCATAATAGCAGTAGCTATTTTAGATAAAAGGAACATTTTCCTTATTATACAGAGTTACTATCCAGCAGATGTAATGTTTTAGAATGGCAACCGAAAAATCCTGCATGTTTAATTAATAACATCTGATGGGGAAGGCATTTCAGTCAGATAAAGAGAAGTACAGGGGTGGCCAATTCCAGTCCTCGAGAGCCACAAACAGGCCTGGTTTTCAGGATACCCATATTGAATATGCATGAGATGCATTTACATATAATGCAAGCAAAATCTGTCTCATGCAGATTCATTGTAGATATCCTGAAAACCCGAACTGTTTGAGCTCTTGAGCATACACTGTTAATTTGTGGGGTTCCTAGTAGGGGGTAGGAAGAAATACAAATTTTGTTTTGTTATTTGTTTAATTTGGGGGGTTCCCCCACAAATTTTGTTTCATTTAAAGTTTATTTCATTTGTTTTCTTTTAAGAAAAACAAAATAAACATCAAACAAAACCCCCCCAAAAACAGGATTAAAAAAAAAGAAACAGAGCCTCCCGTACTCACCACTCATCACTCCCACCTGAAAAAATGCTGGGCCAGGATCCTCCCCAGCCCCCACTTACCTGGTTTGGGGGGGATCTGACATCGAGGCCTAGGCCCAGGCCAAAGCCTCAGCCTTATATAGGCTTAGGCCGTGATAGGTTGCCTGAACCTCAGCCTAGGCCCTACGCAAAGCCTATGTGAAGCCTAGTCCTGACGCCAGGGCCTAGGCTCAACAGTGTGGCTTCAGCCAAGGCCCAGGCCCGATGCCTTGGTCCGGTCCTGAGACCAGGTCCTGACACCTGGGCCTTGGCCCGGACCAAGAATTGATGCCGGGGCCTCGGCATGGACCAAGTGTGATGCAGGGGCCTGATCCTGAGGCTGAGTACCAATGCCTAGGCCTCAGTCTAAGCCAAGGTTGGGGCTCAAGCATAACACCGAGACTAGAGTGACTAACTGTCCGGTTTTGAACTGGACAGCCGGGTTTTACAGCTTCTTGTACAGTGTCCGGTTGCAATGGTAACCGGACACTGTAAAATCCGGTTAAGCAAGGCCATGTCTCTCTCAATCCAATATCCAATTGGCAGTGGCAGCAAAGCACCAATCAACTGCATGCTCTTGTCTTTTTGGTGGCTGGGGGCAGCCACAGAAGATAGAGAAGAGAAACGTGTATTGCCTTGCTTTCCTGGAGGAGCATTTCCCAACTTCTCCCTCTAAACTCAGTTTCCCTTATTTACTGACCCTCCTCCCTTGCCTTCCTCAATGACTCAGTAAGTCTCCATTCTCCAGGGACTATAAGGCCTAGCTTCTGCCTGCCCGTCTGCCTTGCAATATGTGGCTGGGGCCAAAGACTGCATGAGACATCTTGTCTCATTGGATCATCTCTGAGTTCTCACTGGTAGTGTTAGCTGAGCTGAACTAGTGAGCTCTCCAAAATACAATTTTCCTGCTTCAAAAGGCTGTGCCTGTCTGCGTTGCCATTACTACACATGCTGCCTTTATCTGCCTGCAGTGCTGCACTGCTGCTCACCTTGCTCTCAGCCCACCCACCCCTGCAGCTCTCCTCTCCTCTCCTTCTCCCTTATCTAACCTCCAGGTAAAGTTGCTCTGCTTGTCTCCCTCCCATAGTCCTTCGGCCATCTTATTCCCTTTTTAAATGGTGTATGGGCGTGAGTTGATGTAAATTTCATTCAGGTCTTTAAAGAGAACTAAAAGGATACTGTACACTTTCACAAAAGGTCTGAGATAGCCACAGCTCATTCATTAGGCCAACAAAGAAAGTAAATAAATGTAATCATGTATGTAATAGAGGGAGAGCGAAGGAGCATGTGTGTGTGTGAAAGAGAGAGGTAACAATTCCTCCCCCCCCCCCCAAAATATGACAATCAGGGTGACAGGCATGGAGAGCGGGGAATTTTTTATCCTTAAGAGTTTTAATTATTGGGTGGTGTTTGATGTTTGCTGTTTTGAAATATTTTATTGGCATTTGGGAAATTAAATAAAATTGTATGAGTTTTTAACTATTGCATGTCATACTATTCATCAGCTGTTTAGAAATATTTACTTTTTTTGTTACTATTAATATTATGACTGATGATTTATATTTCTTGATTTTATTTCTTTTATGAGGAGTGTTGATGTTTCTGTTTTTCCATTGCTGCACTGCATAGAGAGTCAGGCTTGTTGTGGTTCCTGTTTGTACTTTATTCTGTATTTGGTGAGGGGCTGTCTGTCTTCTGCATAAGTGACCAAGGTGAGATATTCTGTTAACGTGAAGTTTCACTATAGGGAATTATAGCAGCCTGGTTTGTTCTGTTTTCCTACTAGGTGTATTGGTGTTTGTGTTAGGGATATTTACTATACTGTAATTGTAATTCATTTTACTTATTGGGAGCAGCTGATATATCAGGGACCCTCCTTCATCACCCTGAGAAGCTGGAAGAGAAAGGTATGCAAATGAGGGGGAGTTTGCCTCTGGTCTTTACGTGACCAGTCATAATAGACAGAAAAGTTGACAACCCTAGTCGGGGCCCAATCTGACCAGGTCCTGATGCCTGGGCCAGGGCCTGGACCCAGGCCGACGTGAGGCATGACCCGGAGGCCAGGTCCAGACACCTTGGCCTCAGCCAAGCCCAGGGTACGAGGCCCAGGCCAGATGCTGGGGCCTCGTTTGGAGACAAGGTCCTGACATCTGGCCTCAGGCTGGACCCAGGCCAGTCGCCTTCTTCTTGAAATGACACTGTCTGATGGGGAAGCACCATGGTAAATTAACTCTGGCGCATCCTCCCCAGTGGTGGATGCCATTTTGATGTACAGCAGCTAATTGAACAACTGTACATGAAAATGGCACCTTCCAATGGGGAGGGATGCATCAGAGTTATTTTATTCCGGCACGTTCCCAGTGGATGGAGTCATTTCAAGAAGAAGAAGACAAAAGATGTCTGAAGAGGACCTCCGAGGCTTGGGCTCCAGACCTGAGCCTGATTCTGACCCTGGGCCGAGATCCTAGCTAGGCCAGGCATTGAGACCCATTCTCCAGACCAGGCCGAGGTGCAGGCGTTGGAACCCAGCCTTCGCACCGGGCCCCAGGGTTGTGCCTGGGCCCTGGCCTAGGCTGAGGCCCAGGCGTTGGGACCTGGCCTCCAGACCGGGCCAGGACATCAGATAAAAAAAGTGGAAAAATGTGGGCAGTCTGGGCTTTTGCTTGGGTCTCAACCAAGGCCCCAGCATCAGGCCAGGGCCTCGGCAGAGACCAAAGCATCATGCTCTGGAGTAGGCCGCAGGCCCTTCATCAGGCCTAGGCCTATACCAAAGCACCAGATTTGCGCTTTGCGTAGGCCAGGGCCCCTGCTTTGGGTCTCGGCCTTTTCCCTAGGCAAGGCCCTGACTTTGGGCCTAGGACTAGGCTTTTGTGTTTTTTTTAATTAACTTTCAAAACAAAATGAGATTCTGATGAAATTGTCAAATTTTAAATCATTAGGTTTTGAAAATGACCTGAAATGAAATAGGAAATTTTGGTTCATTTCCTATTTGGTTTCTCCAAAAGGCCCATCCCTACTTCCTTGGTCTCCAAATCTATGCCCCATGCCCATCCCTTTTCAGTACCCAACCATTCTAGAAGGGGCTGTGGAGAATCTCTGTTCCTGCCTCTGGGAGCATTTTATTCCCCCTGTCTGGAGAAAGCCATGAAAATGAGATGTGGTTCCCATCATACAACAAATGGAGGGACAGCAGTTACTTGCCACAGAGAAGATTTTTTTCTGTTTTTCAGAGAAGATTTTTGTTCCATTTTGTTGTAAGAAATTTTTGCTCACCATTCCTGCCCAGGAAAAGTTTAGATTTTATCAGTTGATGCAGTTGGGACTTTCCATCTGTGAGATCCAGTTTGGACACCAGAGGAGAACAGGATACCCTGGTACCTTAAGTAGGAGCCTGGCTTCCCCACTTGGAAGGAAAGGTTTTTTTCCCCCCTAGTGCCTGCCACCTTGAGTGGCACTCAGAGGAGCAAGACTGAGACTGTGGTTAGAACTTGGACTGTATGAAGATCAAGTGAGTAGCTGTCATCTGATTTATTTTGAAGATTATGTCAGTAAAGTTTATTTTTTGGAACACCCCAGTGAATTATTGGCAGAGGAGTCAGCAACCATGAGTACATGGAGAGAGAGAGAGAGAGAGAGAGAGAGAGGGAGAGGTATTCCTCCTATGCCTTGGGTTCTGGAGGTTCAGCCTCTCCTCCATTCAGAAAATCCATGCCTCGTTACTGTTGTGAGACTGGGTGAGGACTTAGCCCAAACACTGTGTGCCCCCCCCCCTGCACATTTCAGGCTACAGCCCCAAGACAGGGGGCTACATGCAACTTTAGGAACGAGAAGTGGAGAGAATGCTCCACCCTTGACAAAGAGTACTCATAGGACTTCCATTGCAATTTTCACATTCAATCTAGCACCAAGGCGAAAGCTTCTGCAAGGAACAGAGGCTACATTTAGGAGGCTAAACGTAGCACATCTGGAGTCACCTTGAATGAACTGACACAAGGAAACGGAATGAAATGTGTACCCAGAGCTGATCATCCTGCCCCGCCAGGCTCTTCTTTACAAAAGCCCCGTAATACGTAGCGATGTTTCTGTGATGAGAGTACTTTTTCAGCATATTCACTTCCATCTTGATTTCCTCTTCCTCCTCCTAAAAAAGAGCAGCATGCATAACGGGTAAGTCTCAGGCAATCAAACAGGCCTCAACAGGCGACTCAACTCGGAAACAGGATGCTATGGAACAGAAATGAACAAGAGGCTAAGAACACCAAGAGGTTTGCATTATCATCAAATAAAGAAAATGCTTACAAGCAAGTTGAAATATCATTCTAAAATGTAACATAACTTACAAATAAAGAACTCAGGCCTAGAACCACTAAGCCACAAAGTTTCATCACGGAATGGGTCAGACTATCGCGGGGAGGGGGGCCGTTACCTCCCTCTCCCGAAAAAACTTTGCAGCTCTATGGTGCGTTCTTTTGTCTCGCAGCCAAACATCATGGGGCAAACGAACACGCTCGGCGGCCTTTTAATGTGATGGCAGCTCCAACCTCCAGGGACTGCCATTGCCTTAAAGGCTGCCAGACAAAAAAAAAATTGAGCAGCCAAATGGGGAGATTGAGCATGGTCAGGACTGATCCCATCTCAACCCAGGGCCATCTCAACCCAGGCCCAACTCTCCCAAAGTAAAAAAAAAAAAAAAAGATGAGTGTCACACAGCAATGGCCACGACCCACTCCCTAAGGTAAAATTCTGCTGCTTGCCTCATCTCTGGTACCAAACGATATGAACACATTAATCCTACTTTAATAGATTAACATTGGCTATCCATCAATGAACGCATTAAATACAAAATCGGAATGCTTGTACACAAGCTTCTCAATGAGCAAAAATGTCACTGGGCCAATGCTATCCTCAAATTTTACCAGCCAATCAGACTACTTTGTTCTTCACAAAGAGGTTTACTTGATGTCCTATCTCCAAAATTCGCCAAACTCAGGACTACTCGCGAATGCGCCTTCTCCATAGCAGCACCAACGCTATGGAACTCTTTCCCAATTGAAATGAGACTTTGTGATTCACTTCCTCAATTTCGAAACTCATTAAGACCTTTTTATTTAATCTAGTTTACGGTTAATTTTACCCTACCATTTTACCTAGTTGATTAATATTCATATTTTATATTTTCAAGTTACTGTTTTTATTTGTTTTTATGCAACACATTATTATTTTGATTTTAAATGTATGTTGTTTTCTATTATTCTTGTTTTAAATTGTGTATGTTTTTATGTTCACTGCCTAGGCCTTCTTAGTGTTAGGCGGTTAATAAATGCAATAAATGTAAATGTAAAATTAAGGTATCATTGCCCCCCAAGGTGAAATAAGGTATTGTTACAAAAATTAGGTGTCCAGGCACAAAACTTCACATGGTCTGGATCTGATCCTCAGACTTTTCCCTACTCATATGGCTGGGGTAAGGTCATTTCAGTGCCATTTTGAAAAATGGCGCCAATCGGGCTGGGTGCGAGGGTGCAGGAGGGTAGTTGGAAGAAGAGGGTGGATGCAGGAAGGGGGGGCCAGGGCCTATCTTATTTGTTTTTTTACCTTTCGGGGGAGGGTGGTACTCAGGACCCTATTTGAATTAGTGACACCTTAAGGGGAGGAGAGGGGTTACTATAATGTTGGCCTTTAAGGTGGATAGGGGGGCTTAATTTATTGATTTGACCCTTTCGGAGGGAGGTTGGGGCCATCACTACATGGGTTCATTTTTCTATTTTTTTATTTTTTTGGGAGTCAAGGCCACCTCAACTGGCAGCTCCAGGTCCCCATTTTAGTGCACAACTTTTTTTGCCAGCTCTTTAGGATGTGAGATGAGAGCCTTGGGATCCGCATTAGGTTCCTGGGCCTCCCGCCTCACATCTAACACATTTCAAATAGGTGTATGTATTTTATCGTGGCTGACCACATTCTCGGATCTCGGTCAGCCGTGATAAAATATTTGCATCAAATTGCCTGTTAATGAACTTCTTTGCATGCATTTGCATTATTCTTGCATGCACATCACATGCAAAGAAGGTCATTGTAATAGGGGAGGGAACCTGGGTGGGGAGATGCAAAATAGCTCATACATCGTGCGATATGGCCGCAATAGTGCTCTATCGCAAATTAGTGCACTACCATGGCTTGATGCATCTCCCAGTCAGAGTGCAATAATCTGCACGGTGACGCTTCACTGGCGACTATAGATCTATTTCCCCTTCCCGCTGTCCAGCTCCTCTAGTTCTCTCAGAGCTTCTATGAATATGCTTTAATTCTGCTTGGCCAGAGCTGAAGTTTTGCAAGTGTAAATTTTGAAATATTCATTTGACTTTGACTGTAACTGCTGGATAATAAAATGAGAGGCAATTTTCAAAAAGCATGCATGGGTAGAAAGTCCTCGGGTGTGTTGATTCTGTGGATATCACTTAATATTCAAAGGCAAAGTACAATAAAGCCACACGGAACTTGTACCGTGAAGATTTTGTTTTTGGCTGGAAAACAGCACATGTAGATCTGAAAATCTAATCTATGCACATTGTTTTCTAACAGCTGTAAACATGTCCCCACCCCCACCCTGAGGAATGCCTCCCCTCAATCTGGCTATAAGCAGGCAGGCATGCTGTGGGAGCATACACGTCCTAAGCCGGACTGACTGAAAGTACTTTTCAGACTGGCAATTTATCCAGGTGAATGACTTTGATAATTGCCCTCATCAATTATTGCATTTTTTCAAAACTTGATTTACGTTTGGAATAGCTATGAACACAGGCAGCAGTGACCATCTCCTGCATCTCTCTCCCACCTTCACCATTATCTATAACTAAAAATAAAGTACACCTGATATGGTGTCAACTGAATTAAAAAAAATTTTTTTCTCATACATCCTTACCTGTGCCACTGGGTAAACTTATTACTGCCGAAACAGTGTTTTGTGTTATGCTATTTCGTTTCCTGTGTATAAAGTTTCACTCATTCCTTTTGTTTTAGTGCACCCTGTATTTTTACAACCTGCAGATTTATTTTACAAAATGTGCTAAAGCAGCATAAATAACATGAAATTAAAATTTTCTTTGCGTCCTTTCAGATGGGAAATAACACAAAATGAGATAATTAATACAGTTTATGATTTCATGCGGTTTTAAAATGACAGCACGTCCCTACAAAACGTTAGGTCCACGATGAAGAATGAGAACAGTTCAGTCAAGTTTCACAGCTATCTACGGACAATATCCCCTTCACCAGCCTGAACAGTGAAATCCATCAGGTTCAACGGCCTTGGCATTGCTCTTCTGCTTCCAGTTGGCTGATGAAATTAATGACTTAGACACCTTTCAAAAGGGCATTAGTAACTTGCCGCTCTCAGATAACAGGAAATATCACTCGTGAGGAGAAGCACACATCAGCCACAGCTCTACTCTCAGATTTAAAGGTCCCACCACACCCTGCCTGTCGTATGAGATTGCAGAATTTCCTGACCGACATCCAGATGTCCCAGAGTGACCACAGCATCCTGCTGCTTATTCAAAGAGCAGAAATGCAACTTCAGCCAAAAGGGAAAACGTGAACGATAAAATAAAAGTGCTCCAGTAAAAGCTTACCGCAGATAACAAAGCTTTTCTGAAAACCATATATATAAAAAGACATGAGTTTATGGATGAGTGTTTGATTTCTTTTTTTAAAGGATCTGAAACTTTTTCTGGCCAAATAAACTCACTGTATGACTTAATAATAGATACAAATTTTCAAACGGTATTCTCAGAAGCAAACGGATCAACATGGGAGTTTTTATAGAAATAGTTGCAAATAACTTGATGAAGACTTCATTCAATGTTTTTTAAAGATAAGCAGTAATGCCAGAGGGCATGACATGACACTGCATAAACAGCTGGTTTCTTATGAAAAGCATCAAAATGCAACAGCAAACAAAGATTTTGGAAAGTCTCATGATTAATTTTGGTTCTGTCCTCTCCCGTTAGATTTGCTTTGTGTCAGTTAAGCAAGACATAATTTGTATGCAAAACATCTAAGCACAAACATGCAGTCTGGAGGGATTCCAAGGCATCCCTTACAAGGTACATTATGGAAACATGCCATTCACATGAGCACTTGTCAGTTTAGACATAAGAACATGTCTTATAGGGATGCGCATGAGTTTTGAATGAATGGCAAAAATGCAATGAATGAGGCTATTTTCAGTTTGTGCAAACCAAAAATTAGCCTTGGAAGACAGTAGTTGAAAGGTTTTGGGTATTTTTGTATTTATGCAAAAGAAAAAAAAAAATTCAGACTCTGGCAGGACCAGGCTTCAGCCTAGCCCCATCCCTGGAGCCCAGCCCAGGTCTAGTCGCTTAGGTCCAGGTCTATGCCCAAGGCCTAGGTGTGGGTCTGACACTGGGGCTGGGCCAAGGCCAGATTCCATCGCAAAATCCCAGGCCCAAGGCCAGGTGTCATTGCCAGTGCCCAGGCCTAGACTAGGCCCAGTCATGAGACCTAGGCCTAGAGGCCTGGGAGCAGGCCTTCCAGCGTTTTCTTTGCTTGATCCAGCAACTAAAAATGATGTCCTCCACTAAGAGGCTGCACTGCGCTGACATCACTGTGGCGCCTTCTTCCACCACAGATGACACTATTTTGTTGGTGCTGGACCCAAGCCCAGATCTCAGCATATGGAACCTGGGCTTGGGCCTAGGCTTAGGCCTTGGCAACCCGGACCTGGCTTTGGGCCAGTCCCCAATATCAGGCCTAAGCTTAGATCCAGGCCTGGGCATCAGAGACATAAACCAGCTTCAGGCTGGGTCATGGGTCTGTTTTTTATTTATAGTGAAGTCAGTGGGGTTTTTCTCCCATTGACTTTACTATACAATTAAAACTAAATGAAACAAATAATAATAATGTTTTAGGGCTGAAACTAAAGAAACCAATTGAGGTTCCCCTGAATGATTTTATGCCTGTTCTTATGAAGTCATCTAAAACATTGGATTATGTGGCATATAAGTCTTTTTAAGTAAATAAATAAGCAAATTAATAAACCAAAACAATTTTTTTTCCTCTCTACATTACTAATGTCCTGTCCTTTGTAAGAATAAGTGCCCAAGACAGTAAATTGCTGAGGCATGAACTATTCTGGATATATCATCCTCATGAAAGGCAGAGGCACTTTGTTCTATTTGACACAAAATACTGGTGAGGCTGAAATTTTATTTATGGATTTATATTCCGCTTTTTGGCTCGTCAGAGTGGATCACATTCAGGTACTATAGGTATCACCCTATCCCCAGAGGGCTCACAATCTAATTTTGTACCTGAGGCAACAGAGGGTAAAGTGACTTGCCCAAGGTCACAAGGAGTGACAGTGGGATTTGAATCCTGGTCTCCTGCTTCATAGCCTGCTAAAAACCAAAGACAACGTTCAAATTATGGATACTCCATGAATTGGGGCTTGCATGCACAAACGTTGCCCTACATCCATCCCCGGTTGTGCTCCAAGCTGCTGCACAGCCTTGAACTCCTACAGCTGCCGCTTGATAGTGGGAAGCTGGCTGCATGGCATCTGGAAGCAAACCCCAAATCGTGGAGAGAATTATTTTTAAATTATTTTAGTGCTATATGCCTTGCCATGCTAACTTATTTCTAGTGGTGTAATGGAAAATAATTGCACTTGTGTGCCCACATCCTTATCTACGTGAGACATAAAGGTGCCCACTGAAGAACTGAAGTATGTATTGCTCCTGGAAAGCTGGATGAGATTGCTGATATACGGGCCGATACAGTAAAGTGCGTTCCACTGGAGCGCACTGTTAGCCCGGGTTTAGACGCTTATTTTTGATGCGCTAGCTTTACCCCTTATACAGTAAGGGGTAATAGCTCGTCGAAAACGCGCGGCCAACCCCCCTGAAACTAATAGTGCCCGCAACATGCAAATGCATGTTGATGGCCCTATTAGACATTCCCGCGCGATACAGAAAGCAAAATGTGCAGCCAAGCCGCACATTTTACTTTCAGAAATTAACGCCTGCCCAAAGGCAGCCACTAATTTCGGCCGGCACCGGGGAAGTGTAAAGAAAAGCAGAAAAAACTGCTTTTCTGTACACCCTCCGACTTAATATCATAGCGATATTAAGTCAGAGGCCCCAAAAATAAAAAAAATGTAAAATTAAAAAAAAAAGAAATGTAAAATGTGCCCGCTGCCCGCAAGATGGACGCTCAATTACGCCGGCGTCCGTTTTCCGGACGCTGGAAAAATTGAGCGTCGGCTGTCAAACCCACTGAGAGCCGCCGCTTCTGTCAAAAAGGAGGCGCTAGGGACGTGCTAGTGTCCCTAGCGCCTCCTTTTACCGCGGGCCCTCATTTAAATACTTGATCATGCGCCCAGGAGAGGGGCCTGGGCGAGCGTTGGGAGACCGGGCGCTCGCCTTGGAGCTCCGGCTCTCCCGCGGGTTTTACTGTATTGGCCTGATAGTGAATGAATGAGAAGACATTCAGAATACATCAGGTCACAACCATACAACATACAGGAGAACCTAGCAGGGAAGAATCCATCCAATCATATATAGAAATATGTGACATTTATATGAGGACTTGTTTATCAAAAGGCTGCTTGTCAGCCTATATTTAGAACATCTGAAACCAAAATACAGTCCAGGTAGTCCAATGGAAATAGTTATTTTATGCATTTATATATTTAAAAAATGTATAGGTTGCTTTATCCAAAATCTTAAGGGGCTTACAATAAAAACGTACATAAATACTATAAACTAATCAGTAAAATAAAATCTAGCAGGATAAACACCTACTGTGACAAAAATACTAAATAACAATTAACATTATGAAAATAAATGTGCTGCGCTATAGTGCTGCAAAGAGATGAAACTAGGTGATTAAGTTAAACACCCTTTTGAACATATGAGCCTACAGATGCGTTTTTGAACGTTTTACAGCATCCTTCCTTACGAAGCATGATGGGACGTTCATTCCACCACAAACGTCCCATAACAGAGAAAAGCCTGTCCCTAGAATCTGCAAGCTTAACCATTCGATGCCTTGATACGTCTAAGTAGGCAGTGATCCGCAGATTTTAAACTTCTTGAGGGTTGGTAAATGTTTAAGAGAGAGCTAATGCATGCAGGAGGTTCATGGCTCAGGGCTTTGTGAATCGTCACTAAAATTTTGAGTTGCACCCTCCATTCTACTGGCAGCCAAGCACTTTACAGAGCACAGGTGTAATGTGATGGAACCTTCAGGCATCGGTAAGAATTCTTGCTGCAGAGTTTTGAATGACCTGATATGGACAGCTGAGAGAACCATTTGGGTATCCAATCCAGTTCACCATTGATAGCATGAGTGGAGTGGAAGGGAGGAGTAGCAGCCCGCTGGTCTGAGCAGTGGGCAGGGAAGCCAAGGTTCAAACCCATCGTTGCTCCTTGTGACCTTGGGCAAGTCACTTTACCCTCCATTGTCTCAGTTACAAACAGGCCGATACAGTACAGTGAGCTCCACCGGAGCGCACTGTTAACCCGCGATTGGGCGCACGTTTTCGACACGCTAGCTTTACCCCTTATTCAGTAAGGGGTAATAGCGCGTCGAAAACGGGCGCCCAAATTCCCCCCCCCCCCCGAACATAATAGTGCCCGCAACATGCAAATATATGTTGATGGCCCAATTAGGTATTCCCGCGCGATTCAGAAAGCAAAATGTGCAGCCAAGCCGCACATTTTACTTTCAGAAATTAACGCCTACCCAAAGGTAGGCGTGCTAATTTCTGCCGGCACCGGGAAAGTGCACAAAAAAGCAGTAAAAACTTCTTTTCTGTGCACCCTCTGACTTAATATCATGGCGATATTAAGTCAGAGGTCCCAAAAGTTAAAAAAAAGTTTAAAAAAATGTTTTTGAAATCGGCCCACGGCTCACGGGTTGAAAACCGGACGCTCAATTTTGCGGCGTCCGTTTTCCGAACCCGTGGCTGTCAGTGGGCTCGAGAACCGACGCCAGCAAAATTGAGCGTCGGCTGTCAAACCCACTGACAGCCACTGCTCCTGTCCAAAAAGAGGCGCTAGGGACGTGTTAGTATCCCTAGCGCCTCTTTTTATCGCTGGCCCTAATTTAAATATTTTAGTTTATTGAATCGCGCGCACAGGACACTGGCCTGTGCGCGCCAGGAGAGCGGGCGCTCTCCCGCTCTCCCGCAAACTTTACTGTATCGGCCTGAAAGTTAGGACTTCTTTTACTAAGCATTTTTCTCCAGAGACCCAGAATGGGTCTCTGGAGAAACGAACGGGAGAAAAGCCTTGGTAAATCAGGCCCTTAGATTGTAAGCTCTCTGGGGACAGGGAAAGATGTCTAGCGCCTGACTGTAATCTGCTTTGCTGAAAGATAGAATATAAAATCACATTAAAAAAATAATAGATATGACATGAGCAAACTCTTAGCCATGACCAACTATGAAATATCAAGATAGGAATATCCAAAACTGATGTGAAGAAAAAAAAGCTGAGCCTTTCCCTAAATGTATATTTACTGCTGCAAACTGAGAGACATGAACTATAAGATTTGTTTTGGCCTGCTGTTTTCTTCTTTAATTTAGAGTAGCTCCTTGGTATTAGCACCCTTTAGAAGAAGAGGGATGGAAACAGGACAAAACACATCATTTATCCAGGACCCTCCCCATTTCCAGACCTTTTTTTTTTTTTTTTTTTACAGTATATGAATACTGGATAATATCCTATTCTGCCTGCGAAGTCCTAGTCGACCTTTCCAATTGCACTGTAAGGCAACATTATTTTGTTTTAGGAGGGACATAGTGTAATAAATTGTCACGTTATTCCTTCTGTCAGGCCGATGCAATAACTCGTGTGCTGAAACCATGCGCTGAAATTCAGTACACAGTTTCTTAACACACAGGTTGACATTTTTTAAAATTCCTGATGCAGTATGCTAATGTTATGCTAATGCATCGGGCATTAAAATGTGTGTGAGTTAAAATGTGCGTTGAGCATAGGCTGAACGCACATTTTATCGCGGGGGGGGGAGGGGAGATCGCTCTGCCACCTTCAGTTGCGAGGAGGAGGTGCAACCTCTGCAGTGCACCTCCCTAACGCCCTGCAGCAAAACCTGGCTCCCCGGCAGCAAAGCTCACGGCAGGCATCCTGCAGGGGAGGAGGGATGCACGGCAAGGGCTGTGCCTCTCGGCCGGCCGGCTCCATGCTAGCGCTTCACAGCAGCCTCCCTCCCTGACTCTGGTGCACTGCCACCATTGAAAGCAGCTGCAGGAGGCTCGCCCGCTTCCTCTCCCCTCCCTGCTGCTCTGCTCGGGACCGGGGCGGACAGCAGCTGGAGCCCAGTGAGTTGGCCGGTAAGCATGGGACAAAGGCCGTCAGGCATTCCAACTCCTGAACTTGCCCGAGCCACTTCTGCCACCAACGCTGGAAAGTTGACTTTACCACTGGGAGCAAAGTTTCCAGCGTTAAGAAAAACTTGGGTTAGGCCACCAAGCCTCTGTGCCATCTGGGAGTAATGGTTAATGCCCTCATTAACATGGGAATTACATGCAAGGGTACTAAACCTACCACACATTTCTGAACACATGTTTTGCAAGTGTAAAACCTCTTCCTGCAGTAAGGTTTATGCTCACAGGCCGATGCAATATTTGTGCGCAGAAAACTGGCACTCAATGTTGAGCGCCCGTTTTCCTATCGCGCGCCCAGCCACCTCTCCTGGGCGTGCTTTGCAATATTTAACCGAGGGGGTCAAGCTATAAAGGAAGTGCTAAGGAAAATTGTGCGTCCCCAGCGCCTCCTCCACATCGGGCGCACAGGAGAGGTGGATGTCAGTGTGGGTTAGGAAAACTGATGCTCAATACGAGTGTCCATTTTTACCCACTACTGGCATAATATACACGCACAAGATACACAGCCTGGATTGGTTATCTTTCACGTGCATAATGGACCGCCAGAATTATTTATTTGTTTTCCAAGACTTTTCTTTTTACTTGAATCTGCTTTCTGCGGTCCCTCCTACTTAGTATCACGAAGATACTGATAGGAGGAATCGCAGAAAGCAGGAGTTTTTGTTTTTATCAATGAGCCCTTGAGCGTGACAACCCATTGACTGCACGGGACATTTTTTGCATCATGGTTATCAGCTGATACCCTCATCTACATGGAATTTACATGTGATGAGCGCTATTGCCTACGCGATGGTTTGGACGCGCTAATCCCCGTATTGCATCGCAGGTTATGGACGCCCGTCCAAAATGCGCATCCAATCGTGTGTTAAGCCGAGCATTCAAGTGCAGGTAAAACTGTGCATTCGCCGAATGCACCTTTCTGCATCGGCCTGTTTGTTAGGGTCCTCCTACCCCAAGTGGCATGCCTGGGTGACAGGTGCCCTTACCGGCCAGGAGAAGTCTCCTCCATGACCTAATCCGCAGAAACACTCTTTTGTCTGTCTAGGCTAGGGGGTCATCGCAATAGTGGAAACCTCCCTCCCACCTCTGTGGCGTGCATACCCAACCCCTGCGAACACCGCTGGGAATGAGATTCCAAGGCGAGTCTCCTGTGCTGCAATGCAATGCCCTGATCCACAGGGCTGACCCTTTTTTCACTCTCCTTGGATTTAAAAAGGGTTCTGCTAGCCATATTTCTCTAGCGGGAGCTGGCAAGGGGGAGAATGTTTTCATGTGAGAAAGACTGCACATTTTCTACATAATTTTCCTGGTGTTCTGGCAGGCTCTGAATAGACACCATGCCATTCTATTTTGGTCAGTGCATTGACGTCGAAGGAAAGCAGAGTCTATTTAGTGGTTCTTACATTGCTGGAAAAGTCTGACACCTTTGTAGCCTAGTGAAATTTGGAACTTTCTAATTATTGTTATTTTATAAAGGTTTTACAAGAGCAAGTCACTTCACTCTGGGGCAGATCACATTACAGTTTAAATGCTGTTGGCAATTGACACAAGTGGTTAAATATGAATGTAATCTAAACCAGATGCATAAACAGCATCAGCAGCAGTGATGCTTGAATGGAGTCAGGCTTATCTTGTTTTGTAGCAGCTCTTTGTTTTGGGAAATATTGGCATCTTATATGATTTTAAGGCCAGGAAAAAAGATGTGTGTGAAATATTGACCAGAGAAGTCAAAGCAGGTGAATTTTAGAGGAAATCATCTGGATTTTCACCATATTTGCAGGGAAACTTTTATCTAAGTCCTAGTGAATCTGGGAGAAAATCCAGGCATATTTATTGAAATTCCCTGCGGATTTGACGATTCACAGAAATCCGCCTTTGGCTCTGTCTGCTTCAGATTTCTGCAGCTTTGCTCAAAATCCAGTGCACATTTGCTGATATGTGGATTTTTATAAAATAAGTTTGGGGAATCTGCTGGAAATTCTTGCAATTAGCTGGAAAACATTTTTTTTTTTTTTCTAAAGTTTGCACATCCCTGGTCAGGAGTCAGTTTTGGAGATATGAGGTCACTTCCTGGTGCTGTAGAAAACTGGCATCATTTTAGTGTTTGGCCACCCATTATTGCACTATAATAACTCCCAACCAGTAGCACTATCAGCACAGCCAACCAAGCTGCCTTGTTTGAAATGCTCATCTCATGTGCATGCTGCTTGAGCTCATGTACATAAGATGGGCATTTTAACAAAGACAGCTTTGTGATTGGCTGTGCTGATAGTGCTACTGGATGGGAGCTATTATAGTGCAGTAATGGAACTGGTGGCCAAAAAAATGGCACTAGAGCTTTCTGTAGTTGCTTATCTATAGTACCAGGAAATGACCTCATATTCCCAAACCTGATTCCGGGCTAGTGATGTGCAACTTTTAGTACTCAGCATCTTTTGGAGCCAAACAGGACCATACAAAGTTTGCACATCTGGCATAGCTTGCTTGTGCCTTTACCTTCACCATCTGAGCACAGTTTCTAAACCCAGCCAGGCACAAACTAATAAGACTGCACAGGTATCAAAAAAATAAAAGTGTGCTAGTGCCAGAAGTGAGTCTGCAATTTGATCAAGTGCTTGAATATAGCGTTGATGTGCGTGAAACCTCTCCCTCTTCCAGCGGCTTTTAGGAGCTTATCTGAAAGTTTGCTGTCAGTGGGTGTCACTCTCCAACAGAGTTCAGTATGGGTGGGATTTGGATGGTTTTGTCAGAAGCCAAAACCATAGACTTTATTGCCATTTTCTTTCTGGTACTTTTAGTTTCCAGCTCAATAGGAAACTGAGCTCTACTGGGGCTACAGTAAGCCTTAATTCATAACTATCTAGCTTTTTTCCCCATTCATTTTAACCCTCCCTCTCTCCAGTCTAGCTCAGACACCGTAGGAAGAGTCCTTGACTAGAGGCCAAAGACCAAGGCTTTTTCTAGAACATGGGGTGGCCAACTCTGGTCCTTGAGAGCCACAGACAGACCAGGTTTCCAGGATATCCACAATGAATATGCTTGAGATAGATTTGCATGCACTGCCTCCTCCACTGTATGCAGATCTATCTCATGCATATTCATTGTGGGTATCCTGAAAACCTGGCCTCTTTGTGGCTCTCAAGGAATGGAGTTGGCCATCCCCTGATAAGAACATAAGAAAATGCCATACTGGGTCAGACCAAGGGTCCATCAAGCCCAGCAGTGGCCAATCCAGGCTATAAGAACCTGGCAAGTACCCAAAAACTAAGTCTATTCCATGTTACCATTGCTAATGGCAGTGACTATTCTCTAAGTGAACTTAATAGCAGGTAATGGACTTCTCCTCCAAGAACTTATCCAATCCTTTTTTAAACACCGCTATACTAACTGCACTAACCACATCCTCTGGCAACAAATTCCAGAGTTTAAATGTGTGTTGAGTGAAAAAGAACTTTCTCCGATTAGTTTTAAATGTGCCCCATGCTAACTTCATGGAGTGCCCCCTAGTCTTTCTACTATCCGAAAGAGTAAATAACCGATTCACATCTACCCGTTCTAGACCTCTCATGATTTTAAACACCTCTATCATATCCTCCCTCAGCCGTCTCGTCTCCAAGCTGAAAAGTCCTAACCTCTTTAGTCTTTCCTAACCTCTTTAGTCTTTCCATATGCACATGCACCCTGTTCTAGAACAGGGTGCATGTGCATATAGATTCTGGCCACTAGGTGTCACTGTTATGTGATAGCCGAGAGAATTCTCCTAGAGGGCATGAACACTGCCTCTGCAGCATCACAAGCCATAGCCAGCCCAAGAAGCAAAAGCTGGGCTGAAGGTCTCCCACCAGGCCAGCCCAGGCCAGGCACACTGATGCAATCAAATTTCAGTCAGTTATGGTTAAGCGCTTTTAACAAGGTTCTGCTTCATGTTAACTCTACAAGAATATCCAGAATAGACAGATGAGAGTTCTGAGTATTTTTACAGCCACAAAATATAAGAAAACCTTTTGTTGCCAAGCATTTTGGAGGATATGAGAGGGCATCTGAGGATATTGGGAATGGAAAGAAGGCATTCGAATATTTGGCCACTAAGGTTTCCTCATATTTTTGGCTAGAAAAACAGCTCAGAGTTCTATCTGTGTCCAATTCTAGAAGCCAAATCTCTGAAAGGTTAAAGGCAGTCCAAAGGAAAGCTTCCAAAATGATACAGGCCTTAATCTCACGACATCGCAAAGGTCTAAATAAATGCAGACGTATCAAGTTTCAGTGGGAAAAAAGTTTGAAAACAAGTTGGAGAGGGTAGGCTCAGGAGTAACATAAGGAAGCAGTGCTTCCCAGCAAGGGTGGTGGGTGAAATAAACAGCTCCCCAAAGAGGGTAGTGGGGCAAAAGCATTCAGAGACAGCCCAGGCCTACTGGTGGAGAAATGAGGATGAAGCTGCAGATCCAGCAGGGTGAGCAGACTTATTTATTTTAAAAAATCTTTTGTATACTGCCATTCAATAAATATCATAGCATACAAGGCAATGAACATACATTACAAATAAAAACATAAAATACAAATGGTACATTTAAAAAATAAAAGAGTATAAGAAATAAGAGTAAATGAAATAAAAGTACAAAAAATAAATAACAAAACATTTCTCATCAAATATCACAGTACTACAGTAGGATGGAGTAATAGAAAGATGAAATGGGCCTTGGGGTCATTATCTGCTCTGATGCTCTGTTTTCTGTGTAACAAGATGCCAAACTATTAGTTGAATATTAATAGAAAAGGAAATCTAAAATATGGAAAATGACATCATGACTGCTCTGAACAGCAGAGCTGGGGAAAGGATGCAACTTTTAACTACAGAATGTCATTCAAACCGTACACTTTTCCTAATATTGTCTAATGAAATGCTTTCCTCATAAAAATAGTAAAGAATGACAAAGTTCAAGCTGATTTTTCTTAATCATTGCTAATGCTTGATCACTGACAGCTTCAGGCTTCCAAAAAGGCTGAGGCAACATGCACTGTGCGACCCCAGATAAAACACATACATCAATGTGCAGAGGGATTCTGGCTGTTATGCACGACAGCCTCACAAATTTTGGTAGCTGTGTAGATGTCGGATTACGTATGGGTCTTGTAAGAATCAAAGAGGAAGGTGGCAAGGCCTGAAACAGCCAACCAGTGGAAGACGTGGAAGTCTGCACTGTAACGGAATCTGGATATGCTTGAGAAGGGGGGCTATGATGTCTTTAAGATCATGAAAGGTCTTGAACGAGTAGATGTGACTCGGTTATTTACACTTTCAAATAATAGAAGGACTAGGGGGCTTTCCATGAAGTTAGCAAGTAGCACATTTAAGACTAATCAGAGAAAATTCTTTTTCACTCAACGCAAAATAAAGCTCTGGAATTTGTTGCCAGAGGACGTGGTTAGTGCAGTTAGTGTAGCTGGGTTCAAAAAAGGTTTGGATAAGTTCTTGGAGGAGAAGTCCATTAATGGCTATTAGTTTACTTAGGGTTTAGCCACTGCTATTAATTGCATCAGTAGCATGGGATCTTCTTGGTGTTTGGGTACTTGCCAGGTTCTTATGGCCTGGTTTGGCCACTGTTGGAAACAGGATGCTGGGCTTGATGGACCCTTGGTCTGACCCAGCATGGCAAGTTCTTATGTTCTTATGGATACATGCAGGACTGAGAGATTGGGTACAAGACTGGGGGGTGGGGAATGGTGGCAGTTCGTGTTGGTTTATGTGTGGCACATAGGCTCATTTACCCAGTGCAGAAGAGAAGATGAATCTCAAGTGGGCAGACTGGCTGGGACATTTGTGTTTTTTATCTGCCATCATGTACTATATTAGTATACTTGACAACGAGAACATAGCGACGATAAGTTAGTTTTAGCCTTACGTTTGCGCTGAGATTTTGCTGAGGAGGTGAGCTTCTGCAACCACGGTGTGATCTGAAGATCAGAGGAGGAACAGAAGTCAGTTCCTAGCAAATTCTCTGACAGCGTGCTATAACGGTGACATAACTTTGTACATGCCAGCAGGACGGTGCCAATTAGCTTTGCCTTTCACTCAGCCTCCAGAATACAAAAAAAAAAATCCTTCTGACATTTGCATCTTTGACATGCTCTTTCCCTACTTAGCTGTCACAGAGAGAGTACAATGGACTTGATTTTTATGTCAAACAGGGGAATGAATAGCATGTGAGGAAAAAGGATGTGATGGGACACAGCAGGAGCGACGCAGTGCTACAGGAAATCTTCTGTGTACTGTCTCTGGAAACCGATAATAAACTAACGCGAGGCAGGAAGAAAAAAGCTTTTTCCATTCTTATAGAGTGGCAAAGTGTGAACAGCTACAGGCTCTTACTGCAATAACCAGGAGTGTGCTCTTCATTTTTTTTTCTTTCTTTCTTTCTTAGTGGTTTATTTGAAACTAAATAAACAGAAACAAATGGGGAAAAAAAACAACCCAGATCGAAACAAAAAGCAAAGTTAAGGAAGGGGCCAGGGTCCCCTTTCTCACCACCCAAAAACACCAGCACTGATGCCCTCCTCAGGCCTTTCCCTAACTCCCCACCCGGACCCATCTTACCCTGTGTCCATGGGGATCTAGACATCCAACGGAGGCAGGAGAAATCCCCAGCTGCTCCTGCCCTGCCCTGGAAGTGGCAAGCCCTGAGCCTGGCGCCATTTTGTTCTACAAGGTACAGTGGCACCATTAACTCACAAAACAGTCATTCAACCAATGCCACACACAATAACTGTCTGTTTATATAACCAAACACAGGCACAGCTTTCAGCAAACTTGTAAGTTTTTTTAAATATTTTCTTGTTCATTAAAGGTTAAATTTTCAAAATCTCAATTGGGATCTCTGCACGTAAAGCAAGGAGAATTTTCAGTCACCTAAAACTACACGCATAAGGTCTTAATGTACGTGAACCTGGCCACAGGGGAAAAAAAGAGACCTTTCTGAGGGCATTTCACAGCTGAGTTACGAATCTATGCAAGTAACATTTTAAAAAAAGCATTGGCGTGACAATAGCCTGCATACGTTTATGCCATCATTTTGAAATGGGCACAGATACGCATGAATATTTAACCACCTAACAACTTCATATTCAAATGCAATTCGTGCTGGTACCTTGTGTTTGAAAAATTGAGTTGTTATGTGTGTGCTTAAAAGTACACAAATGACTGTGCAGCTAGGCGCACTGCTGAAAACATACCCGAGCCTTTAAGATGTCCAAAAACATAAGAAAATAAACCATGCACTCACCTCTGTGACATTCATGACTTTGATTGCTGCCAACTGTCCAGTTTTCACATGACGACCCTGTGACAACGGCAAAAGCTGTAAGTGCTATCGAAGAAACAGCATTTCTATAAAACACTTTTCATGCCCATGAGGCATAGGATGCTAATTATGAACATTACAATTAGAATCATTATTAGGTATGAATATGGCACATATTTCCTGCGTGCCATAGATTGATTATGCTAATGGAATTGTACATATAAATAAAATAAAATAAAGAAATAGTTGAACTTTCTTGGTGTTTATAAATTATAAATTAATTTTTAGGCACTTAGATGTTTTTGGAGGCCACTGAAAATTGGTGTATATTTGTATTTTCTCATTGCGAACAATATATATTCGGTAGGTGCTTTTTTTAGGGGGGATTCAATTTTTTCTAATACACTTTTTTAATTTTTAAAGCCTTTCAAATGCTTTATTTAAAACTGATATTAAAAGCAAATGACTTACACAGGATAAAAATAACATACAGAAGCCTAGTAAAGTTGCCAGCCCGCTTGCTCAAATAGCAGGGTTGCCAGCTGGCTCCGGAGTTTCAGAACAGGTTGGTCCAGTCCCAATTTTTTTTTTTGGGGGGGGGGGGGGCAGGGGCGCACACGGGGTGTTCCCCATTGCATGCAGGGACTTGTAGTTCTGATTTCCTTATTGTACTCCTTAACAAAGGCAAGAATACAAGTCCCTATGTCAGTGGCGTAGGCACAAGTTTAACATGGTTGGGCTGTAGGCATGCAGGACTGAGACCTACTAGTTGATTTCTTATTGATAAATAATGCCAAATACTGCACCCTAGAATGGCTTTCTAAGTAGTTTGCAACAGCCATTATGTATCATGCGTAAAACATTTTACCTCGATTATTAATCTGTATTAATTTATTTTCTATTTATTGCAGTTTATAAATACACACATGTATATCATGTAAAAAGCCAAGAAAATAAATAAACAGATCCAGTAAACCAGGTAATACAACAAAAATCAATGTATTCTTTCATGAATCCTCTTTGCATTAATCATCAGAGCAGGTGTAGAGCAGAACTAGGACAATTCACATTACAACAAACATGAAAAAAAAAATATTCAAACTCTGGTGTAAGACCTCAGCAAAAAATATCCCTCCATTGCTAAACATTTTGTGAAGTAACATAAATTCCTGCAAAAAAGAGACATCTAAAACCTTACCCTACCATACAGTTATAGCACTAACTCTCGGGACTCAAATAACAGTAACCTTATGAAATAGCAGCAATGCAAATACTACACCAGGCACTAGAACATTAATACATCACCTACTGGAGTAACATAACAAACTGGACTACTACAGAGAAACTACATGCGAGCAGAAATACTGCATTTCAGTCATACAAAGGCAAAACAGAGACCGACCCTTACCTAATACAGAAATAAGGGCCTACAAACTAGAAACAGAAACATGCAGACAAAACAAATAAAAAGCCTGAGAAACCAGACTCTGAACAATGAAATACTGAAGAAAGAGCAAAATACAAAAATATAATGTAACCCAGACCACTTTTTGGGTTACCAATAGGTCCTGTAACAGCCTAATGTGGTTAGGGAAATAATAAGTAGGGGAGTATTCATTCATGGTCAGCCCTCCCGCTGGTGGAGCTGTAATGGATACCTTAGTCCTGAGAGGGTTTTTAGCAGAGCTCTGCAACAGGGTCTAGGGGCAGTATTATTTGGAAGTCAGAGAGAGAGGTTGTATTTTCCCAAGTTGGATTTTGGGCCTACCTGGAGCCTCAGAAACCCTTGAGACCCCTCCAGGATAGGCCACAGGCCCTCCACCATTGGATTCTCCCCACGAGGTGCAGAGTGGCTGCACTGGGTCTATTCTGGGATTTTTGAGCCTTATTTTGAGAGGAACCCTGAGCTGAAGATACCCAGTGTTTAGGGAAGCCCTGCCCAATAAAGGTGATTACCCGTTGCAGTGGATTCCTGCCGTTATCTAATTTGGGGAAGAAGATTTGTTTTCCAATATCTGGGAGGAAGTGTTTTTCTGCCCCTCTTCCTGCCCAACAAGGGGACTGGCAAGAACTGCAGTCCACAAGGATTCCTAGCACCAGGGATCCCACCAGAAGATTAACTGTGAGTAAAGATCGGACACCCATCTAGCATCTACCAAACGTCCTGAGGGATAGAGACATTAATTCTGTGCCATCGGGAGGGGATTCCTGTCAATCCAAGGGGGCCTGGCCCAGAGGGAGCACTGCACAATCGAATCCAGAAGTGTGGATGGATTCCTGGCTTAATAAAGACGAATGCACAGACAGAGGAGAAAAGATCTGTAATTCAGAGAGAAACTGCAGAGACTGTGGTGTCTGATTTACCATATTTAATTGTGCCATTCAACGGAACTGGATCAATAAAGCACTATTTTGGACACTGCCTACCTGGTCCAAGTGTGGTTTGTTTGGCACCCAACACACAGTACACAGTATAATGAGGGAGCTCCAATACAGCTCACTAGCAACCCCATAATGGAACCAGAGAGGACTCCTTTCTACCCCTAGTCTGAAGGACCTATACCTTGGGATGGGAGGAGAAGTAAAAGCTAGCCAGGGTCCCTGTCCCAAGGAACTTATAAATAACTTTATGTCCCCCTCCTTACCCGACTTGTACACTAAGGAGAGGATATAATAAGAAATGCACATTCCCAAAAAAAATGCATATGCCAATTGCTAAAATCTCAAAATAATTTTTTTTATCTTTGTTGTCTGAACTTTGTATTTTTCTAATCAGTTGGTCCCAGTCTCTTTTCCCACTTTTTCCTTGTTGGTCATTTCCTAATTCTTTTTCAGGGTCTCTCTTCTTATTGTTTCTTCTCCTACTTTCTTCCTTTCTCATACACATGGAAGCTCATGCTTTCTCTCCCTGTCCCAACACACAAACTCTCACTCTCTCTCACACACACGCCCAGCTCCTATTCTCACAGACACACACCCAGGTTTCCATTCTTATACACACACCTACGCACAACTAGGCTTCCATTCTTATACACACATACAGACGCACACTCAAGCTCCCATTCTTGTATAGATGGATGCCTACTCAGTCTCTCATTCTTAAACACACACAGGCTCCCATTCTCATCCACACACACACACCAAGGCTCCCATTCTTATACACACACACAGACACACACCCAGGCTCCCATTCTTATACACACACACACCCACACACACACAGACGTACCCTCAGGCTCCCATTCTTGTATAGATAGATGCATACTCAGTCTCCCATTCTTAAACACACACAGGCTCCCATTCTCATCCACACATACACACACACCAAGGCTCCCATTCTAACCCACATGCACCCACTCAGGTTCCTATTCTCCCACACTCACCCACTCAGGCTCCCATTCTAATCCACACATATTCCCAGGCTCCCAATATCACCCACATACACCCTAACAGGCTCCTATTCTCACTCACACATGCATACAGGGCCTTTTCATTAGGCACAGCCAAACTCCTACTTCTACCGCAGTGGGGATAGGATTCCGCAAAGGCCTTGTTGCTCCAGCCCTCTTCTTTGCTGTCACAGGGATGGGATCCCATGACAGCATTGCTCCAGCAGGCCTCTTCCGGTATTAGACAACCCTGGTTTATGCCACTGGTGTTACATAAAAATAGCAATACATTATCTCCTTTTTATCTTTGGTCCATGTAACTGTTTCTCTTCCTATCAGTTTACTCATTAGCTTCTGTGGTCCGTTTTCTGCTACAGCAGGTCCATGAATAGGGTTGCCATGGCCTATACCAGGGATGTTACCTTCACCTCAAGGGTCTGCACCCATCATTACTTAGTGCTGAAGCTAAGGGTGGGCATCTTTTTATCTTGAGTGACGTGCAGTCAGTGTGAATTTTTCTTTTTCCTTCCTTTCATACTTCCTTCTTAGTAGTTGCCTTGCTGAGAGTTGTTCAAGATTTTATACAACGAGGTTACCATGTTTACTCAGCAAGATTTGGGGATCCTGTGCTGTACACATCCAAGAAGAGTTCCTGTATTCCAGGGTGAAGGATGAAGGGAAGGTCTTGCCAGGAAACTAAGAGTACTCCATCAGGCACAGAGTGCTTATTCCTGTGGGGGAGACGAGGATTTTCTTGGAATCTAAGTCTTCTTAAAATAGTAGACACCTTTGGAAGAACCAGGAGGGATCCTCCAAGCCCTGTCCGAGTATTCAAGTGCTGCGTTTTGGAGACTATGCTGAAATTATCTTTGGAAGTAAGACTGTTTTGTATGCTGATCTGTTTTTCTGCAATTTTGTACATGCTAAACTTTTGATTCTCTTTGGTAATTCTGTTTTCTGCTTGGAACACAAGATCTTGGTGTTATTCTTAAGATCAATCCCCTTTAGGGCCCTACCGGTTAAGCTTGTCCCCATCACAGAGCCTGTGTTCCCAACTCTGCAGTGAGTGAAGCAGGGTTCATTAGGGATTGGAAGTGTGAATCCCCCACCCTTGAAAGGAGGGGGAGGGGGGATACGCATATGCATGGAGTTGGTGTTGCAGTTGTTTAGCTGATCAGAACTACAACTTCATGCATGCAACTCTAATGGGTAGGACTAAATGCAAAAACAAAAAAAACCCCCAGAATTCTTTAAAAAAAAAAAAAAAGAACTTGCCATAACCACATAAAAAAGAAGACAAAGACATACATAGAATTGATTTCATGTAAAAAGAACCTCAAAGCCTTGGCTTAGGCCTGGTGAAGCTTCAAATTTGATTATTTTGTTCTATCAAGAAAATGCTAGCCTGAATCTGTGAACCTTGCTCCTGCAAAGACGGCATCTGTGGATCATGCTTTTTTTTGTTTGTTTTTTTTTAAATCGGGAGGCCTGGCTTTGTCACTAGACACCCATTATAGAAACATAGAAACATAGAAATGATGGCAGAAAAGGGCCAAATGGTCCATCCAGTCTGCCCAGCAAGCTTATGGTAGTAACTGCTGTCCATACAAGCCACCTTTATAATGATCAGTTTCCCAGACTGTCAAAGTCGGGACCCTTGTTGGTTGCTGTTTGAGTCCAATTCCCCGTTACCTCTTGCAATTGAAGCACGAGCAATGTTGGAGTTGCATCAACAGCATTAAGGTTTATTGGTTAAGGGTAGTATCCGCCGTATCAGCAAGTTACTCCCATGTTTATTTGTTTTCCGAGACTGTGCAATTCAATATCCTTGTTGGTTGCTGTCTGAAACTAATTACCCTTTTCCTCTTTTCCCCCTGCCATTTAAGCAGAGAGCAATAATGGAGTTGTTTCAACAGCATAAAGGTTTATTGGTTAAGGGTAGGAACCGCCACACCGGCAAGTTACCTCATGCACTCTTTTCTTCATTCCCATCCTCTAGCCTTAAGGGATCCACAGTGTTTATCCCATGCCCCTTTGAAATCTTTTACTGTTTTTGTCTTCACCACCTCCTCTGGAAGGGAATTTCATGCATCCACCACCCCTTCTGTGAATAAATATTTCCTGGCATTGGTTCTGAGACATCCTCCCTGTAATTTAATTTTGTGACCCCTAGTTCTAATGATTTCTTTCCAATGGAAAAGGTTTGTCAATGATTGTGCATCATTCAAACCTTTCAGGTATCTGAAGGTTTGTATCATACATATTTAGGACCTTCAACCTTTCCTCATAAGTCATTTGATGGAGACCCATCACCATTTTGGTCAACCTTCTCTGGACCGCCTCCATCCTGTCTCTGTCCCTTTTGAACCGAAGTACTCCGTGAGGCTTCAACAAGGACCTGTACAAGTGGATTATCACCTCCTTTTTCTTTCTGGTTATTCCTCTCTCAATGCAGCCTAACATTCTACTGGCTTTTGCTATCACCTTGTCACATTGCTTCACTATCTTCAGATTGCTAGACACTATCACCCATAGTTCCGTGCACAACAGCCCATCACATACAGATCTTTTGGATTATCACACCTCAGATGTATGACACCGCACTTCTTGGCACTGAATCCCTGCTGCCATAGCTTTGCCCATCGTTCAAGCTTCCTTAAACCATGTCTCATTCTCTCTTCTCCTTCCGGCGTGTCCACTCTGTTGCAGACCTTAGTATCATCTGCAAATAGACAAACTTTACCTTCAATCCCTTCCGCAATGTCATTATCAAAGATATTGAACAGAACCAGTCCCAACACCAATCCCTGTGGCACTCCAGTTAACACCGTTTTCTCTTCAGAGCAGGTTCAATTTACCATCACACGCTGTCTTCTATCTGTCAACCAGTTTGTAATCCAAGCCACCACCTTGGTGCTCACTCCCAAGCTTTACTAAAATCCAAGTAAATCACATCGAGCGCTCTTCCCTGATCCAATTCTCTAGTTACCCAATCAATCAAATCAATCAGTTTCATCTGACAGGACCTTCCCCAGGTGAATCCATGCTGTCTCAGATCAAGCAACCCACTGGCTTGTAGATAATTCACTATCCATTCTTTCAGCAGAGCTCCATTAATTTTTCCACCACCAAGGTGAAGTTAACTAGCCTGTACTTTCCAGCCTCAACTCTGCTCCCATTCTTGTGATGTGGGACCACCATCGCTCTTCTCCAATCACTCGGCACTACTCCTGTTTTCAAGGATCTATTAAACAGGTCACACAGCAGACCTGCCAGCACATCTCCCTCAGTATCCTGGGATGAACCTCATCTGGCCCCATGGCTTTGTCCACTTTCAGCTTTCCTAGCTCTTCCCATACATTCTCTTCTGTAAACAGTTTTGTCTATTCCACCCCCCTCTATTTTCTTGTTAATTAGCGAGGGTCCTTCTCCAGGGTCCTCTTTAGTGAACACCGAAGTGAAGTATTTGTTTAATATTTCTGCCATTTCTTCGACTCTCACCACACATTGATCCTGATCACCTTTCAATTTCACTATACCACTTTGGGCCTTTCTCCTTTCTCTGATGTATCTGAGGAATGTTTTGTCACCTCGCTTTACTTCTTTGGCAATCCTTTCTTCTGCCAGGCTTTTTGCTTTCTTGATTATTTTTTTATCTCCCTAAGTTTTACCAGATATTCTTCCCTGTGTTCTTCTTTTTGGGATCCTTTATAAATCTTGAATGCTGCTTTTTTTTGCTTTTATTATGTTAGTCACCTCCTTTGAGAACCAGATTGGTTTCTTATTTCTGTTTCCTTTTCTAACATATAGGTTGATTGCTTTTGTAATTGCTCCTTTTAGTTTGGCCTACTGTTGTTTCACCTCTCCCATTTTCACCCAGTCTTCTATCTCCAGGTAAGTCCGCATTTCGACAAAGTTCGTATTTGTGAAATGCAAAATGTGGGTCTTCGTGTGACTTTTCCATGTCTTATTTGCGACGTCAAACCATACCGTTTGATGATCACTGGTGCTGAGGTGGGCGCCCACCCAGACATTAGAGACAGTCTCCCCATTAGTGAGCACTAGGTTGAACCCTCCCTCTTGGGTTCCTTTACCATCTCATTGAAGAGAGCCCCTTGCAGTGCATCCACTGTCTCTCTTGGACTTTGACTTGACCAGTTTGAAGGGAAAGGTGTAGTCCCAGTATCTCTGAGGATTTGGGGCAAGAGTCTGATTGCCTGAGCAAACTGAAGAGTAAGGATATGAAGTTTTGATACTTTTTGAAACAAAGGGCTAAACTGATTGCGATAGTGATGCTGTTTTTCCAGTCTGAAGAAAACTTCGAACAGACCAATTGTAGTTGGATGTTTTTGCATGTGGGGACAGTTGTCCTGCAGGTTTTGTGCTCAGGTTTTCTTTTATTTGCTGATTGACTTCTTGCAGGAATCCCATTCCAGTTTTCCCACATTGCAAGGGAAGCAGTTTTTCTCCATGGATAATGGCGCAAGAGAAGTGAGAAGGGAGGTAAGACAGAAGATGGACACATTAACAATCATCGTCATTGCTACTAATATATTTTTGATGCTGTTTTGTATTTTTGGCAGTGTCTTGGATTATTTTATTTAAGCTGTAGTAAAGACTATTTTGTTTGGACACCATTCTTGGACTCCTGAGAGTATTTTTCCTGATTTTCCTATCCTTGTTGTTATTGCCTTCATTGCTCCTTCTCTGAACTTTTTGGCACCTGTTGGAGGTCTTCTGCCTTCAGTGTGAGCATTGAATATAGATAGACACGTCAGAGGGCCCCAGAAGATTAGTCTTCCTTCCTATCTGGACTGAACCCGGACCCAGATACCCCAAAGTGACAGATAAAGCACTCAACTTGGGAGGAGGGCAGGCCATAACCTTGCCTGTTTAAGGGGCAAGGAGCCATAGCTAAGCATGACACTTGTTCCCCTTCCCGACTCTCTGCTAACTCGGGACCTTGGACATTGCACTCTCCTCCTTTCTCCTACTAACAGCGGCCCAGGGTTCCGTCGAGAGTATGGGAAGCAACAATGGGAAGACACTTCTCTCCTCTCCCATGCCTTCCATGCTTGTGCTCACGCCATCCCAGTTCTCTCCTGCTGACGTCTGCTACAAAAGCCACAGGACTCTAAGCGGGGAGGGTTGGACTCTGGTGGCCCTGGCACCAGCACTAACACTTCCCTCATATAGTCACATGCCCTCTGGATGCTGCTTACTTCTGGATGACATTTTTGCTTTACATCTTCATGACCTCAAGGAGAGTCAGGGGCGATAATGTCATCATAAGGAAGGTAATTTTCCTGGGTTTTCTGGTTATAACTAAAAAACCTGATTTTTTAGGGGAGGTTTCTCTGTATTTTTAGGTTATAACAATAAAACAGAAGCTTAAAACTATTAGAGATGAGAGAATGATAGGAGATGTATATGTAGTGCTATATGTAGTATACATTATGAATGAGGAGGCTGTATAAAACTGATAATGTGTATTTAATGTTTGTTTATTGTATTTATTATGTATGTGTATTACTGTAAACTGCCCTGGTGGCTTTTGCTGATTTGTGCTGCATAAAATTTGTTTAAAATAAATATCCTTTTAAAAAAATCAGAGTAAATAAAGGCAATAATGGCATCTATTATGGGAAATTTATCAGCTGTGCAAATGGGCAATATCTGTATATTTCATCTTGCAAAATCATTTTGCCATACTGCTGAAGAGTTAGAAAGGCATTCGGGCCTGCTGTGAAGCTGCTTGGCTCTGTCCTGCATTTATTTCTGGGCTTCATATCTTGCACCACACCCTTCCTTCTCCCACTCCAAATTTTGTAGATTAGAGGCCAAGATGAAAATTGGAATTTCTGAGAACTGTGAGCCACAAACTGTGGTGTTCTACTTCAGGGTTTACCCTCACCTACAAGGTCTATTGATCGAATGAGGTGCTGATTACAGACGCACTAGGCACAGGCATAGGCAGAGCCATGGATTTTAGTCACCAGATTTTCTAAGCAGGCACCCCAACCTAGGAAAAGGTCAAGGTTGCCTCCTGCAAGCCCAGTGTTTGTGCAACATTTGAAATGGTTGGACAGTTATTAGGAACGGAGAGTTCTCAGTCATAGGGAGCTGCTGCTGCTGCTGATGAAGGAACCAAGCCAGCTGCTATGAAAAACGTCAGAATAATAATGCTCACATCCTGCTTTTTCTTCTTTTTAGCTAGTCAGTTCCAAAAATACCAACTTAGTTTTCAAGCCAAACAAATACCTCCCCAGAGTAAAATGCTATTCTGCTGTCATACGATGTATCATGTTTCTTCTTTCAACAGAGAAATCATGTGCTGCCTTTCTCACTCTCTTGATTTCATCTTCCAATTCTTTTGCAATCTTAAAAAAAAAAAAAAAGTCCCCAGAGCTTACATCCTAAAACCATCATGAATATAGGATTCAAGAGGAAAATAAAAATTAGACTTGCCTGTAAAATGTGAATTTATTTATAACTTAAATTTATAAAACTGCCTATCCAACCACAGTCTCCAGGAGAAGACAATAAATGGACTGGCCCTTTGGAATTCATTGCCAGACGAATTATGATTACTTACTGATTATACAGTATTTTGCAAACAGCTTAAATCTATTTTATTTACCGAGGGTTCTTTTTTAAATTAGTTTATCTAATTTGTTTAAAATGTTTATTTACATGATTTGTGTCTTGTATTTTTTTCTACGTATATAGCTGTTTTGGCTTTTATGATGTATCTATTTTATTAATACTGATGTATCCAATTTTATCCACATAGTACAACTATGTCAGTTACTTGGAATATAAATATTGGTAAATAAATAAAGACAAACAAGCAATGCTAAAGACCTATGGTAGGAAAGCATCTATCAAATATTATTAATAAAAAAAATACAGAAAACAAAATAACCAATGCCACAACATCAACTAAAAAGAGCTAGGTAGAGAGTGCATTAAGCTAGGTTGAGAGTATATTGTACAAATGTCATCTTTTTATACCTTTCATCACTGTGACCCTATCACCCCCAGCATGTCCCCTCTCCCTACCCCAATCCCAATGGGTGGGGAGCCATGTGCCTTGTTCTTCTTCCGTTCTCTTCCACTCCTCCCCACCTCTCCAGACCCAGGCGCATTCTCCTCACCCCTATCATCCCAATCCCAGAAGCATTCCTCTCCCTCTCTCCCTGGCAACCCCCAAGACCTGGGGATGTACTGAGAAGGTAGTGGAGAGCATTTTCGATAGCTCCCACCGCCAGAGGCGAGGTCATGGGAGTATGTCTGGCTGTTCCGTCATTGCTGCAAATGGCGATGCCGCTGAAAGCCGCCGCAGTGGGAGGCTGCCAGCAGAGCAAGGGAGGTAAAGAAGGTGGCAGAGAGCACATCGGCAAGCTCCTGCCGCTCCAGCAAGGTTTGGGCCTTAATCAATGGCATCCTGGTCCAGTTCTGCCACTGCCACCCCGAAAACTGTGGCACCCCTCATGGCCAACTAGTCCTTCCACTGGCCCTGCTTAGCAGAATGCAAAATTTGAGTGGGAGCATAACTGAATCTGTTCTTCGAATAGGCAGGTGCAGTGCCTCTTAGAAATGTAAAAGGCATTGTCAAGGCTTTGAAAAAGGGCACAATGGCTAACTGGGAGGAGAGGAAGCCAGTGAAGGTGTTTGAGGACTGGTGTAATATGTCCAGAAAATAGGACCCCAGGGAGAAGGCAGGCTGTCACGTTCTGGACCAATTGCATTTTTTTGCAGACTCTTTTTAGAAAAAGCAACATAAAATGAGTTACAGTAGTCCAGGAGAGAAGATACTAAAGCATGAATGACTATTTATACTGTAACATTTAGTCATCCCAAACTGTACAAAGTTGCCGTACTTGGAAAAAAAAAAAAGGCACTTTAACAGATGGCAACAATCTGAGCATTGCTGGATAATGTGGAATCAATTACGAATCTTAAGGCTGCAAACTGTCTGCCAGTACAGAGAACACTAGGATTTATTACGTATTGTTTTAATAGTTTTTATTTTATCGATCCTATTGGGCATCGCTCAGCATTTTTTTTCTGGAAGAGTGGTATATACATGTGAAATAGTAAATAATATTCTACCTCGTGTGGACACAGAGCCCCTTCAAGGGGTTGGATGCACCGTAATACCGGTTTCACGGCACGTTTGTTACCACTTCACTAAAGCAAAATGATCATAATTACTAAAAGATTCAGATCAGTCATCCAACAGATGAGCGACAAAGAAAACAATAGTTAAACCATTTATAACATTTTTCTAGTAAACAAAGCCTCGGTGGGTGTCCTGACTAGGGGGTATATTCTCTGCTGTCAAAGTGACACCATAAGCTGGTTTAAACCATGCATGTTATAGATATTTGAACCCTGCTGGACAGGTCTCCAAAAACTAAACTAATGAATACATTTGCAAACAAACAGATGGTTACAAAATTCAAAGGCACAATTCATTGTTGAGATTATTTGAGGCCAGCAGTTCATTATTTCACAGATCATTCGGGCTTACTTGCAGCTTAAAGCAATTTACAAATTTAGAAAAACATAAAACATTTGCATACAAACCCTTATCAAATATCAGCAATATTCAAACTGGTATTGATTACAACTCATAACATTTAAAATAAAAACAACAATACCTAGGAATTCCCCCTACTTAAAACCTACAAATGCTGCGCGTTTATCGCTGCTTCCCACTTCAGGATAAAACCCCCTAGATATCCATGCCTTAATGCTCGTTCCAAATCTTTTCATCTGGAGGAGAATTCTATCATTTAACTTTAATGGGCCGCCATCTAAAAGGTGCGTTCTGAGGTCTTATCTACTCCAACCACTGCAGGTCCAGGAATTATCAGCAATTCTTTTTCCAAGGACCTCAAACTACGTCCTGGCCTTTCATTATTAAAAAAAAAAACAAAAAAAAACCAAGAAGAAGACATTAATTTCAAATTAACACCTTGTTCATTCACAGGCTGGAGAGGAAAGGGAGGCAAATTCTATTTCCTTGCCAAATTTGTTCTGCTGAAGTAAACTGTGTGAACGAAGAGGCACAAACAGGACAGACTTGCCCAAAATAACCTCGGTGTTTGTTCTCACCTCACTCACATGTAGTGCGAAATACGCTGACCACATTTATAAACGTTGCATTGCAGGGAAACACGTGGATCGGAGTTGCTAGCCCACTCTACAACCTTGCTCATCCAAAAGGAGACTTTTGCAAGACTCGCAATGGCAACACAACGGCCTGCTGGTATGACAACTGCTGCACCTGCTTGGTTAAATTTGGGAGAAGTGCAACAAATTATGCACAGGAGTCAATGGGCACACGGCAGAGCCAGCGATTACACACGCTGGACCACATATTTTTCCCTTTTCACAGCATGAGAACAAATGCAATGGGCCAAATGTCT
This sequence comes from Rhinatrema bivittatum, assembly GCF_901001135.1. NCBI lineage: Eukaryota > Metazoa > Chordata > Amphibia > Gymnophiona > Rhinatrematidae > Rhinatrema > Rhinatrema bivittatum. The sequence goes on from NC_042620.1 coordinate 320,935,420, forward strand.
CCAGACAGTAAAATCATTTATGTGGTTTAGGAATTTTGCAGAACCAAGGCCAAAGGTGCTAATTTGGGGCCAAAGGGTTTTCCCCCCCCCCTCATCTTGTGTCTATGGGAAAAATGCTCAGTACATTTGGCCCTTGATTGGATGCTGTCTACCCTATCATACGGAAAACAAGCTTCCAATATTAAAATGAATAGCAGACTGCCCTTTCCTGTTTGCTCTGGCTAGCATTCAGTGCAGCATGAGGAAACCATTCACAACTACACGCCTATAATTTTATTTCTCCTCAGAGCTAGGCCAGCCTTCTCTACATGAAGACATTCTGTTTTGAAAGAAAACTTCTTTTCACTTGTCCAGATTCACAGTGAATTGGCTTTCTAGATCAGACTGGGGTCACCATCAGGGTCGCATGCTTGCAAATATCTCATGCATGTGCATTGCGGATATCTTGGAAATGCAGACAGTCACCAAGGACAGGGCTGAGAATCATTTGGAGAATGTACCATCTTTGCAGTCAAATGAACAGAAAAGACCAAACTCCCCTCTTCGTCAGCGCTCCATCCTGGAAACGAAACATTTGAAGTGACTTAATTTTAAAAGATATTTAAATTTATCACGCTAGAATGTGCAGTGCCCAATTTGTTTCCTGCTCAATATGCTCTTGTTCTTTTGCCAAGAGCACGCTTCCTATATAATTGAGCGGTGTTTTTATTTAGTGATTAGGGGCACTATGACTCACTTTTTACTATTTTGGCATTTAAATGACCTTCTGCTTGAAATAAAATAAATTATTGTTTTCTCAGTCACTCAGCCCCATACCCTCTTCCCTTCCGTCACTCCCCCTCACTTCCACTCACTTTCTTCCCTTGCTTCATTTTCCTTCCCTCTCAGTCATTCACTCCTCATTCCCGCTCGCCCCTCAGTCACTCTTTCCCATTCACCCCCTTTATTTTCCTCCCCTCCTATTCCTCCCCTTCCTCTCCTTCACTTACTCTCTTCTGTTTCTCATTCTTACCCCTTCCCACTCATCACCAGCCCCTATCTCCCACCTGCCCACTCATTCCCTTCCCTGACACTCACAAACTCCCTCTCAGTCACTCACCCTCTCCTTCCCATTCATTCATGACCCTTCCATTTCACTCACTCACCATCCTCACCACATCCTTCCTTCCCTCTCTGTCCCTTCCCTTACTCCTCTATTACTTACCACTCCTCCCAGCAGTGTGGGACCTCTCCTTTCTGGGGGGGGTTGTGGAAACCCCACCAGCATGCCAACAATTGGGCCTTGCCTCACTGGCAGGCAGTGGAATCTCCACCAATGCACCAGGTGTCTCCTCGCTGGCGAGGTATGGTAATCCTACCAACACACCAGGTGTTTCCTTTCCTCTCCTTTCCCCCCATATAAGTGATGCAATTGGCTTTCACGGAAAATGTAAGAGCCAATCGCAACACTTATACAGGGACAAGGAGGCATGCAGGCAGATGAGTGTCTGCGCCACATGGCATCCTCAATAAAGATGCAATTGGCTTGCTGGAAATCATTGGCGATTCACCACATCATTCAAAGGAGACTGCATGAGACTTTGCTGATGATGTTGGCACTCAGCAAACATTGTGGGCCAGACCTAATGTTAATTTGAAAACGTTTATTAGGCCAGATAAAAGTCAACGATGGACACAATTTAACCCACGGGCCATAGTTTGCCCAACCCTGCTCTAGAACGCTTTGCCCATCACTTCAAGGGACCATTGAATGTACAAAGCCCATCCAGAAGCTGCTCTTTTCCACCAGGCCTTGGATTGCTAAGGACATGAACTCAGGTCAAGAAGTACTGTTTGCTGCCGCTGTATGGGGGTTTTTTGTTCATTTTGTTCTGTTTTTAAATTTCTCTGCATGTTCACACTGTAAGCCACCTAGAACTTTGTATAGGTGATATATAAGTCACTGTAAACAAATAAATAAATAAATAAAAATGTCCTATACTACCTGAGATGTTTATAAAATATATATCCATTTATTTATTTGTTTGTTTGTTTTTCTATACTGACGTTCACAAATGGGTATCACATTTGTTTACATGACAACTTGTGGGATAATTTGACAGGTCATATTATCTTTACATTGTAACAGCAACCGCATCTTATTATCATAACAATATAACCGGTAATGATTACAGTATAACAGGTGAACTTATAATATAACAGATAAACATCTTAACAATCTAACAGGTAATATTCATAAACAGTTTGGAGATTCGATTGGAGTCTTATGTAGTAACGTAACTGCATTAGATCATTGAGGTGATTGTGAGCTCTTGGTATGAGGTATGCAGCTGTTCTGGGGGCAGGGGGCTTATTTAGATCAGTTGGAGGTCAGATTTGCACTTTATTGTGGTCTTGACAGGATGTTCTCTTAGTGAGTTGTGTGTGGTGTTGGAGTTTTTGGTTGTTTTATTGGTTGTCTTACAGTTGTTTTACAGTGTCGGGGGTTCACTGTTGGTGGGAAGGCTTTCTGAAATAGCCAGGTTTTTAGTGATTTCTTGAAGATCTGTTTCGAGGGTTCCGTTCTGAGTTTTGAAGGTAGTTTGTTCCACAGTGTGGGGCCAGTTGTTGAGATTGTGCGTTCTCGTGTTGAGGTGAGGTGTGCCTGTTTGTTGGAGGGGATGGTAATAGACCTGTGTTTTTGGATCGTAGGTTTGAGAGTTGTGTGGGTGGAGGGTGTCTTTTAGCCAGTCTGTCTTTTCATTGTAGATGGATTTATGCATGAGAGTTAGGGCTTTGTATTGAATTCTGTAAGTTATGGGGAGCCAGTGGAGATCTTTTAGTATGGGGGTGATGTGTGTGGAGTGTTTACTGTTTGTGAGGGATCTGGCTGCCACATTTTGCAGTATTTGGAGAGGCTTGATGGTGGAGGCTGGGAGTCCTAGGAGGATGGAGTTGCAATAATCGAGCTTGGAGAAGATGAGGATCTGGAGCACTGAGTGAATAGTAGTCTTGATTGAGTAGCAGGGGTTTGAGTTTTTTGAGGAGTTGTAGTTTGAAGAAGCCCTCTTTTATTATTGTGTTGATGTGTGAGCTCGGGGTCTAGAGTGACGCCTAGGTCTCTTACAATTGTGACGAGTTGGCTCTTATTTTGCGTGAATGAGAGGTCTTGAATATTCCATGCAGGGGGTTTGTTAGAAATGCATAGGATTTCTGTTTTTGTGTGGTTAAGGGTGAGCGATATTTGGTTTAGGAGTTTTTGTATTTGAGATGAGATGGAGTTCCATTGTAGTAGGGTGCTCTGGATATTTTCTTTCGTGGGGGGGAGGATCTGGACATCATTCGTGTAGATGAAGTATTGGAAGCCCAGATTGGTGAGGAGTTTGCATAGTGGGAGCATGTAAATGTTGAAAAGGGTGGAGGAGAGTGATGATCCCTGCGGGACACCATGTGAAAGGGGAATTGTTTTGATACATTGTTGTTGAGTGTTACTTTGTACATTCTGTTCGATAGGTATGAGCCAAACCATTTTATTGTGCTGTCGCCTAAGCCAATCTCGCTTAGTCTGGTTATAGTTTATAGACTGAAATAGATTAATCTAATTTCACTAGACATATGCACAGTATATGTAAGTATATTCATACCACATCCAGTAAAGGGAATGTGGGTTATTAATGAAACTCAAGATATATTTCTCCAACCATGCTATTGTGAGGGAGTATACCAGAAACTCCCTCAAACTACGTTAAGGTACTGGCCACAGAGATCTAGCTTGATCTTCCTTAAGGATCAGCCCAACAAGGGATTCTGGGCCCAAGAAGGAGCCTTTCAGCCTAACAAGTTGGCAGGGCCCAGAAGGGTTAGAGAGGCCCCAGGGTGCAGGCAGGAACCAGGAATATGCTATGTATGATACCCAGTATTTGTGAGGTACATGAACTTCAAGGTGAGCTACCTAATTTGTTTTTATTTGCCCTGCACTTTGTTTTCACTGTAAATAACTTGCACTTAAGGAACAGCCAGTTTCTGCCTCCTTTTTCCTCTGGCTGTTTCCAAGCCACTACCACTCGATTTACCACAGCTACATCTATCTAGCTATTTATCTGTCTTTACACACATTCACACTACTGTTTTATTAACTGACTTAGCTTTCTCTATACTGTATTAAAAGAGGTCACAATGCCAAGCCTCATACTTAAATTTTTATTGAAACTGCTATTCTATGGCAGAATTTTTAGTGTACATCTTGGGTGTTAACACGTACAAATGTCAGAAACATAATTTCTCAGGATACAGAATATATAATAGATGTGGGGAGAGAAGATCTTTTTTTTTTTTAATTTACTGCACAAGACCCTGTGTGATTCCCATATGTCTTTGCCCTTCCTTAATAACAAATCTGTAATTTAGGAACAAGACAGAATTCTACCCCATCTACTTATCACACGTATTCTTTCCGTATATGGTCCATTAGGAGGCAACACGCACTGCACCATTATGCAGGCTTATAGCTCATGAGCTACAACTGAAACAGAAGAGTCTAAAGGACAGGCTTTAAAGAGATATGACAGTCAGCCATTCACTCACCAATAACCATTAACAGTGGTGTTTTAACGTTCAATTATACTATGTATGGGGCTATGCCCAGACATGTCTCTGTGTGTAAGTAACAGATTCTTCTGCAGGCTCAGCTTCAAACCATATATCACATGAAAATCAGAACCCTCTCTCACACTGACTACTTTCCAGTGAACTCTTTGTCTCTAGGGATCATGAGTCAACTTCCTTTTTGCAAGCTATCTTGGCTATGAACACTGATGTTGCTTAAGCTACCAGTGCACAGTGTGTCTCTGCACCACCAGAGCCAAGTTAAGGAAACTTATTTCAGGTCTAACATATGAATGTAATGTATTAGAATGTTTGCAAGTATCCTGTTCCTCTTTTAGAGGGTGATCTTCACAAGCCATTTACTTATGTAAAAGGGCTTTTTGGAAATTGTTCACCCTGTATGTAGGTAAAAGTATGCGCACTGCGCCACAACGTATGCACTTATACCTACATTGAGCGGGTGGCATTCCGGGCAGAGATAGTCCAGAGGTTAGTCTATGCATAGTTTGGGTTTTTCAAAACCATGTGCATTGTTTTGGAAAGGTATCCACAGAAAAAGTAGGTGGAAATCTCCCTAGGTGATTTTCTAAAGGAAAGTACATGTGTACTTTCAGAAGGAAACCCGTACCTGAGGACTTTGCACCCTACCTGCATAGTTTTTAAAATTGCCCCCTCCAGACCAGAGGCGGGGGTGTGGCACATTTATTTTCGGGCCTTAATATCAACCTGCACACAGAAGCGTACACTTAGCGATTGCAATAAAGGATCAAAATGGGCTGAACACATGGTCAGAAATACGTCAAGATTCAAGAAGATGGAGGAATGCCAATGGGCAGCCAGGACAGATCAGCAAGTTACAGCATTCAATCCTGAAACCCATCTCATTTCTCAGGGCCCTGTGGCCAGCCTCCATTTTTACTATAGCAGCATCACCTGACTAGCAGCCAGTAATAATGATTATGCCTCTATTTTACTTGGTAATAAATCACTTAAAAATACTTTTCCTGGATAAAGCAAGACTTAAATTAGTGTGATGTGCTATTTTATTACTTTCTTAAAAGGCAGAATATGCCACACCAGAGGAACACATCAAGGAAATGTCAAAAGTAAAATTCACAAGCACAATAAGCAGGCATGACTTTGGAAGAGTGCCCAAAGTGCAATGACAAACTCTAAACAACTTCCACAGGACAGCTCACTAGGAGTTCCATTGTACTTAGTGGGCTCCCTGAGCAAGACAGAAATATCCTGTGATGTATCTTATGATTTATGAGGGAAATGAGTAATCCTGCACCTGTATAGTAAAGAGCTTATCAGACTTCACTCCATCAGCAAGGATCTTCATTCATGAACATTAGCTTGGTGGTTAGAGCAGTGGGCTGAGAACCAGGGAAGACAGGGATCAGAATCTAATTCTCCCGCTGAGGCTCACTTCACCCACCATTGTATCAAGTACAAACTTAGAATGTAAGCCGTCTGGGGCAGAGAACTACCTACTGTACCTGTATATAACTTGCATTGAGTTTGAATTTGGAAAGGTGAGTAATTAAATCTAAAATCCAAATCCACCGCAGTTAGCTTGGGACTAAACCTAGCAAAACTGCCCCAGAATAATGCACGTTTATCGGCATTCCCTTACTTAAACTTGCATTTTCTTGCCAACAAAAAGTAATTAGTAAATATAACATTTTCTTAGTTAATGACATTATTTGAAAGGTGTTTGTTCCCTGGGCTTCATTTACATTTCAATATATGTCAAGGTGATTACAGGACTTTGGAGGATATGATATCTTGGGCTTGGGGGAAGTGTAATTTTCAAATAACCCACATTTTCAAAGCACATTTTGAAAATTTCACGTCTGTCCCTAGTACACAGGTACACATGCACAAGAAGAGAAGGTATCACTTTCTGTGTGCGTACATTGATGCACATAATTTAAAAAATCAAAAGTATGCACATAAATGTTTTATCCAACCCAACTCTGCCCCCCTGGAACACCGACCATGAGTGTGGAGAAGAGTAATGTGCACGATCGAATTATGCGCATACATCCCCCCCCCTCAAAAAAGTCAATTTACATGCACAAACTGGGATTTATATGCATAAATACTTTTTGAAAATTACTCCCATAAATTGTACGTATTGAAGTGTTTGGCTTCTTTCTATTTCAATGGGGAAAAAAATTCTGTGGATACAGAAATCGTTAAATATAAATAAATAAATTATATTTTTTATATTTAGCTTTCTTCTTAGGTAATTAGCCCTCCTAGCCCACTTCCTATGGTAAGTAAAATACAATTGGTTCTTACCTGCTAATTTTCTTTCCTGTAGTACCACAGATCTGTCCAGACTCCTGGGTTTTGCCTCCCTTCCATCAGATGGAGACAATGTTTCATTGATACTGCCACATAACCTGGTGTGTCACCTGCAGTCCCTCAGTATTGATAAGTACCCAAGCCAAGATACCAACAAACACAACCACAAATAACGTACTCATATCTCCCTGAACAAGCAGAAGGAAGTGGAAACTTAAAATGAATAAATTTCTAACCTTAAAAACATGAGGAACTAATCAAAACCTGTGCCATTCTTCAGACTAATTACAATAACAGAAGAGTGGACTCTCCAGTTTTCCCCACATTAACTGGGCGGGACTCTGGACTGAGCTGTGGTACTACAGGAATGAAAATTAGCAGGTAAGAACCAATTTTCCTTTTCCTGTATGTACCCGGATCAGTCCAGACTCCTGGGATGTACCCAAGCTTCCCTAATCAGGATGGGACTGCTAGAGTCCTGTTCGAAGTACATGTTCACCAAAGTCCATGGAGTCTGGGGTGTGGACATCAAAATTATAATGCCTGGCAAAAGTGTGTAATGATTTCCAAGCAGCCGCTTATCAAATCTCTTGTGGCGATACCTGTTGACATTCGGCCCAGGAAGCTGCTTGAGAACGAGTAGAGTGAGCCCTTAATCCCTCGGGGATAGGATGACCCTAACAGATGTATGCTGAACCTGTAGCTTCCTTTAACCACATGCTATGGTGGATTTTGAAGCTCTATGACCCTTATTTTGCACCACTCCATAGCACAAAGAGATGGTGCGACAACCAGAAGCTTTACATCCAAGAGTTGCAACTCTCTCGCGTGAGGCACTGTAGCATCCAAATTTGGAATGGCTGGAAGCTCTACCAATTGACTTAGGTGGAAGAAAGGAAGGAACTGCCCACAACAAGACTCCAGAATCCGTAATTCTCAAAAAAGGATCCCTACATAAAGCCTGAAGCTCCGAAATCCTTCTAGCAGAACAAACTGCTACCAAGAAAACTACCTTTAACGTAAGATCTTTCATAGTAGCCCTTCTAAGAGGCTCAAAGTGAGCTGCACAGATACCCTTAAGGAACAAGTTAAGGCTCCAGGAGGGACACAACTTCTGAACTGAATGACGCAAATGCTTTGCCCCCCTCCCCCCGCACCACATCTGGATGTGCAGCTGGAGCCACTCCCTGCATTTTGCCGCAAAGACAGCCCAAGGCCACCACTAGACCTCTGAGAGAGTTAAAGGCCAAACCCTTCACCAACCCGCTTTGTAAGGTCAGAATATGCACTATGGATGCCCGAGTAGGCTCAACCCCCTGCTCCACATACCAAGCCTCAAAAACTCTCCAGACCCTCACATATGCCAAGAAGGTGGAAGTCTTTCTAGCTTGCAACAGAATGGAAATGACATCCTTAGAATATCCTTTCTCCCTTAAGTGTTTCCTCTCAAAAGCTGTTAGGGAAGATGGAGACCTTGAGCATGGGAAAGCTCAGAGGCCTTCGCAATCTGTTATGGAGTGCTAGGAAAGCAGTCCCATTTCTGAGGAGATTGTGTGCCCTTGGATCTCGGCACAACCCCAGAGAACTCCAAGGCAGAACCGAAGCTGGTGCGACATGTCCGAGCCTGGGCTGAGACCAGGAAGCCAGGCCCCTGCTGATCTGCACAGGTTCAGTGAGACCAACCACACAAGGTTGGTCTCTTAGTGGTCCTCCAACTACTCCAAGCCCTTTCAGACCTGCCGCTGGGAATGGCAAAGGTCGCAGGCCGGACAGGAGACAAGGGCAGACGAAGGCTCTGGAACATGAAGACTCAAGACGAGGGAATAGCCACTGCTATTAATTGCATCAGTAGCATGGGATCTTCTTAGTGTTTGGATAATTGCCAGGTTCTTGTGGCCTGGTTTGGCCTCTGTTGGAAACAGGATGCTGGGCTTGATGGACCCTTGGTCTGACCCAGCATGGCAATTTCTTATGTTCTTATGTGCTAATTAAATGGTGGAATTTGTTGCCAGAGGATGTGGTGAAAGCAGTTTTCCTGGAGGAAAATTTCAGAAACCAGTATTGGCCATGTAGACTTGGAAAAACCACTGCTTAGGAACAAGAAGGATTGGGTCTCTTTGGGAGCCTGCAAGGTGCTTATGACCACTGTCTGAGACCAGATACTGGGCTGACCTAGTAAGGCTTTTCTTATATTTCTCTATTTCCCATTCTTTCTTGAATTCTTGTCTCTACCAGCTCTGCTGGGAGACTGTTCCATTCATCCACTACATTTTCTGTAGATTACTCCTGTGTCTATCCCCTGTCACCCTCATCCCATTCTAGTGCCCCCTTTCCATTGAAAGAGCCCTGCCTCCTGTACAGTTATTGCTTGGAGGTACTTAAGCATCTCTGTCATATCTGCCTTTTCCCTCCTTTCCTCCAGGGTATACATGTTTACATCTTTAAGTCTGCCCCCATATGCTTTATGATGAAGACTGTTGACCATTTTAGTAGCTGTCCTCTGGACTGACTCTATGCACTTTATATCCTTTGGAGGTGCAGTCTCATTGTACACAGTATTCTAAATGAAGTCTCACCGTAGACTTTATCCAGAGGTATTATCACCTTTTTCCTGATTGCTTTTCCTCTCCATATGTACCCAAGCATCCTTCTGGTTTTTGCCATCAGCTTATCTACCTACTTGCCCACCTCAAGATCAGATATGAGCGCCCCAGATATCTCTCATGTTTTGTGTATAGAAAAGCTCCCCTCCCACTATACTGTACAGCCCAAATGCATAAATGTTTAGTATTAAATCTTAGTTGCCAACTCTAGACCATTCCTTAAGCTTCACTAGATCCCTCCTCATGTTTGTCCTTACTTTCTAGGGTATATACCCTCTTGCAGATTTTGGTATCATCAACATAAAGGCAAACATTCAAAAAGAGTTTAAAAAAGGGATTAGACTAGAAGATAAATCCATTGTAGGTTATAACAGACAGCAATGTCTCTCAGGATTTAATACTTCCCCAAACCAAGACTGCTAGAAACTGGAAAAGTTACAGTAGAGTTGACAGCGCTGTACATGCCTGGTCTCTTATACAATAGGGGTTCTCAAACCAGTCCTTGGGATACACTTAGCCATTCACGTTTTCAGGATATTCACAATGAATATGCATGAGAGAGTTTATATGCCCTGTCTCCATTGTATGCACATCTATCTCATACAAATTCTTTGTGGATATCCTGAAAACCTGACTATCTGGGTGGGTCCTGAGGACTGTGTTGAAAATCACTGCTTACACTTTCTCTAAGCCAATGATTCTCAACCCAGTCCTCGGGACACCAGCCCGTCTGGTTTTCTGGATAACCACAATAAATGTGCATGAGATTGGCATTAAATTGAGACAGTGCATGCAGCTCAATCTATCTCATGTTTATTCATTATGGACATCCTGAAAACCTGACTGGCTGGGTGTGGCCAAGAACTGGGTTGAGAAGCAGTTTTCTAAGCATCCACGGTTTACCTCTGCCAGAGATCGGGTGCTTTCTTGATGGTCCAGCAGTTCTTATGTTCTTAGAATAAGGTTTGCAGCCACCATTTGCTATATTTTTATCAAGTATCACTCCGCTTTGCCTAGGGTGTTTTCAGAATAAGGAGTTTCTTCAGATGGTTGAAGGGATTGCCACCCATCAAAGAAAACTCTGAAAGTAAAGATAAACCCCTAAGTGTGACCTCTTGATTTACAAATACACAGCACATCATGTAGAAAGAAGAGGAAGAAAGGGGTAGAGAGCTTCAGAAATCAAATGCATTTTCCTGATTAAAATAGAACAGTAAAATGTGATATTCCTAATCAGTTATAACCTACTAAAAAGCATCCTTTATTCTCTCAAAGAAAGTGTAATAATTAACTGCCAGGAAATGATGAATTTTCCCAACACAGCTGTCAAAGTCACCATTATAAATCATTTGTTATGACTTAGGATCGGGCAGTGGCGGAGAAATTGATCATTGCTGAAATTGAAAAGTACATTTTAGTGCGTTTTCTTCAGATTTGTGCCTTAGACCACGAAAAAGGAAAAGTTAAACTGCAGATACACCAATGGCCTCTTTACCACCTCACAGCTCTCCCGCGTTCTTTTCTTGCCGAGGTGAGGGGCAACAGACCTCCGTTGCCCCCTTTCCTTCCAATTTAAATGTTCGTGACGGGACTCCATCCACGCAACTGTTGGAAAGAAAGTTCTGGGTTGACAGTTTTTTTGCCATTCCCTAGTGGCCAATCCTCCCTGCTCTCATGATGTGTTAACATGTCCCAGCATGCCTCAGGAACAAGCCTGCCAATAGTAAATAAACCTCCTCCTCTCCAGGCAAGTGCTGTCTCCGCATTGTTTTCCGCCTCCACTAAGTCATATACACATCCAGCCTTATGTGTTTGCACAAGAGCTTCAGGGATTTATTCCGGATAGCATCGCCAGTGATGGATAGGGAGACATTAGTCTGGGACTTCCAGGTCTGCTGTTCTTTGCTCCACTACTCTGTGCTGACAGCCTTACAAGACATCATTCACAACAGTCATGCAATTAAATAATAAATTGACAAAAATAGCCTCAACAATTCCATATTGGAATATTTCTAGGACCTAGGGCATGCCTGTGCCACCTGTATTGAAACAATGAGTCCTACGTCCCAATGAACACCAACAGGCTGATGCAATAAGACATATGTTAAAATGAACACTTGTATTGAGTGCCCGTTTTCCTAATGCACGCACAGTCACATCTCCTGAGAGTCTGATGCAATATTTAAATGAGCTGCTGTGTTAAAAACAGTAAGGGTCCCAATACAGATCCCTGAGGCACTCCACTGTCCACTCCCTTCCACTGAGAAAATTGCCCATTTAATCCTACTCTCTGTTTCCTGTCTTTTAGCCAGTTTGCAATCCACGAAAGGACATCGCCACCTATCCCATGACTTTTTACTTTTCCTAGAAGCCTCTCATGAGGAACTTTGTCAAACGCCTTCTGAAAATCCAAGTATACTATATCTACCGGTTCACCTTTATCCACATGTTTATTAACTCCTTCAAAAAAGTGAAGCAGATTTGTGAGGTAAGACTTGCCCTGGGTAAAGCCATGCTGACTTTGTTCCATTAAACCATGTCTTTCTATATGTTCTGTGATTTTGATGTTTAGAACACTTTCCACTATTTTTCGTGGCACTGAAGTCAGGCTAACCGGTCTGTAGTTTCCCGGATCGCCCCTGGAGCCCTTTTTAAATATTGGGGTTACATTTGCTATCCTCCAGTCTTCAGGTACAATGGATGATTTTAATGATAAGTTACAAAATTTTACTAATAGGTCTGAAATTTCATTTTTTAGTTCCTTCAGAACTCTGGGGTGTATACCATCCGGTCCAGGTGATTTACTACTCTTCAGTTTGTCAATCAGCCCTACCACATCTTCTAGATTCACTGTGATTTGATTCAGTCCATCTGAATCATTACCCATGAAGACCTTCTCCATTACGGGTACCTCCCCAACATCCTCTTCAGTAAACACCAAAGCAAAGAAATCATTTAATCTTTCCGCGATGGCCTTATCTTCTCTAAGTGCTCCTTTAACCCCTCGATCATCTAATGGTCCAACTGACTCCCTCACAGGCTTTCTGCTTCGGATATATTTAAAAAAGTTTTTACTGTGAGTTTTTGCCTCTACAGGCAACTTCTTTTCAAATTCTCTCTTAGCCTGTCTTATCAATGTCTTACATTTAACTTGCCAATGTTTATGCTTTATCCTATTTTCTTCTGTTGGATCCTTCTTCCAATTTTTGAATGAAGATCTTTTGGCTAAAATAGCTTCTTTCACCTCCCCTTTTAACCATGCCGGTAATCGTTTTGCCTTATTTCCGCCTCTCTTAATGTGTGGAATACATCTGGACTGTGCTTCTAGAATGGTATTTTTTAACAATGACCACGCCTCTTGGACATTTTTTACTTTTGTAGCTGCTCCTTTCAGTTTTTTTCTAACAAATTTTCTCATTTTCTCAGTTTCCCTTTTGGAAGTTTAGCGCGAGAGCCTTGGATTTGCACACTGTTCCTTTTCCAGTCATTAAATTAAATTTGATCATATTATGATCACTATTGCCAAACGGCCCCACCACCGTCCTGTGCTCCACTGAGAATTAGATCTAAAATTGCTCCCTCTCTCGTCGGTTCCTGAACCAATTGCTCCATAAAGCTATCATTTATTCCATCCAGGAACGTTATCTCTCTAGCGTGACCCGATGATACATTTACCCAGTCTATATTGGGGTAATTGAAACCTCCCATTATTACTGCACTACCAATTTGGTTAGCTTCCCTAATTTCTCTTAGCATTTCACTGTCCATCTCACCATCTTGACCAGGTGGACGGTAGTATACCCCTATCACTGTAGTCTTCCCTGACACACAAGGGATTTCTACCCATAAAGATTCAATTTTGTATTTAGTCTCATGCAGGATGTTTATCCTATTGGACTCTATGCCATCCCGGACATAAAGCGCCACACCTCCTCCCGAGTGCTCCTCTCTGTCATTGCGATATAATTTGTATCCCGGTATAGCACTGTCCCATTGGTTATCCTCTTTCCACCATGTCTCTGAGATGCCAATTAAGTCTATGTCATCATTTACTGCTATACATTCTAATTCTCCCATCTTACTTCTTAGACTTCTGGCATTAGCATACAAACATTTCAAGTTTGTTTTTTGTTTGTATTTTTATTCTGCTTTTTAATTGATAGGGATAAGTTAGAATTTTTTAGCTCAGGTGAGTTTTTAGTTACAGGCACTTGGACTACTTTTCTAATTATTGGAACCTCACTGTCGGGATGCCCTAATTCTAATGCATCATTAGTATCCTTTAAAGATACCTCTCTCTGAACCATGCGCTGCTGAGCGACTGTCGGCTTTCCCCTTTCTTCTAGTTTAAAAGCTGCTCTAGCTAAGAGAAGAGGAATATGGCGGCAGATAAAATGTATTACAGGCAATCACTTCATCTCTAAACCATGTAAAATTGGAGTACTCAAATTAGGGGGCATAACAACTGGCAAAGTTATTGGTAAAAGGTGGGTAATCACCCAGTTTAAAGCACTTTTAATACATACTATGATTAAAACTATTACGATACAGCCACTGAGCCCAATGGCTAGATATATGAGAATATTTGTACCTCAACCATGTATTTGTTCTTAAAGTGAGAGGAAGGGCTTACGCCACTCAGGTTCAGCTAAGCAATCAGAGAATAAATTATAATTTTCACATAAATGCTTAGTAAAATTAAAAATTATAAGGGTTTTATCAGTAACCAACACAACATTGACGTTGGTTTAGCCAAGTCAGCACTGCTAGTTAAGATCACTTTGTGGAATGGCGAACAAGGGCCCTGAAAAGCCCAACATGATCTCTCCCCAGAAGTAATCATGGGGATACAAGAGGAAATTTTAGAATTGTTAGCCCATGGTATCATAGAACCCTCACATTCCCCATACAATATGCCCCTGTATCCTGTCCAAAAGGACAATGGCCGCTGGTGCATGGTACATGATCTCAGACATCTTAATTACCGGGTCGACCCTGAGTTTCCTTTTGTAGAAAACCCACCCTACTGAAGAGTCACTCCATGGAGAAAGTGCACACTGTTTTGGATTTGTCAAATGCCTTCTTTTTTATACCATTGCACCCATCATCATGCCCCTTAACAGCCTTCCAGTATGAAGAATGAAAATATCAGTGGACTCACCTTCCCTGAGGTATTCTGAAAATCCCTCTATCTTTTCCATGGTCTTAGCACAGATCCTGGAGCCTTTCCAAGCACAATTGCCACCTGATATAACACTGATACAGCATATTAAGAATATAAGAACATAAGAAACTGCCATACTGGGTCAGACCAAGAGTCCATCAAGCCCAGCATCAATGCATATCCAGCATAACTCTCTGCTTCAATGGCAGGGGGAATGAAGAAAAGTGAATCTATATACAGACAACAACCAACAAGGACTGAATTACATAGTCTGGGTAAACAAATAAGCATGGGTGTAGCTTACTAAATGCGGCGGTTACTACCCCTAACTAATTAAGCTAGATATTTCACTTAGATGCAGTTCCGACACTGCTCTCTACATTAATGGTGGGGGTGGAAGGGAAATAGAACCAAAAGGCTACTAAGAGCCAAGAGTAACAGATAAGTATGAGAAAAAAAAAGTGTGAAACTTGCTGGGCAGACTGGATGGGCCGTTTGGTCTTCTTCTGCTGTCATTTCTATGTTTCTATGTTTTCAACAGAGGCCAATTCAGGCCATGAGCACCTGGCAAGTACCCAAAAACTAAGTATATCCCATGCTACAGATGCCAGTAATAGCAGTGGCTATTCCCCAAGTCATCTTGATTAATAGCAGTTAATGGACTTCTCCTCTAAGAACTTATCCAAACCTTTTTTAAACCCAGCTACACTGACTGCACTAACCAATCATCTGGCAGCAAATTCCACAGCTTAATTGTACATTGAGGGGTAGATTTTCAAAAACGGCGCGTTTGTGTACTTTTGTTGGCGCTCCAGGCGCAAACAAAAGTACGCGGGATTTTAGTAGATCCGCGCGTATCCGCTAAAATCCTGGATCGGCGCGCGCAAGGCTGCCTATTCCGTGTAGCCGGCGCGTGCCGAGCCGCGCAGCCTGCCGCCGTTCCCTCCAAGGCCGCTCCGAAATCGGAGCGGCCTCGGAGGGAATTCGCTAACGCCCTCCCCTCACCTTCCCCTCCCTTCCTCTACCTAACCCACCCCCCTGGCCCTGTCTAAACCCCCCCCCTACCTTTGTTGGGGGATTTACGCCTCCCAGAAGGAGAAGTAAATCCCTGCGCGCCAGCGGGCCGCTGGCGCGCCTAGACGCAACCCGGGGGCAGTTCCGGAGGGCGCGGCCTCGCCCCCGGACCGCCCCGGGCCGAAACCACGCCCCCGGGCCTGCCCCCGAAACGCCGCATCCCGCCCCGAAAACGGCGTGCCGCTCGGCCCCGCCCCCGACACGCCCCCCTTGGAAAACCCCGGGACTTACGCGAGTCCCGGGGCTCTGCGCGCGCTGGTAGGCCTATTGAACATAGGCGCACCGGCACGCAGGGCCCTGCTCGCGTAAATCAGGGCGGATTTACGTGAGCAGGGCTCTTAAAATCCGCCCCTGAGTGAAGAAGAATTTTCTCCAGTTAGTTTTAAATATGCTATTTGCTAACTTCATGGCGTGCCCCCTAGTCCTTCTATTATCCGAAAGAGTAAATAACCAAATACATTTATCCATTCTAGACCTTTCATGATTTTGAAAGACCTCTATTTTATCCCCCCTCAGTTGTCTCTTCTCCAAGCTGAACAGCCTTTCCTCATACGGGAGCTGTTCTATCCAGTTTATCATACGGGAGCTGTTCTAACCCCTTTATCACTTTGGTTGCCCTTCTCTGTACCTTCTCCTGTGCAACTATATCTTTTTTAAGATGTGGCGACCAGAATTGTACATAGTACTGAAAGTGCAGTTTCACCATGGAGCGATACAGAGGCATTATGACATTTTCCATTTTATTCACCATTCCCTTCCTAATAATTCCTAACATTCTGTTTGCTTTTTTGACTGCCACAGTACACTGTGCCAATGATTTCAATGTAAATGCATGGGTTATTTTTCCCTATATGCATCACCTTGCACTTGTCCACATTAAATTTCATCTGCAATTTGGATAGCCAATCTTCCAGTCTCACAAGGTCCTCCTGTAATTTATCACAATCTGCTTGTGATTTAACTACTCTGAATAATTTTGTATCATCTGCAAAGTTGATTACTTTACTCGTCATATTCCTTTCTAGATCATTTATAAATATATTGAAAAGCACTGGTTCAAAATCAGATCCCTGAAGCACTCCACTGTTTACCCTTTTCCACTGAGAAAATTGACCATTTAATCCTACTCTTTGTTTCCTGACTTTTAACCAGTTTGTAATCCACGAAAGGACATCGTCTCGTATCCCATGACTTTTTAATTATCTTAGAAGCCTGTCATGAGGGACTTTGTCAAATGCCTTCCGAAAATCCAAAATACATTATATCTACTGGTTCACCTTTATCCATATGTTTATTAACCCCTTCAGAAAAATGAAGCAGATTTGTGAGACAAGACTTCGCTTGGGTAAATCCATGCTGTGTTCCATTAAACCATGTCTTTCTACGTGCTCTGTGATTTTGATCTTTAGAATAGTTTCCACTATTTTTCCTGGCACTGAAATCAGGCTCACTGGTCTATAGTTTCCTGGATCACCCCTGGAGCGCTTATTTAATATTGGGGATAGATGGTTTCTCACAGGCACCTCAGTTACCTCTGTACAGTTATGGACGGAGCGACTACTGTTGCTGTTAGTTGATGAGGGTTTCAAGATCAATCCAGCAAAGGCCCAGATTTGTTGTTTTCCTAGGTTGAAATTCTTGGGAATGTGGCTTGGGCAAAAGGGCAAAGAGATATGCAGAAATGCAGAAGGAAGCTCGCAGGATGACCGTTACCAAAACAATGACACGAGAGAATTGTTGGGATTATTGAATTTCTGTAGAGTATGGATCCCAGTTTATAGTGCTCGATCCAAACTCCTGAGGGGACATGTAAAAGGGGAAGTGAAGGGATCAGACCTGATAACACTCACACAAGAAGATCAGGAGATTATTTCTGAATTGGTACAAGCAGTCCTGACAGTGCCTTTTAAAATCTTTCTATATAGCAGGCCAGCCTGTAGATTTGGTAGTATATCATGGCCATGCATGCTGGGAAGCTTAAGCTGCTCAAGGAGAAACAGGGAACCCTTTGGCATTCTTTTCAGGCTCATTTTCCACTGTAGAAGATTCTTTCACTGTGAGCAAGCAATAGTCGCATGCGCACAGGCAGTCCCAAAGCTCTACAATCACATACTTGGAGTTAACATTTCTTTAATGGCCCCACATTCTGTTGTTCAAATGTTGAAGGATTCTTTGATTAGTTTTTTTGCTCCCAGGCTAGGAAAATATCAAGTATTACTGCTAGGGTCCCGGGTTACAGTGATATATTTTCCAAAAATGTCACCCTATACTTTTTTGTCCCAAATGTTGCAGTCTACTCCTTGGTGGGATAGGCTAAGATGAAAAGAAAACAGAACCAATTGTCATGATGCTGAGATAAGAAGAAACTGGTAAACAAAGAAAGAAACTCTATATAATTTCTGAATAAACTCTCTATATAATGTGCAGGCAGAAAACTGAAGGAGCTCCGTCAGTGACTGTCAAGTCATTTGTCCCTCCTTCCCGATACTCTGTCTTATTTTGCAAACCAATAAATGCTTCTAACCTGACTGAGTACCAAGTCTGTTTATCCGTAAACAACGGGATAAGCACTGTAAGAAGCCTTCATTGTATGGCCAAGCTTAAAGTGTGAGGAGATCGTGCCTCAGTGATTTGGGAACAAAATAGTCCTTTTTACATTTTCCACAAACATGAGATATACAACTGTACACCTTTCTGAGACTGTGAGGAAATGCTTGTTTATTGTGATAGGGCAGTGGATGCTTGGAATCATCTATCAGCAGAGGAGTTGGTAATAACCAAAACAGTGATGGATTCAAGCAGGCTCAGGAAAGGTAGAAAGGGTGGTGGAAGGGCATGGGAAGAGGATGATGACAGGTGATTGGGTAGGATCTGCAGTGGAACAGTAGGCAGAACCAACAGGGCAGTCTAATTAGTCATTTGCAGACAATTTCACGCATTTTTGTTTTCATAGGCTGTCAGGCCAGGCCACATCCAATGAGCAAGAACTGCCACAGATAAGCATAGGATTTTGAGACCTGGAACATCACTGACTTTCACTGACCTCCTTACCCACCATCTGTTTAGTGGGGTGCATCAGCTCTTATAGTGGTTGCCAAGGGAAAGCATGTGAAACTCATGCTGCTTCCTGAGCAGCCACGCATTGAAAGTCTTCAGCCTGGTGGTTTGGATGGATGCCTTCCCCAAGGAGTCAAAGCTGTTCTTTACCTCTGCATGTAAAAGTACCTGCGTCATGAAGCAGCATGGAGCACTTTTACCCATGTAGCAATGGGAGGGGGCTTGGGGGAGGGAGAGGACATGGCCAGCAAGGAACCTGCAGGGATTCCATCATTGTGCAGGCCTGATGGCATTGACTTTGTAACTTGCAAAGTCCATGGGCATGGAAATGCCTGCTGTAGCAGAACCAAGCCTCCGTATGCTTGGAAACAATCCACAGACACAGAACAAATAGTGCTCTCAGTGATATGAAAAAATATTACAAAAGGAATGTGAATTTAAAGAAGATGCTTTGGGGGGACTGTAGTACATAATAGAGTGAGGAATCTGCCCAGCTGGGAGCAGACTCTGTAAGATGCAGTTAACTCAAAGTAATTATCCACCTGCGTTAAATGGTGTTTATAATTTAAAAAATGATAATTTGGGGGACTTTCATACACGGCTACTCTTGCGTGTGCTGGCCACTGCAGGCCGGCAGCCAGGCCCTGTTACCCTCTTCTGCCTGCTCCAGCATCTGGCTCCACTTCCCTCACGGCTATGAGCCGCCATCTCTGACCTCGGGCCGTCCCCGGCGCTCCTGTCTCCATGGCAGACTCCTGTGCTCCGCGGCGGGCCTCTCTGCGTGGTCCGCGGAAAGATGCCACCATCCCGCGCTGCGCTCCTCCCTAGGCACGCGCATCTCTGTTCCTTTTAAAGGGGCCACGGCGGGAATCCAACCTGCGGCCCCGGATGATGATATGACTGAGCTCCGGTATAAAAGGCCTTGGCTCAGCTCCTGTTAGTCGCCTTTGCAACAGGTCTCCACGCTGGATGTGTCCTTCGTTGCTTCCTTGGTAATTTCCTTGTGTTCCTGGTTCCTGTTCCTTCCATGTTCCTGAATCTGGTTTTGTCTTCTCCTGGTTCCTGTGCTTCGTTCTACTCAACTAGAATTATGGACTGATCTTCTCCTGGACCCGACCTATGCTTTGCCTGAGCACGCCATTGATCTTCTCCTGGACCCGACCTCTGCTTTGCCTGACTATGCTACTGATCTTCTCCTAGTCCAGACCTCTGCTTTGCTTGACTACTCTATTGATCATCTCCCAGTCCTGACCTTTGACTTGTCCGACCGCGTCACTGATCATCTCCTGGACCTGACTTCTGCTTTGACTTGCCATCGCTCCTTGGTTGCCGCCTGCCCTGACTTCAGCTGGTTCCACAATGCCTCTACAGTCTTAATCCTGGACTTGGCCTTTCAGGCTTCGGCCTGCTCTTACTCGGGCGCCCCCTTGTCTGACTCTTCTTCTTTTTGGCGCCCAGGTCTCCGGGATTCCGCCTCATCCAGTACAGACTTTCCATCTCTACGGTTGCGGGTCCCTGGCTGACTTCCTCATTATCTCCCAAAAGACCTTGGACGGAGGCCCACCGAACTCCAGCCGGCCCCGGTTCCCCAAGGGCTCAACCCGCGGGGAACGAGGGCTGGTATTGGCAAAGCTCCAGCTGGCCTCCGTCAGTCAGCCAGCTCTGCCTACCGATGGTGAGGACCCGTAGGGCCTCCCCTACGGGTAGCATCAACCCCACCTTGGCCCAAGAGTCCACCTCCTGTGCAACAGCTACCACACACCACATAATGTGATATGAGTGCCTTCATATAATTATCGATCAACCTAAGTCTCTTCTTATCCAATACTTTTTTTTTGTTATAAATTTTTGTTTAAATGCAAATAAAATATCCTACACATAATAGCTTGATGTAACTCTTGGAAAAGTGAATCGTGATTCATACAAAGTCCATGCTTATCCGGATGCGGAGCCGCATTTCGAAAGAATCCGCCTCAAGGGTTACTTTCCTCTCTCATGGGTCTCCAGTAATGGATGATGTTTCTGCAAGTAAGCCTGGTCACTTGGTTGTTTTTGGGCTCTCTGGCAGCAGCCCATGATGGGGCAGCAGCATCCTGTCACGTCTGCAGCACCACTGGCCTCTGAATTTTCCAAGGGAAACTTTGCAGGGCTATGATGCTCAACCCACACTGTATTAACAAGGCTGCTTATAGCCACTGCACAGCAGCATGGATATCAAATCAAATCAAAACACAGAGGTGCAGCAGCAGCTCAGTACAAACAGGTATAATGCGAGGAGCCAATTTGGTTGCTTCAGTGTGCAGACATTTCACAGGCGAGTTGCCTACCAGCTTTTTCTAGCTTGTTAAAATACAATATGTTATTATCTTTCCTCCAGTCTTTTGCTTTACCTTTGTGTTTTCTTTTGATCTGACTTTTACTCTGTTTTTATTACTGCTATGCAACCCTTTGGGTGCTTTGTTGCTCAGTTTTTCTAGATTTCCCAGGAACTGATGACATGTCAATTTTACACAGCTCCATGGCTGCTTAGGGTGAAAGACGACCAAAGGTTCATAAAGTCCACCCTTCTGATTGCCTAACAGCCTCTCTCTACGATAGGGGAGAAGCGAAAAACACTGTGCATCTGTAGCTAGTTTTTTAACAGTGAAAAAAAAGCCCCTTCCTAAGCCTAAACACAGACCCCACCGGCTTAGAACCTTTCCCTGGCAGGTAAAAAACCCACCCTCTTCAAACATTACAAAAATGGACCAAATTCAATATGGAAACTGTTCATTACATTCTTAAAAAAGTATCAAAAAAATCTTGGCATAGAAAGGGTTGGTAGTTTCATATCACTTCCATATCATATCACTTCCATATCATATCCATTTCATATCACTTCCATATCATATCACTTCCACATAACACTTCCAAGCCACCCCTAATCTTCACCTACACCATGGTTAACCTTATCTTCTATCGTTTACTTGTGTGAATAATAACCTGTCCTTTCTCTTCTAAGCCAAGTTCTTAACACCCTGTTATATGTAACTGCCTTTTCAGCACCATTGTTATAGTTATGTTTACTATGCACCCCTGTTTTATGTGAACCAGCATGATGTGACTGCTGTCTCGAATGCCGGTATATAAAAATCTGAAATAAATAAATAAATAAATAAATATCAGGCTACATACTGATACTCCAGGGTGATCAGAGCCATTATCTCTATATAATCATCAACTACCAACCTCTTTCCAAAAACGTACTATTTTTTTTAGAGCAATTAAAACACTGTATGTTGCACACCAAAAAACTAGAAAAATATTCGTATAGAGTACTCTCTCATGAATTCTAAATAATGTACTAAACCGTTATATTTGTAAATCCGTGGATTTAAGAGGGTGGATTTTTTTAAATTTTACTGTAGTATTGCGAGGCATGAGACAAAGGGAAAGGTTCTAAGCTGGTGGGTCTGTGTTTAGGCTTAGGAAGGGGCTTTCTTTCCCACTGTTAAAAAACTAGCTACAGATGCACAGTGTTTTTCGCTTCCCCCCTATTGTAGAGAGAGCTGTTAGGCAATCAGCCTAACAGCAGCCATGGAGCTGTGTAAAATTGACATGTCAACAGTTCCTGGGAAATCTAGAAAAACCGAGCAACAAAGATTTTTTGATATATTTTTAAGAATGTAATGAACTGTTTGCATATTGAATTTGGTCCATTTTTGTAATGTTTTAAGAGGGTGTTCTTTTAAATTTAATTGTGTTTGGAGCTACACCTTCTAGTGCAGAGTTTTTTTGTTTTTAACAATACTAAGGGGCATCTGTACCAGCTTAGAATAATCTTGGTATCCTTGAGATGTTAAAAACATGAAAAAGAGTTAAAGCATCTTGCATCCTGCCTAGTACAACGGGTATGCTTTTGGCACCAATTTAATAGTTTACTTCAAGAGGACACAGACACTGTGAACCGAGAGGAACTCGGTAACCAGACGTAGCTCGAGCCTCCAAGCATTTCTGTGTAGTTGCCGTTTCCTGCTATTGTAGGACTGGATTAGATGCTTTCCTTCATGGCTTCTGTGTGTTTGACCGTGCTCCAGTGGGAAAAGAAAACCAGATGGCAAACAATAAAGTACCCCTGCTCGGATAATGTTTTTAAAATCGCCCCAGAGAAGACCTGTGACTTTTTTTCCGAATACCACAAGTTTGACGCTGTGCTAAGCAGAGCATGTGTGCAATGCTGGTCCCAGGGCATATTGCGAAGCAGTGGCATTTGCACGCTGTAAGCACAACCACCCGCTGGTAAGGGGTCTTGTCTTTGGGGCAGTGCAAACACTACAGTGAAAATTCTGCTAAACACAACAGAATCCTTCTGCCATGTTAGCAAAAGAAATGTTTTGCTGGAGATTATGTTATGTAAATGAGGTTTACTGAAAGAAGCTCCCTGGCGAGTTATCACTGTTTATTGAAAAATACAAGCGGTGTTCATGGACGTGCATACAGAATAAGTAAGCAGTGTGGAATCGAAACTAGGATCAGAACTTAAGAACTTCCACCCGGAAGTAACGGAGCCTGATATCTGGGATGCAATCTATACACATGCGTAGATAGGACTGCTCCCTCACAATCCCCCCCGATCTGTCTGGAGAATTTGGTGTGGTTAGGATACCAAAGAAAGAACTTATTAATGGGATATATACACACCCAAACACACACAGACTCAGCATTCTCATAAGCCTTATTTTTCTTCAGAAAGGATGCAAAAAATCTCCCCTAGCAAGCAGAGGTGGTGGTTGAACCATTCCTAATGCCCTGAGGTGCCCAGGTTCTGCCGAGGCTGCATCTTATAACTTGCAGAGCTGGAGTCTTAAGTCATTTGGAGCCTCAGGTTCCACTGGACACGCGTCAAGAACACGGAAATATCTCTTTCACTATCATACACAAACACACACACACATTCACTTTCTGGGAGACTCAAGCCATGCTTTCACCCGTCACTACAGGCAGGTATGAATGATGTCCATTACTAATATGGATTAGGAATGCACATCCATTTTAAAAGCAAATGGTAATCTGAACCAAATGTTACAATTTCACCTACTACACAGCCTCATCCTCCCTGTCTCCTTGGAGCTCCATTCCATGCCATCCATGTCAGCTCATTCAACTCAGCCTGTGGTGCAGCCTCCTTGCCAGCAGACATCCTCAATGAACCTTGTTTCCAGCCTTGCCAAGCTCCTCCTCCTCCTTGCCTACACCACACCCAAGCCTCAGTCCTATAGAACCCTGCCTATTTGCAGCTTCAATGTCTTTGCATCGAGTCTGCCTAGGCTCCCTGACCACTTGTATTGCCTTCTGGCCATCCGGCCTTCTCACTTCTTGCCTTGCCTTGTGACCTACCTACCTACGCCTTTTCTAGCTCTGTGGCCTGTCTAGGCCTCCTTAGCTCAGTGTGCGTTCGAGCCTTTATGTTTGGTGTTCCTTGCTCTGTGTGTCCTGTCCTTGTCCTTGTCCTGTCTTTCCTGCACTCAAGCTTCCATTCCTTGCCTGCACTCAAGCTCCAGTTCTTACCAGCACTCTGTTCCAGCATGAGGTCCTGCCCTTGCCAGCATTCACCAAGATGTACTGATGCCATATCCAAGCTCTATTGGTCCCCAGATCCCAAGGGCTCAACGTGTAGGGGAGAGGGCTGGCTAGACGGGACTGGTCCTAGTCCTGATCTGTCTCGTGGCACTCCCTGGATGGTGTTCCCTCTGTCCAGGCCAGCCAACCATAACACCAAATATGGCCATTTTTGTTTCATTTTGATGAATCAAAAATGGCCATGAAAAATGTAGTTTTTGTTTCAGAAAATAATGGAAACTATTGCAAATAGCATGCACTATTTTCTGAAATGAATAAAAATGAAATTAAAAAAGTCTCCCCTCCAAGAAAGAAACCCCACTGAAATGAAATTTAGGCCAAATACAGCCCATAAACAAAAGAAAAGGACCAAACTGAAAATTTCAGCTGTGCATATTTCTAATGCAGATTTACTATTAACACAATACATGGACTCCACAGAGCATGCACAGAGAGTCCTTGGACTTTGCAGTCATTGAAAATGCATCCTGGGTTCATGGAGCTAATCACCAACCAACAGCGGGAAGCATGATTAGAGAATGACTGAGGTCAGGCTGCTCTTAATCCCATGAGGAAGGGCCGCCCACTGCCAAGAATTACATACACACCCCTCCCTCGTCGCCACACACACACACACACACACACACCCCCGCTACAAGCTTTAAATAGCAAGTTTGCCAATGAGCAAGGAACAGGAAACGTCCAGCATGCAGACAGCTTTGCTAGGGGAGGAGGAATTAACCTTCAGATACACACATTTTGTGAAAACAAGCCACCTTTCTCCATTTGCTTTCGAAAATATTGTTGTCAACCATGCTTTTAAGTCCTGGTTCTGCCAATTTTTATTTGGACATGTTTGTACTACCCGGCTTTGTATAACAAATGTAACTCTTTGTTCTCTCTCTTGAAAGGGCTAAGTGTTCTTCATGGACTCGAGGGGGCCATTGCGCATCTCATTGCTGGGAAGGCGCCACTCAGTACCAGAGAGGAGTCCCTGATTCACTCTTCCAAACCCTGGCATGGATTCTTCAGTGGGAGATGGGGGAGGAGGGCAGAAGGGAGGAGGAAAGGATTAATCTCCACACTACACACAGGGCCAGATTTTAGTAGGTATGCATGGGCGTAGATTTGTGCGCGCAACCCGGCGCGCACAAATCTACACCCGATTTTATAACATGCGTGCGCAGCCGCGCACATGTTGCAAAATCCAGGGTCGGCGCGCACAAGGGGGTGCACACTTGTGCACCTTGGGCGCGCCAAGCCCTGGGGAGCCCTGATGGCTTTCCCCGTTCCCTCCAAGGCCGCTCCGAAATCGGAGCGGCCTCGGAGGGAACTTTCCTTCCGCCCCCTCCACCTTCCCCTCTCTTCCCCTACCTAACCCGCCCTCCAGCCCTACCTAAATCCCCCCCACCCTTTTTTTTTTTTAATTTACGCCTGCCTCTGGGCAGGCGTAGGATGGCCGGCGCGCAATCCCCCAGCACGGCCACTCTGCTGGAGGCCTTAGTCCCGCCCCCAGACCTCCCCGCCCACGCCCTGCCCCTTTTTTCAAGCCCCGGGACATGCGCGTGTCACCGCCCTATGCAAAATAGGCTCAGCGCGCGCAGGAGGGTTTTAAAAGGGTTACGCGCATATATTACGCACATAACCCTTTTAAAATCCGCCCCACAATGTTTTGGTGTTCCAGTAAATACAAGTCCTTACTAAATAATTCAGATTAGAAAACTGCAATGCATACACAAGTAGGTACTGAAATTTCACAAAGGGGTCTCTAATCTTTTCTTGTGCATCCTCCCGGGATTGTCTCACTCCTTTTCCTGTGGTTTAAGGGAGGGATGCCCAGCCAGTCGGGTTTTCAGGATTTCCTTAATAAATATGCATGAGAATATTTGCATATATATGGGAGGCAGTGCATGCAAATAAACCTCATGCATATTCTTGAGATATCCTGAAAAAATGACCGGCTGGGTGGGCTCCCAAGGTCTGGTTTGAGTACCCCTGGTTTAGGGCTCCCTGACTTCTGACCTGAAGATCCAGTGCTTTAAATCTTCCACACTTTCCTCCTTCCTTCTGCGGACTCCTGAATCGCTGGATCAGAACACCGAATGGGAAGCTCTCTCTCTCTCTCTCTCTCTTTTGCCTCACTGAATACCCCTTAAACTGTATTTAAAATAGAAACCTAGAAATGATGGCAGAAAAGGGCCAAATGGTCCCGTTCAGTCTGCCCAGCAAGCTTCATATGGGTGTAACTGCTGCTCCGTTCAGGTCACCCCCGTGTTTCTCTTAAGGGTAGTAACTGCCGCTCCATGCAGTTATCCCCAAGCCGCACGATAAACCCATAATAACTGCGGCTAGAAACATTTCTACTGGGTGATGAGCTTTCTTGAAAATTCAGACAGTGCTGCTTGACGTGCATTGCTCATGGACTTTGCTTTAAAAGCAGCCCTATGCTTTTTCCTTTATGCCCGAGCATCAATACTCAGACCGTAGAAGTCGGGGCCTTCTCAATTGTTGTCTGAATCCAATTCCCCTTTTCCCACTGCCGAAGTGTGGAGCAATGTTGCAGTTGCATTAAATATTTCTTCATGGAGAGGGTGGTGAATGCCTGAAATGCTCTTCAGGAGGAGGTGGTGAAGACGAAAACCATGAAGGAATTCAAAGGGGCATGGGGTAAACACTGTGGATCCCTAAAGGCTAGAGGTTGATAATGAAGAAAAGAGTGCATGGGGGTAACTTGCTGGTGTGGCAGTTGCTGCCCTTAACAAATAAGCCTTGATACTGTTAATGCAACTCCATCATTGCTCTCTGCTTCAACAGCAGAGGGAAAAGGGGAACTGGATTCAGACGGCAACCAACAAGGGCCCTGACTTTTACAGTTTGGGGAACAAATAAACATGGGGGTAACTTGCTGATGCGGTTTTTCCTACCTTTAATCACTAAGCCTGATACTTTGATGTGGCTCCAACACTGCTCTCTGGTTCCCTGGCAAGGATTAAGGGAAACTGGATTTGGACAGCATCCGAGGGCCCTGACGTTTACAGCCTGGGAAGCTGATGAGCATGGGGGGTAACCTGCACAGTGCAGCAGATACTGGCATAAGCTTGCTGGGCAGACTGGGTGGATCATTTGGTCCTCTTCTGCCGTCATATCTATGTTTCTGAATTTCTATCACGGCTTATTGACTAAGGGTAGTGATCTCCATGCCTTCTGCTAAGGGTAGTAATAGCCGCACCAGCTTTTCTCATTTCCGTCCCCCAACCTTTAGGGATCCACAGTGTTTACCCCATGCCCTTTTGAATTCTTTGACTGTTTTTGTCTTCACCATCTCCTCAGGAAGGGAAATTCCGGGCATTCACCGTCCTCTCTGTAAAGAAATATTTCCTGTAATGCAGGACAACTAAATAAGTTAAGAAAGAAGTGTATGATGCTATTATACATTTTCAGAGAACGTCTTACATATTTTCTAGATGTTATCTCCAAAAAATGAAACAGCTGCAACCATAAATAACAACGCTGCCCCCCCCCCCCCCCAATGCAATTATTAGCATAATTTTGCAGGAATGCTGACGTTTGAATTGTGTCAGTCTGGTTCCACGGCAAACAATGAGATGCAGGAAGCGTGTGAAGTGAAAAACAACGGCAAGTTGAAAACAGAGCCTCTTCAAAAGGGCTGGAAAGAAAGGAAAGTGTGATGGATGCAGAACACCGGTTATTACTCCAGAAGTGTTATTAGAGGGGGGGGGGGGGGGGGGGGGAAGGATGTGCCCTGGTAAAGCTGGTCCCACTGTTCCAGACAGATGAAAGAACTGACTGTGCCCAGAAAAATACCAGACAGAACTGGTCAAAATGTCACAAAAGGACTTTTTTTTTTCACAGAGATTCATTACTTTAGATTACGAAAATTAAAGCAACCCTGACCCTCAGGTCAGTTTTAGGAAACAGGGTCGGCCTCCTGTTTCTTACACGTTCTCTCCGTAAGCACCCACTGCTTGCCGCCATTGAAGACAGAGTGCTGGGATAGATGGCGCTACGAGCTCATCCACTGTGGCCGCTTTGATGTTCCTACGCCTCCATTCTCTTTTGCGTTGCCCATATTTCACGTCCTTCTCTATCTTTGAGGCTTTCAGGGCCATTTTAATGGGAGTGCACCTGCAAAAAGCCTGCGGCTACCTGTGCATACAGGGTGTGCAGTTCCACCGATTCCATACTCCTGCAGCAACACCTCCCACTTTCATCTTTTCATAAAGATACGGCTATTAATGGCTTCAATACGAGCGCAAACGGTGCTGCTGCCTGCAAAAAATTCTTCAGCGGCAAGAATTTTTGGGATCGAAGCCAGCAAGCAGGCCTTCGGCACTTCATTCTGCCCACGCACTCCATCACACATTAACACTTCCTATCCCAGCAAGCCCTCAGAAACCTCCCCTCCATGACATCTGTTTGCTTGTCAAAGAAGGAGCAGTGCTGGCAGTCCAACAGGATAAGGGTGGTGGGGGAGGGGACCTTGTCATTTTTTTTTTTTTTTAATACTTCCAAGGTTGGCTAAAGAAACAGCAGTGCATAAAAAGGAAATCTTTCATGGAGGGCGATGGAGAGATTGATGGAATTTTCATAAAGCTTAGTTAAATCCGCAGCTATGGACTGGATGTTGTGGGGAAGGGGATTCCGTGCCACGAGAAAGTATTGCGAATGCAAGGCAAGTTTGCTTCTCTAGCTGTCTCTACCTCTCATGCTGCTTTTCCAGAAGCCAAGGGGGCTTCTATCAATTTAACAAAACAGATGAGGTTTCCAAGTTGCTCGCTCTGGGCTGGAAGGGCAGGGCGAGTAATCAAAGTTGACTAAATAAATGCTCTTTTCTACGAGTCCCTGGAATTGCTCTTTAATCAAAATCCCAGCTCCTTGCAAGTAAAGACATCTCTTGGAATCACAATATTACTGCTTAATAATAATGTTCTTAATGATAACAATGTTAATAATAATAATAATAACAATGCTTGTTAGTCTTTGTGTAGCAGCAGCGTACAAAGCTCTGAACTAAATAATGCATATGTTAACCATGCCCCTGCCCCAAGAGCTTACAATCCATATGTGGATATAGGGAGGTTAAGCAAATTAATCAAGGTCAGGTCAAGAGCATGGGGAAGGGAATCAAAGTGAGGTTTTAAAGTTTGCAATTCCAGGCTTAATCTAAACATTACACTCACAATTAAAACTGTAGTTAAAAAATACTTCCAACATATTAAAATAATTTACCAAATAACTTTCTGATTGAGACCTTCCTCCCAGCACAGTCTCACCAGTTCCCTACAAACCCCGTTCCCAGGAAGCAATTAAAATACATACAATGGAGAATGAATTTAGGATTTTCCCAGGACTGGCATGTTCATCCTGGGCATGGTGCGGAATTAGCCGTGATATCTTCACCATGGGAGTATCAGGACCGCAAGCTTTCCCTTTAGGTCTTATGTTCTGGGCTTCCCCCCTATCCCCGTCAAGACATCCACACAAAAAAAAAAAAAATGAACAGATCTAAATTATATAGCTGTGTTCATGAATGAGGTTTACCACAGGTCCAAACATTGCTAAGAGCGAAAGTCATATGCATTTCACAGCTGTTTCATTAGATTTTTTTTTTAAGAATTATTTATATATTTATATCAATTAAAAAATTAAATAGTACATTTTAGTAGAGGAATTTCACAGTAGAAATAAACGTTTAACTGTTATCAGTACGTAACAATGCCTGTAGCCTTTCATCAGAAGGGGTGAGAAGGAGTAAAGGTTGCATGGGTCAACAGACAGGCAAATGGATGCATGGTTTGGAATATTTCTAGGCAGAATTGGATTTAATTGCGGTGCGCCCCTAGGCACAGGGGTTCCCCCCTCTGAAGTTGCAGGGGGCAGGGTGAAAGAGTTCCCTTGGCAGCTGCTTCATCAAAGCAAATTCTCCAGTCACATCAGGGGGAACATGAGGAGGTGATGGGGGGAGGCATTCGAATCCATCCATGACATAGATCTACATACAAGGGAGGCAGTGCATGCAAATCTACCTCATGCATATTCATGAGATATCCTGAAAACCAGACCTGTTTGTGACGCTTGAGGACCGGAGCTCGCCACCCCTGATTTATGGACTTTTCCTCCAGTAACTTGTCCAAGCCTTTTTAAAACCCAGTAACACTAACAGCTTTCACCATATCCTCCGACAACAAATTTCAGATCTTAATTATGCGTTGAGTAAGAAAATATTTTCTCTTATTAGTTTTAAATGTATTACCTAGTAACTTCATTGTGTGTCCCCTGGTCTTTGAACTATTTCAAAGGATAAACAACTGATTAACGAGCCGGAGAGTTCCTAGCCCCTTATGCAATAAGGGGATTTGTACGTCCAAAACACCTATCCAAACCAGCACTTAGGTAACAGCACTTATCACATGCAAATTCATATTGATGAGGCTATTAGCTATTACCCACCTATGCAAAAAAAAAGTGCACCCGATGCGTACGTTTTTTACTCTCAAAAATTGACGCGTACCCCAGAGCAGGCAGGCGTTAATTCTTGAGGATCCCCTAAGGTTAACAGAAAAGCAGAAAATACTGCTTTTCTGCAGTTCCTCTGACTTAATATTGTGGCGATATTAAGTCAGAGGAACCGAAAAAAGGAGTAAGGGAGAAAAAAAATGTTGCCCACAGTCAGGTTAAGAACATAAGAACATTCCATACTGGGTCAGACCAAGGGTCCATCAAGCCCAGCATCCTGTTTCCAACAGTGGCCAATCGAGGCCATAAGAACCTGGCAAGTACCCAAAAACTAAGTCTATTCCATGTTACCGTTGCTAGTAATAGCAGTGGCTATTTTCTAAGTCAACTTAATTAATAGCAGGTAATGGACTTCTCCTCCAAGAACTTATCCAATCCTTTTTTTGAACCCAGCTACACTAACTGCACTAACCACATCCACTGGCAACAAATTCCAGAGTTTAATTGTGCGTTGAGTGAAAAGGAACTTTCTCCGATCAGTTTTAAATGTGCTACATGCTAACTTCATGGAGTGCCCCCTAGTCTTTCTATTATCTGAAAGAGTAAATAACCGATTCACATCTACCCGTTCTAGACCTCTCATGATTTTAAACACCTCTATCTTATCCCCCCTCAGCCGTCTCTTCTCCAAGCTGAACAGCCCTAATTTCTTTAGTCTTTCCTCATAGGGGAGCTGTTCCATCCCCTTTATCATTTTGGTCGCCCTTCTCAGTACCTTTTCCATCGCAACTATATCTTTTTTGAGATGCGGCAACCAGAATTGTACACAGTATTCAAGGTGAGGTCTCACCATGGAGCGATACATTATGACATTTTCCATTTTATTCACCATTTCCTTTCTAATAATTCCCATCATTCTGTTTGCTTTTTTGACTGCTGCAGCACACTGAGCCGATGATTTCAATGTGTTATCCACTATGACGCCTAGATCTTTCTTGGGTAGTAGCACCTAATATAGAACCTAACATTGTGTAACTATAGCATGGGTTATTTTTCCTATATGCATCACCTTGCACTTGGCCACATTAAATTTCATCTGCCATTTGGATGCACAATTTTCCAGTCTCACAAGGTCTTCCTGCAATTTATCACAATCTGCTTGTGATTTAACTACTCTGAACAATTTTGTATCATCTGTAAATCTGATTACCTCACTCATCGTATTTCTTTCTAGATCATGTATAAATATATTGAAAAGTACGGGTCCCAATACAGATCCCTGAGGCACTCCACTGTCCACTCCCTTCCACTGAGAAAATTGCCCATTTAATCCTACTCTCTGTTTCCTGTCTTTTAGCCAGGTTGCAATCCACGAAAGGACATCACCACCTATCCCATGACTTTTTACTTTTCCTAGAAGCCTCTCATGAGGAACTTTGTCAAACGCCTTCTGAAAATCCAAGTATACTACATCTACCGGTTCACCTTTATCCACATGTTTATTAACTCCTTCAAAAAAGTGAAGCAGATTTGTGAGGCAAGACTTGCCCTGGGTAAAGCCATGCTGACTTTGTTCCATTAAACCATGTCTTTCTATATGTTCTGTGATTTTGATATTTAGTAGAGATGTGAATTGTGTCCTCGATTGTCTTAACGATCGATTTCGGCTGGGAGGGGGAGGGAATCGTATTGTTGCCGTTTGGGTTTTAAAAATATCGTGAAAAATCGTTAAAATCGTGAGCCAACCCCCTAAAACCCACCCCCGACCCTTTAAATTAAATCCCCCACCCTCCCGAACCCCCCCCAAATGCTTTAAATTACCTGGGGATCCAGCGGTGGTCCAGAACGGCGGCGGTCCGGAACGGCCCCCTCAATTGAATCCTTTTGTCTTCAGCCGGCGCCATTTTGCAAAATGGCCGCCGCAAAATGGCAGCGGCCATAGACAAAAACGATTCGACGCAGGAGGTCGTTCCGGACCCCCGCTGGACGTTTGGCAAGTCTTGTGGGGGTCAGGAGGCCCCCCCAAGCTGGCCAAAAGTTTCTGGGAGTCCAGCGGGGTTCAGGAAGCGATTTCTTGCCGCGAATCGCTTTCCGTACGGAAAATGGCACCGGCAGGAGATCGACTGCAGGAGGTCGTTCAGCGGCGGTCCGGAACCCCCGCTGAACGACCTCCTGCAGTCGATCTCCTGCCGGCGCCATTTTCCGTACGGAAAACGATTCGCGGCAAGAAATCGCTTCCTGAACCCCGCTGGACTCCCAGAAACTTTTGGCCAGCTTGGGGGGGCCTCCTGACCCCCACAAGACTTGCCAAAAGTCCAGCGGGGGTCCGGAACGACCTCCTGCGTCGAATCGTTTTTGTCTATGGCCGCCGCCATTTTGCGGCGGTCATTTTGCAAAATGGCGCCGGCTGAAGACAAAAGGATTCAATTGAGGGGGCCGTTCCGGACTGCCGCCGTTCTGGACCACCGCTGGATCCCCAGGTAATTTAAAGCATTTGGGGGGGGTTCGGGAGGGTGGGGGATTTAATTTAAAGGGTCGGGGGTGGGTTTTAGGGGGTTTTAGTGTGCCGGTTTTCCTGCCCTCCCCTTCCCCCGATTTACGATTTTTTAACGATAAATCGGGGGAATTGGTATTGTATCGTGGCCCTAACGATTTTTGACGATTTAAAATATATCGGACGATATTTTAAATCGTCAAAAAACGATTCACATCCCTAATATTTAGAACACTTTCCAATTAACGAGCGTCCGTTTTCCTAACCCGCACTGACAGCCACCTCTCCTGGGCGCCCCATGCCGAGGAGGTGCTAGGGACGCACAATTTCCCCATGAGCCTCTTTTTTTACTGCGGCAGCCCATTTAAATATTAAAATGAGCGCCTGGGACAGTTGGAGAGTGGGTGCTCAATTGTGTGCACCTGTTTTACGTGCACCGATATTGCATCGGCCTGAATGTGCATAGTTTCTGGTGTGTCAGGCTAGCAAATACCTCTCTGACTGTTCATCTGGGAGGGTGTTAAACAGAAGCAGATGTTACTGAAGTCAGCAGTAGCAAAACCCATACTTCCTTCCTGCAAAGCAAAGTGTCTAAAATGAAAGTAGTAGACTTCCCTTTCACGCCCGTGATAGCCTTGGTTCAGTAGGTATAATATGCTAAGGATGGTAAAACAGAGGGTACGTTCTGAAGGATCTTTTCTTTTATGGTGATAAGCTCCACTCTGTATCTATAAGGATCGCGAGCAGCTTAGGTGTCTCTGTACCTCAAAATACATGTGCAAGAGTGGAAGGAATTTCAGGGCTTGTGTTTGCAGTGACAAGACGGAAAAATATACGGTACTTATTATTATTATCATATTATTTTTTTGTGTCGCGCAATCAGCTGTACACAGCACTAAGTCAGCCCCTTGGTTTACACAATAGAGCCAGGCTACCACAAAGAGCAAGCCCCGAAACGGCAGGTTTCTGGAGCCAACTCTAACAAAGTAAAACCAATAAATCCACAATGACCCCAGCTATCAGCTGAAGCAGGCACAAATGTTAACCAGATAGAGCTGGCTCCATGCACGCCCAACTCTTTCTGATGAAGCTCTGCTGCTGACTGCAGTCTCCAGTCTAATTCAGGCCCCATTATTACCCAATTACAACTGGATAAAATCACCGGTTCTCATGCGCAGGCTGATGAAGTGATTTGGAAAGTGAGTACAGAGCCATGATTTGACCTCTTTCACTCCTGCATGCTTACCGCAAATATAGTCGACAGTATTCGCAGTGCACAAAGGCATGTTTTACAGCTCCAGTCCAGCAGAGGACCTTCCTAATCCCAAGCACACCAGAAAACATTCAAGATCTGATTTCTTCCTTCCATTCTCCATTGCCCTCTTATGTGCTTCCCTCAGGTAACTTTTGTTCCTGCAATGTCAGGCAAGTCATAATCTCTGGGCACACACACACACACCTTTCTCTAAACAAGATGGAGATCTGTTGATCCAGCCAGAACGAGCGCTTCTAACTACTTCACTTAAAAGATAAGTCCCCCTTGATGCAGGAGATCCGAAACGCCAGCTGACGTCGGGGTTTGGTTCCCTTAAGTCTATAATTTGTTTTTGCCTCTAGGCATTTGACTTGCAATATAAAATACTTAAAAAGTTTTAATTGTGACTTTTCTTGTTTAAGGCACTCTTGTGGGCCAGGGGGTGGATGATTGCGTCGACTGGGTA
This sequence comes from Rhinatrema bivittatum, assembly GCF_901001135.1. NCBI lineage: Eukaryota > Metazoa > Chordata > Amphibia > Gymnophiona > Rhinatrematidae > Rhinatrema > Rhinatrema bivittatum. Next base: position 320,970,508 of record NC_042620.1, read on the forward strand.
ATCTCCCTTCTTAAGGGAGGTCTTACACTTGCACCCGGCTTGCTGTTGCCCCAATTTTGATTTCGCTAACCTTTTTAAATACTGGTGTGCATCTAGATCGCCTTTTTGAGTTCTTTGTGATACTGTGCCTTTTCAGCGTTTGACACAAAATACAGGAACATGTAAAATGCCATACTGAGTCAGACAAATAGTCCTTCAAGCCCAGCATCCTTCCTCTGAAATGGTCAGTCTAGGCCACTCGGAGGAACTCGGCAAATCCCTATTTGAAAGTCTGTTTCATGCTGCTGTCCCCAAGAATAAACCCAAGTCTATCTGGCTAATAATTATTTATGTATGTGTCCTCCAAAAATGTGTCCAAACCTTTTCTAAATTTGGTTATACTACTAGCTTTAACCATATTTTCTGGCAACACATTCCACAGCTTAATTTCTTAGAATTGTTTTAAATCTGCGACCCAGGAGATCACGTGGTGCAGTGGGTGACGTGAGGTGGGACTCTCTTTGCTCTGATCGCTCACCTGTCCAATCTATCTCTATCCAGGGCTAATTTTGGCTTCCAATACTGCAACAAGGCGAGAGAAACTGTGCATGGCTAGGGTGTCTGAGGTGGAAGTGGCATGTCAACACGATTGGCTCAGAAAGGCAAAGATACAGAAAAGTCAGGGGAGGGGAAAATGGTGGATGCTCGTTATACCCTGGAGCACACAGTTGTGAGAACTACAGCAAAAGCAGAGTTGAAGGCGGCGGTGGTGGACGCTTTAGAACCTGAGTTTAAAAACTTTGTGGATATGATCGAGGAAGTAACAAAAAAATGATAAGTATATGAATCACAATTCACAGATTTAGAATAACGGGTGCTGGAAAATCAAGACACAATTCATACAGCCAATGAGGAACTTACTAAGCTGAAAGTGACAGTATGAAAGCAAGATGAATGGCTAGAAGTGTTGCGACCGTCACTTCCTGATGGCTTCACTCCGCCTACCTTTCTTTTTTAGCGGCTCCTCCTGCTCTTCACGGATGCCTGGCTGCTGCGGCGTCCGCCTGCCGTCCTCTCCGGCGTCCCAGGACCGGCTTGGGCGCTGCCTCCCGCCATGTTCTACAGGTACCTTAGGGCGTGCGTGCCGCGCGGCCCTCACTCTTATTTCCTCATTGGCGCGTTCCTTAGGGGTGTCCCCCTGTGATGACGTCACGCTGCCCGGATATTTAAGCCTACAGTATATTGCTAGCCATTGAGTTAGCAAGGGGAATCTTACGGATGGGATTCGCTCTCCATACTCAGCTACTCTGCCTTTCCCAATTCCATTGGACTCTTTCTGCTAACGGGGTACCCGCTCCTCTGCTTCTTTCAGGTTGCTAACAGGTAACCGGTACTCGCTCCTCGAGGGCCCATGTTCCCTGACTCGCTGCCTGCATCTATCTCCTACTTTGAAGAATGTGCTACAGACACCATCAGTGAGTACTACTATCATCTACTCCTCATCGCTGTCCTCCCTGGAACCAGGTACTCGCTCCTCGAGGGCCTGCCTCCGTTCCAGCGCCAGTGCCATCTCCTATGTGGAACTGCTGAGTGAGTACTTTGCTCCCAGGGATCTGGTACTCGCTCCTCAAGGTCCAGATCTCCTTATCTCGGGGCTTCTCCATATTTGGGACTCTGTGAATGTTCTATTGTACTCATTCTCTCAGTTCTCCCACTACAGCACGGCTACCGGAGGAACCGCTGTTCCAGCGCCATGGGGAATACTAGCCCAGCCGGGCCACATCTTCTACTCACTACTGCCACCTCTGGTGGCTTCTCAAACTGTCTAAATAAACAAGTAAACAAATACACATCCACATAAATAATTTGTTTTCCAAAACAGAGTTTTTTGTTGGAGTGTTCCCACTATTCAACCTCTCTAGACTTTATCTAAAAGAAGAAGCACCATTGGAGGCACATAATTGTAGAAAAGAAATGCAAACAAAACATTCAAAAATCACAGTTTTGAGGGATTTGATTTTCTGTGTTTTGGATCATTACAAATAATGGCTCTCACAGAGCAAGCTGAACTAGGTGGACTCAGGTCAGTTCTGTAAGTTCTCTTTAAATGAACATGTCAGCCGGGCCAGTTCTTCCTGTGGTTTGTCTATCAACCTCCAGAATGGCCACGACATGCACAGAGCACATCCCCTCATGGCATTCTGGGACGCTTTCCTCATCAGCTTCAACAGGGACATACAGCCCATACCTGCTCTGAAGAGGGGTACAGAGACCTTTAAACATCTTAAGTACAACAAAACAAGCCACACTCATTCTGTAACCCTTTTCTGGGGTGGATGTTAATTCCCAAGGGCACACAAACTCATTTTCTATTTCTGGGGCTGCTCCGGCTAAGCGCTTCTCCCCTCTCTCTCTCTTTGTGCCACATGATGGGTCCTTTTTGTGGGGGAAAGCTTAATCTTATGGCCCAGGTGGTGGTGGATTTCTAGCGCTTTCTTCCTTAATAACTGTAAAGTTGTTCCTGGGACAAACAGGTAGGGCAAGGTACTGTGTGTTCAAAATAAAGATAAATCAATTTATCCAACAGAATTGTCTGGCTTACGGTTGTTAATCATCCGCTGGGTATGTGTCCTTTCTCTTAGGGTCCTGGGGCCAGGGAAAACCTACTTGTGGGGAATCCCCCTTAGATCCGGAAAACTCCTACCCGAGTCCAATTTATTTATTTAAAATGCTTCTAGTCCGCTACCTCCATAAGATGTTCGGCGCGGATTACGATCATAAAGTAAGTAAAAACTAACATATACAAACAAAATAAAACATAACCAGCCACGTATAATAATATTACAGTAATCTTTAAAAGAAAATAGCACTCTTTAACCAAAAGCGGCTTCATAAAGTACCGCCTTCAACATCTTTCTAAACATTTTACTGTAACTTTCTCACTTCTGGCAGGAGCCACGGCGGAGAAAACACGCCCTCTGGGTCTAACTAACTTCGTGACTGGCAGAACATCTAACAGCCATAAATTCTTAGATCCCAAAGTGCGTGCTGGGGTGTAGGATCTCATAAGATCCCGATATATACAAGGGGCATGAATTTAAATACAATAATTAGCAACCTAAATCTACCTCTCCATTTAACTGGGAGCTAATGTAATTCTCTTAGAACTGGGGAAATATGCATTGCTCTCGAGATCCCAGTCAGAACTCGCGCAGCCAAGTTTTGTATTAGCTGCAATTGTTCAATCACGATCATCCAACCTGTGCCCTGGTCCCTTTAGGTGGAGATCCTGTGTGGGGGATATTTCTTTCCCAAAGTTCTGTGGTCTGTGACTTCTCTGAAGGAAAAGTCTGTGCAGAATGGGAAACAGGAGGAGGGGTGGATCAAAAAACCGCCCCACAAACAAAATGGGATGCCTTCTTGTTTTCAAAAATCTCTCTGAGACTGATGCTATGCTGTCACTGGTGCTTGCCTCTTCTAGGGAGTACAAAATGGCTCAGAGGTCTCCAGCCCTTGTCCTTTGGGTCCTGGGGGGGGAGGGGGCCAGCTCCAAAAGGGTTCAAGGTTTAAACAACAGTCCCAGTCTCAAAAAAAATAAGAGAATTTCTAGCCATTAAAAATACCACGCTAGGTAGCACTGTCACTGGTGCTGGTCTCCCCTAGGCAGTATAGGGATGGCTCACAGGTCTTCAGGACGCCAAGGTTTTCCTCAGAATGAAAATCCAAAAGGAATCTGGCAAAAATCTGTGTCTCGTCCAAAATGAGGCAGGGCCTCCCAGACAGGGAATATACTGTGGGGAACCTCCCCTGCCAAAAAATGACCACACTGAATGTACTGATCACCTCACTAAGGCCTAGATTCATCATTCCGCTATAAATATGAATATAGAGGAATGATGAGCTGCGGTGAAAAAAGGGGCAGGGGGATGAGAGTGTGCAGCCGGCCGCATCGCGGTGGTGCGGTTTCACCCGCCGCAGGTGCGGCCACACCAGACACTATCGCCTCCATAGCACTGCGGCAAAAGGTGGTGCTATTTCCTGTTCTACTGCCGGCGATAATGGCAGTGGTGCCGCCACCTCATTAGCCTTAACCCCGCCCAAAGTCCTCCCTAACTCCACCCCTTCCCCTAATTTAAATTTTACTGCCGCGACGCGCCCATCACATTTTAAAGAATGACCCTTTAAGTACCCTGAGACAACCAATCACAGCCCTCCAGGTTGGGAGGGGCTGAAAAGGAATGGAAGTCTCACAGAGCTGTTACTTTTATAATAAAGGACCTAGGGTGGACCAGGGGATCTGCCACACTTCCATTTCCCTTTCTTCGCTGTCTAAACTCTGGCGCAGAGAAACGGGACTGATTCAGACCTAGCCTTCTGGATCTTTAATGACCTCAGATTGCTCTTAAGTCCTGTATTTTTCCAAATAGAGCACACACTTTCCAAAAATGATATCAAAGGAAATCTCTGCACGCAAATGAGGACTGGGCTATAGTCCCACCGCGTTACTTGTGCATCTTTAGTGAGCGCACCCTTCCGGGGGGAGGACCCACGTTTTTGCCATGCACCAAATTTACACCTTGGATAAAACGTGTGTTATTTCAAAACTGTCCGAAAATGTATTTTTGCATCACTTTTATGGATTTTTTTGCTCAGTGTTTTCTTTGCCATGTAGTTTCATTTGAACACAAAACAACAACAAAAAGAAAACAAACCAGCACCAAAATTAATGTTCTTTCATTGCCTATCATTTTGGAAAGTCAGTGAAAACCCCCCTCCTAAGATCCATCATAATTTGTAAATGTAACCCCTCCCCCAGCTTCCCCCTTCTTTCCACTGGCTGTAATGTACCCCATCTGGGGGGGGGGGGGGGCGTCGTGGCAGTCCAAAGGGGCAGGGGTAATCCCCACTCACTCCTGCCCCACCAGGTCCCAGTTGCCAGATGGTACCCGTTTTGTTTTACAGCCGTTTCTTGTACTGGCCTCAGGGCCACGAGACTGGCACCATTTTGTGATACGGCTGTACAAAGACTAGCACTGGCCTGTGCCATTTTGAAACCAGGACTTGGCGGGGCAGGGGTGTCTGAAGCTCTCTCCTGCCCCATTTGGACTGCGACGGCCCCATGGATAGATTGTTCCTACCTACGAGGAGGGCTGGGGGATGGGCAAGAAACATATTTATATTTTAAAAAAGACAAATGGTAAAGACAAATGAACGGAAGCCAATAAATAAAAAAACCCCCGAATTGAAGCAAATGCATAGCGTAGCAGATACTGCGATAAGCATGTTTATGCCTGAGAGAGGGGCCCCATTTTTCAAGGGCAGGTCTTGTCCAGATAAGGATTACCTTAGGACACTGTGGTGTTCACTGGCATCTTGGTTTATCTTGCATACAAAAAATGATCTACCCTTATAAACACTCACAATAATCTCATTCCTTCAGGTCAGATAACATCAGTCCAGCAGTGCTCCAAAGCCACTAGAGTTGACATATAAGATCCAAACTGCACACAGCTTTTCTTGTATTTATTTACGAACCTGAGAGGAATGCAAGAACTGAGACTCTTTTATCTAGAGGTTTTATTTTTTTCATGATGGTTTTACGCTGCCTGAAAATATGGAATCTCTTTCTGAACTAATATTTGGCTCTCTGTCGGGGAAAGGCCACAGGTTCAAGTCAACGTCTAGCTTGGATGGCTTGAATTTGTACCTCGATTGCTAGAAACATTGGCTCAAAGCCCCCATTCACCCTGAGCACCCTATTCACTTTCTTCTGCCTGTTTCAAATCTTCTGTTAGGCTTCTACTGCTGGCTAGGGGCAGAGGGAAATATTATGGCGATTTAAATGTGTGCAATCAGACATGGACACATCTAGGAGACATCTCCTGAGTGGCAACACTGGAGCCAATGTCATTTAGAGGTTACAGCACTGAACTACACGTCAGAAGTCCTGGGACACCAGCTCACATCCCCTGTGAGTCACATGCTCTTTGCTAAGCTGTCACTGAGCAATAAGAAGAATCAACATATTGCTCGTGCACTCTTCAACCTTATGGAACCTTTCGTGCGATGCAGGTATCAGAAATATGCTGCTGAATTATCAACCCCAGTGGTGGCTGCACATATTTCTGGAGTATTTTGCTGGATTTCTGTTGTCAAGAAATATGCCACAGTAACCCAAATGGTCGATATTACAAAATATTTTCTTTTGAGCATATTATTAAAAATGTCTTTGTTTATCTGCTATTAAGAACACACTGGACAAATCCTATGGAAGATGTGGAATATATGATTGTTTAAATAAATAAATGTGAATACGCAGGTAGGTGGCTCACTGGCCGTGCTGTCCACTGTCATGGGGGAGACTCCCAAACCCTGCTTCTGCTCCTAAGGCCAGCTGGAGGAGAATGGAGGGAGTCTTGGTCATTGTTCAAAAGCAATCCCTATTGGCCAGACTGAGGCTGCATACATACAGACTGGGTTCCAGAAGGCACTGGACCATAGCTAAGATCTGTTCTTGTAATGGCTGGCCTAGCTGGAAGGGCGAGAGATTTAAAATCAGGGGAAAGCCCTGGGTAGTGAATGAAAGCTCGTAGTGCCACAACCCAGCACAGGTCAGTTCTAACTGAGCTGAAACTGGGCTTTACCTGGTACGATATTCCCTCTCAGAGAAGGTAGTGTTTATGTGCCAGTAAAAGTATGGCTACAGCTGGTAACATTGCTATGCAAGCATTTTAACACAACACCGAATAATATCCTTTGTCAGTCAATGAATCCAAAACCTACAACTGATTACAGTTAGCTTCTAAGCAACAAAACTTTCAGCCTAGTTCAAAGAGCTTATGATTAAAGAATTCAGGCAAATGAAACCAAGCTGTGACCGACCAGTTCATTCTTGATAAGTTCTCTGCATACTGGAACAAGTACACTAAGTGCAGCCTTTCCTCATGGCTAATTTACTCACAGGCTAGAAGCTTCTTAACCAGTTGGTCATTATTCAGATGTAGATGTGGACCTCGAATGCTTTTCTCATTCCTAAGGAAACTTGTCCCCTCTATTGCAGTATTATTAAGTGCTCATGCAGTGCAGTGGAATAAACTGTACTGAATAGTCTGCATGGGAATGAAACTGTCTCCTTTATTCACTACTCACAAGCACCACAATCTCTGGAAAGCGGCAAGACAGCAGAGATCACTTTCAAGTTGCAACAGTAGATGCAAATGGAATTTAAACCCTTTGGCACCTAAGCTCTAAGTGGTGACCTCCATCACTCTCTTGAGTGCTTCCTCATCTAGCACTCCTCGTGGAGTCCCTCATAGTGAAAGGACAGCTAGGATGGATTTCAGAGAACCCTCTCCAGGGGCCTAATGCTGCTCTTCTAAGGAGCTGGCTCAGCAGGCCTCCCAAGTCTCACATGATATAGCAAGGTTCTGTTCCTTTTCCCCTGAGCACGTTCAGTCCGTACCTGATTAGGTCATTATTGCCTTCTGCACAAGGGTGACTGGAACATGTAGTAATAGGGATGCTCCCCTAAACATACGTCCCATCAACGCAGAGAATGAGAGGAAGCCCTTTGTCCACCCAGCCCACAGCATCTGCCCAACTTCATACACTTGGGTTACAAGATCATAACCACATTGTTATTATAATGACTTCAACAATAGTTCCTGATTGAGATCAAGGTTACATTAATAAAACTTACTTTCCCTTCTCTACAGCCCAGTTACATGCTGGTTCTTAAATCATACACTCATTGAGCAGGGGGTAATGCAATTTTTAAGCCACTGTTCCTTGGCTTTCCCTTTTTTTCATTCCAAAGTAGTGGCTTACTGTAGGAACAGCTGACAAATATCTTCTTTACAGCTTTCGTAGTGAATCGCTTTATCCAATCAGGTATGCAGAGTGGTAAGCATATTCTGCAAGGTGATGCGACTCTCAACCCACGAAATATTTACTTGCTGGTGTCAAAGGGCAAAGGAAATCATAACAGTGAAGCCACGGCTCATCCCGGCTGAGATCTATCTCAGATATTCTCCTAGTGTAATGTTTCGGAGGGTGGACCCCTTGCCCAAGGTGGCGTTGATGCTACCTGTGGAGGAAACCCCCACAGGTCCCACCGTCGGCAGGCGCGGACGGGATGGTGCAGACACCTCACAGGAGCTTCACCACTACTAGTCCGTGTTCCCCTCAGGTTGAGCCCTTGGGTACCGGGGCCGGCTGTACTTACGTGGGGTCTCTGGAAGAAAAGGAGATGAAGCCAGGTGGAGCCTTGGGTCCAGTCTGGGAGCAGGCGTGAGGACACACGAGTAGTCATAGGCGAGAATCAGGACAGGCAGCCGTACTCGTAGTTGAGGTCCCAGGCGTAGGTCGTGGCAGGCGTAGGTCGTGGTCGCGGTTCCAGGCTTAGGTCCATACAGAGAAAGATACTGTTATGGTTTTGAGGTGTTGGAGTGGATTCTTGGGTACTGCGGTGATGGCCACACCCACAGGGAGGAGCCCCATGAGAAACCGCAGTACTAAGCTAGACTCTATACACGCAGATACAGAGAATTCGTGTTTATTATACAGCTTGGTGGTACTGCCCAGGGGTGGCAGCAGTCAGGTAACCAGTAGAAGTAGTCCAGGGGTCCTCAGCAGAGGAGACTAGTCCCACACTCAGGTAGATGGTAGGCTGTGCAAGGTATTAGAGAAGTCCCAGATGCAGATTCGCAGTGCAGAAGCTGGAGGTGAGACAAACTGACAAGGTTAGTTACTCACTGAAGTAGATAGCTGTATTGATGAAGATCCTGGCAGGCAGAAGCGAAGCAGTTGCAGGCACTAGTGTAGGGAGCACAGGCCCTCGAGGAACGAGTACACGGTTTCCCAGATAGATACCTGAAAGAGAGAAGATGGGCCCCCGAGGAGCGGGTACCCAGGTTATTGATGAGTTACCCCGAAGGGCAGAGAGAGAGAGCTTCCTGCGCAGCAAGGAAGTGGCAAAGCAGCTTAGACCGGAGGCAGTCCAATCCATTCATGATCCTTGCTAACTCAGTTTGCTAGCAAACGAAGGGCAGGCTAAATACCCGGATGGCGCGACGTCACTCGGAGGGGACTCCCCTGAGATTCCCGCCATGACGTGGATAAAGACGTGGGTGGCATGCATGCGCGTACCCTAGGAGACCCTCAGGAAATCCTTGGCGAACACCGTCGCCGTTCCGGGGACACCGGAGAGAGCGGCATGAAGACGCGGCAGCAGCCATCTTCCCAAGGCTTGAGGAGAGAGAAGGAAGAAAGGTGAGGCACAAAGGTCGAAGCCGTCTGTGACCGATGAACGCAACAAGCACACGTGGTTGTGGTTCCAAGCGTAGGTCTGGTCAGGTAGCAATACTTGTAGTCGGACTTTCAAGCGAGGGTCGAATACCAGAAGAACGTCAACAGATCGGGAACGCAGGAGAGATCCTCCATGGAGGAAACAGGAATGGAACCTAGAAAGCCAGAAGCCAAGGCCAGGTCTGCTAGCCAGGCCTTGCCTTAAATAGGAAAAGGCAGGAGGGGCCGCGGCAATTTCCTGTCATGGTCCCTTTAAATCCAGAGAGGAGCCCAGTGGGGGAGGGGCCCATACTGGGAACTGCCCGCCCGTCGGGGAGGCCCTGGTCACGAGGCCTACCAGCGCGGCAGCAGAGGAGACCACGGGGAAGAGCCTCGGGAGCGGATGGCAGCCACAGCCAGCGTGCCCGGGTCTGAAGCAGCAATGCAGCGGCAGTGAGTGGTGGACTCTGGTTGCGGGATTCCGCGGCTGGCGGCCATAACACCTAGGAAGAAGTTTGAATATTGTGACTACTTTAAGTGGGTATCTTTGTATATACACTTTTGAAAATTCTAGGGCCTGAATTTTTTTTTTTTGTGGGTATTTATGTATTTTTTTAAATGTAAATACGTGGGGGTCCATATTGCGTAAGCTAGGCAGCAGGTAAAGTCACTCAGATATGCAGCAGAGCATGCTCTGTGTGCTGAATATAATGTGCTAAAGTCAAAGGTACCCGTATTACTTCGATCGGCCCTCAGGCACAAGCAGACTTACCCTGATAGCACTACATATCAAGTTTAACTCTGCTCCCAAACACTGCCTCTTTTCTATCTGGCTGAATCTTATGCGAGTACTGCGTTACCCACACAAAACTAAAAGAGAACGTGAGTGTGTGTGTTGGGGGGGAGGGGGCGGACAGGATTTTTGGAAACAAAGATCTATCTGATTAACTCGTGAAGTGAGCCGGACAAATCTTTTCAATATGGATCAAGCGGAACTCTGCAAGAGTTTATGTAAGCCTACTACACAGATCACAGGAATTTCGCTAGGATTAAGCAAGTCCATTTCTTTCACTAACAATAACATTTTCAAAGGCCCGTGCGCGCAAATACTGGCGGTTACGTGTGTAGCCAGGCCCTGCCCACACCGTGCGCATTTTCTAAAGGGCCCGGCCATACGTGTAACCACCGATATGCGCAGACGTACAGGGCCTCTCAGAAGGGGTGGGGTCGGGGTCAGGGCAGGCTGGGACAGTGCCATTCACTGCTGTCCTGGGGAAGCTCGCGCCAGCAGCCGGCCGGCGCATGCAGATTACTTCTGCTCCAGAGGAGCGGTAAGTACTGAAATAAACAATTTGGGGTTATATAGGTTAGGTTTAGGGGGCAGGGAGGAGAGGGGAAAAGGAAGGAAGGTTAGGTAGTGGGGTAGGGAAGTTCCAGCCCAGTCCGCTCCTTAATTGGAGCGGACTGGGAGGGAACTGGGGGAGGCTCAAGTGCATTGCCACGCGTATTTAGCGAAAATCCCCCCCCCCCCGTGCGCCACCCACACATGCACATGACCATTGGATTTTATAACATACGCGTGCAGTGCATCCATGTGCACACGCCAGGAACTGCGCACACGTGGACGGCCACATGCTGCTTTTAAAATCGACCCCTAATTGTATCATCTTGCATGTGTTTACTCTGTTGCTTTCATTGGTTTGGGAGGTAGATCCACTGTTATTTGCTGACAATGGGAGCATACAATTTTTGCCTTCCTGATTCACCAAGTGAAAATTAAAGTGCATTAGATTAGACAGTATATATTCCAGTTGTTGGGACGATACTTTGAAATCCTTGGTTCAGTGTGCGGCAGTGGTCAAAAAAGCAAACAGAATGTTAGGGATTATTAGGATAGGAATGGAGAATAAAACAGCTAATGTCATATTAATGCCTCTATCGCTCCACGGTGAGGCTGCACCTAGACTACTGTGTTCAGTTCTGGTCACTGCATCTCAAAAAAAATATAGTTGCACTAGAAAGGGTTCAGAGAAGGGCAACCAAAATGATAAAGGGGATGGAATGGCTCTCCTATCAGGAAAAGCTAAAAAGGTTAGGGCTGTTCAGTTGGAGAGACAGCTGAGAGGGAATATGATAGGGGTCTATAAAATCATGAGTGGAATAGAATGGGTAAATGAAAATCAGTTACTTACAATTTCAAAAAATACAAAGACTAGGGGACACTCCGTATTCATAACAAACTGGAGAATTTTTTTCTCACTATTAAGCTCTGGAATTCATCGCTGGAGGATGTGGTTAATGCAGTAAGCATGGCTAGGTTTAAAAAAGGTTTCAACAAGTTTCTGGAGAAGAAGTCAATAAACTGTTATTAACTAGGTAGACTTAGGAATTACCCACTACTTATTACTGCATGCTAGCAGCATGGGCTCTATTTATTGTTTGGGTACTTGCCAGGTACCTGTGATCTGGATTGGCCACTGTTGGAAACAGGACAGTGGGCTTGCTGGACACTACAGTCTAAATCAGTATGGCATGTCATTAAATTTTAATCCAGCATGTAGGAGAAATATAAATCATACAGGATGAGAGAGCCAATGCATAACAGATATATTTAGCATGCTAAAAATCATAAGCCTAATGTAAAATGTTAATACTTCAAGAAATTTAGCAGAACGCAAATGTTTCCTTGAAAAGTTATATGCCACAGCAAAGTCATGCCCAGTTTTTACTGAGTGTGTTTCTGGTGTTGGTCTCCAATAGGGGTGAGCATTCATTTTCGACGTATTGGCAATCCATAACGTATATGTCCCTATTCGTTGTATTAATGAGGTCACGAAACGTATGGCGAACCCCCACGAATACAACGTATCTAATGAATAACCCCCCCACCCTACTGACCCCCCCAAGACTTACCAAAAGTCCCTGGTGGTCCAGCGGGGGTCCTGGAGCAATCTCCTGCACTCGGGCCGTCGGCTGCTGGTATTCAAAATGGCGCCGATAGCCTTTGCCCTCACTATGTCACAGGGGCTACCGGTGCCATTGGTCAGCCCCTGTCACATGATAGGAGCAATGGACGGCCAGCGCCATCTTGTGCTCCTACCATGTGACAGGAGCCAACCAATGGCACCGGTAGCCCCTGTGACATAGTAAGGGCAAAGGCTATCGGCGCCATTTTGAATACTGGCAGCCGACGGCCCGAGTGCATGAGATCGCTCCAGGACCCCCGCTGGACCACCAGGGACTTTTGGCAAGTCGTGGGGGGGGACTCCTGTGACATTGTGAGGGCAAAAGCTATCGGCGCCATTTTGAATACCGGCAGCAGCCAGCCCGAGTGCAGGAGATCGAGCCAGGACACCCACTGGACCATGGACTTTTGGTAAGTCTTGGAGGGGTCAGGAGGGTGGGGGGTTGTAGTTAATTAAATTTAAAGGGTTGGGATGGGGTTTTTTTTAGGAAACGAATACATACATAACTAATGAACGGATCAGGGGCCCTGAGAATGGATGCAATGGATTTGGCTTCCCACGAATACCAAATGGGACGAATCCATCCCTGCTGCACATCCCTAGTCTCCAACAATATTCTGAGCTTGAGCCTGGCATTAGACTACATTTGGTACACGCTAATTGTCAGGGAATTCTGGTAGACTTTAAGGCCATGATTTGGTGCCATGGCAGAAATTAAGAAGCGGGCCCAGCTAGTGCCATCAAGCAGCCTTGTCATGGGGGGGCTCCTTGTGGTGCTAAAGCCTCTAGGTAATAGCCCTGCTTGCTCCCCACTCTCCTCAAAACTGATCCTGAGTGCTTTATCTGTTGGTCTGTTGTTTACTGACTTGTGACAAACAAATGGAAGAAAGGCATGGGTGTGCCCAGCTGAACAGCAGGCAGGATGTGCCCCATCCAGTGGTAAAATGCCTGATGCAGAACAACAATTTGCTGCAGTGCCCACGTCCTGTTAACAATAACAGGAGCTGCATGTTTAATTCATCACGCCATCCACTGAGACTTTATTCCATGGCATCAAAATGAGCTCCCTACAGCCTTTCGTATATCAGCCAGTACAAATGCCAAGAAAACTACTGAATTATGTCTAGGGCTGATATAACACTGGGCCAACTCTTTTCATCCTACAGCCCAGAGGAATATTTTGGAATCTAGTAGCATAAAGGTCCTGATAGGGGACAATGAATTTTCTATTTTTTTTTTGGATCCTGCTCCGCTGGGTTTCCAGCTCAGTAGGCGGCAGCCTTCACACACAGATTCCTAGGTGTTTGTCCCCTATTTTATATCTCCTTTCCCCACATATGTACCTAGTCTGATCATTGCAGCGGCCACGCACCGGAGCTTCTTCCAGAATTCTCCAACTGTGAGCCCTAAATTCAACCAGTAGATCTTACCAGCAGCGTAACCAGAATTCAATTTTTGGAAGAGGGGGGGGGGCAAGGTTAACATGGGTAGGCAGTTGTCATACAAGTCTAGGCCCTACTATTTGTACTCTTAAGAATACATAATGCCTTAGAGTACATCTGCCAATGGATTTCTAAGTAGTTTCATCATGAGTGATGCTTTCAAATATTTTAATTCTATTATTTCAAGCACTTACCAACATTAAAAATACCTTATTAATCTATATTAATTTATTTTATATTTATTGCAGTTTATAAATACACATCATGTAAAACGTAACAGATATTTAACAGAAACATCAGATCCAATCACGTTATAAAACAAATATCAATGTACTCGTTTATGAATCCTCTTTCCAAAAATGCAGAGAATATCATAACAATAAAACAATTATCATAATCATCATCATAAGATTTGCAACAGGTGCAGAACTAAGACATACAAAAAAAAAATATTCAAATGCTGGTGTCACCTCAGAGACAGCAAAACAAACCCTCTCCAATGCCAAACACTTTGGGGTAGATTTGCTGGCCTATGATGTCTACCAGCACAGCCTTGATCTGAGGGGACAGTAAGGGGAGGGGGGGACGACACACTGCTTGTTTTGTTATCAGTATTAGCGTTGGTATTGCACAGTTGCCATTGATGGTTGTTATGTGTTGGTACGATTATCATGTGCACCCTCTCTTCATTAGTGTTAAAATGACTAAATAAAGTTATTAAAAAAAAACAAAAAGAAAAACAAGCTGCGCGAGCGAGTCCATGTGTGTGCGCTACCCGGCGCGCTCACACATGGACCTGTGATTTTATAACATGCACGCGCATGTTATAAAATCGGGGGTCAGCGCGCACAAGGGGGTGCACAATTGTGCACCTTGCGTGCGCCGAACCGCACTGCCTTCCCCCGTTCCCTCCCCCCTAGCCTGCCCTTCCCAACCCTTCCCCTAACCTTTCCCCCCCCTTGCCCTACTCTAACCCCCCCCCCTGACTTTTATCTTACTTTTTGCGCCTGCTGGCAGCCTGCTGGCACACAATCCTCCAACACAACGGTAATGGCCGCTGTGTCGGGGGCCTCTGGCCCCGCCCACGCCATGCTCCCGGACCAGGCCTTTTTGCAAGCCTCGGGACTTACATGCGTCCCAGGGATTTATGCACATCACCGGGACTTTTGAAAATAGGCCCGGCGCGCGTAACCTTTTTAAAATCCCTACAAAAAAAACAAAATAAAACACCTAGAACCTTTCTATGCCATACCATAACAGCAGGACTCAAACAGAAGCAACCTTATCTACAAAAAGGCCACGAAGGCAAACATTACACCAAGCCCTAGAACACTAATACACTTCGTAGTGGGCATACAGAACAAGCTGAACTGCTATAAATCCCTACTGGGAAACTACACACTAGGCAAAATACTGCACTTCTGTCACACATGTGCAACACAGACAGAGCCTTGCCTAATATAGAATAAGGGACATACAGACAAAACTGAAATGGAAAGCCTGAGAAATCAGCCTCAGTCTCTGTGAACACTGGAATACTGAAGAAACAGCTAAATACAAATATATAAGAAATGCACATTCTCAAATATAGCATATTCCAGTTGCTGAAAATCAAAATATATTTTATTCTTTGTTGTCTGATCTTATTTTTCTAATCAGTTAGTCCCATTCTCTTTGTTCCCCTTGTCTGTCTTTTCCTAATTCCTTTTTCAGGATCTCTTTTATTCTTTCTGTTTATTCTCTCTCCTCTTGTCTTCTTTCCTTCCTCCTTCATACACACACAGATTCTCTCTCACATGCACTCTCTGAAACACATGCTTTCTCTCACACAGGCTCCCACTCTCATATGCTCTCTCTCTCACATGCAGGCTCTCATTCACAAATTCCCACTCCCACACACACACAGGCTCATGCTCTCACAGGCAGGCTCACAGACACACAGAAGCTCTCTTACATTCTCTCTCTCACACAGGTTCACATTCCCACACAAACACACAGGCTCTCACATGCAGGCTCATACCCACACACAGACACACACACACACACAGACACACATACACAGAGGCTTTCACTCACTGTCCTTCACATGCTGGCTCCCACTTCCACACACATACTCTCCCTCACACATACACTCAGCTTCTCCAATCCCATGTTCTCTCACACACACACACACTTCCTGGCAGGCTCCCAGTCACTCCAACACCCCCCTCCCCCAGGTAGATCCCAGTCACACCAACACCCCCATCCCCAGGCAGGCTCTCACACACACACACACACACACACACACGGCAGGCTCCCATTCGCTCAAAAACACATCCAGACAGGCAGTCTCCCATGAGGAGCAGAACGGGGAGCCCGTTCTGCTGCTGCTCCTTCTCATTTGCCAGCCCCTGCATTATTCAAAACTCTTACAGCTATATTTTCTCTTTGCTGATCTATGCATCGCCACAAGTGTTTTCAATGCAGTAGAGCCGGCACATGATGAGGAGGAGGAGCAAGCAAATGGGCTTTCTCCGGTCAGGTTTCTCTTCTCGGCCGCCAATGGGATGTGATCCACCAGAGGCCTCCCGAGCCTCATTCTGTTTCCGGCCGCCAGTGGAATGGGAGCCACCGCTGGCCTCCCAGACTGCCTTCCCTCTTTGGCCACTGCTTCTCAGGCTGCCGGGCTAAGTGAGCGGGCCTGAGGTCAGAGTGGGTAGGCCATGTCCCATCCAGGCCCACCCATGGCTTCGCCACTGGATCTTACCCTTGAACGATGACCATGATCCTACTCTCCTCCCCCCCCCCCCACCCCCATCGGTGACTGTGAAGGCTTCCTCTGCAGCTTCAGGAGGTGGAAGACCCGACTGGCAGATTGAACCGGGGTGGGATCTTCTGTATGGCCACAGACAGCACCACCACTGAAGCCATTAGGACCCAAAGGCAAATTGCTCCTGGAAGGCAAATCCCCTTCAAAAATTGCCTTTCCAATGAGTTGTCCGTGTTGGTGCCCTGTGAAGTTGTTACTTGAAAACTCTTATCCAATGCCACTCTCCCACTGACAAAAATGGTAATTTCAGGCCTAGGAGCTGAGGCCTAGAGTTCATTAAAGTCAATTTCTGGAAACAATATTTATATCATCTGCCAACCGCCATATCCACGTCTCATAACAAAAATACCTGTTTGGAGATTACCAGCCATCCAATTTACAGCATATAATACTCTGTTTCTTTTTGATTTAAACAGAGCACAGGACTATTATACTGTAAAATGACTTTTTTTTTATTGATGTATCCAGGAAACAAAAAAAAAAATCTGTTCCTAGGTACTAATGATCACATGGACTACTGGGAGAGAAGCTGGAGGAATTTCATAGCTAAAAAGTAGCAATGCTCTTTTGGTTTATGTACAGCTCTACCCTGGAAAGTACTCAGAGTTAAACATGTTCAGTGATCAGTATTAGAAAGCTTCATTGTTCTGGAAAAATACCATTCTTCCTCCGTGATTAGCACAACGCGCAATATGCATTTCAAAGTTTCTATTTGCTTCACTACATTTCTTTATCTCTGGTTGTTTTTCTGTGCAGAGCTGTCATATGTCATATCTTTCTTTCTATCTATCTATAGAGATTGATAGATAATATACACATAAACAGTGAGTGCTGTATAATTTTTCTTAGCTATGACTGATCTGCTGGTGGCTCTGGAGACAGTTTGCTCAGCTTAGGTTCGGGATACACATTTGTCTTGTAGAAGGCCCAGCGGCATCCAAATGATTCCATTTGTATTTGATGCTGGCACCTTCCTTTCATTTCCTTGACTTCATTTGTCTCTGTTTTATTCTTTTATTCTGTCCAAGCTGGCCTTGTCTGAAACCATAAACATTCCTGCTGTTTGCTTTAGTATGCCCTACTGGCTCCGATTCGAGGCCTATATAGTATACTGTGCTCGCTGCTAAATAGCAGCACTTTCTAACGTCGCTATCAGTTACTGTTCTCTGCCTCCCTTACATGCTTTTGATGTTCATAATTCAAAGAAGCCACAATGGTCTACAGTATTAGTTTCTATTTGCCTCCACCGACTGTGCCCTTTAAGTCTAGATTTTGCCAACTCGTACAGATAAAAGCATAAATGCACAGTACAAAATTAATCCAAATTAATTTTGTACTGTGCATTTATGTACTGTGCATCTCGCCATCAACATATCCAACACAGCAGCTGTACCTCATCTCCTTGTATATAATTTAGTCTCTGCTAAACTACCTTTATTTCCTCTGATCCCAGTTCAATAGCCCTTGTTAATTGTAACTGCTTTCTTCGACACGTTACTTCTGTTTTGATGTATTTATTGCACCCCTGTTTATTTGTAAACCAGCATGATGTGATCGTTTCATGAATGCCGGTATATAAAAACCTTAAATAAATAAAAAATAAATAAATGTACTGAATCAAAATTTCAAGATGTATTTCCGTCTTTGAAGACATAAATCCCTCACAATCCATAGAAAAAACAAGTTTGACTTTATTTTGATCACCCACTACTTCCTATCAGCTACGGAGCATCCTTTATTAATTGAGAGTGTGGAACAGACTTCCAGTAGAGGATCTAGGCAGAATTCAAGCATACACCGGTTAGTTTAGACACAAAGAGACCTTAGTGGCAGGAAGAAGGAAAGAGAACACCACTCATAGAGTAAGATCTATGAGTGTAGATCAAGGGGTCCTTTGCAGCTGACATCTTTCAGGTTTATATTTCTATGTTTCTTCCTTTGTGTTACGGTGGCTTCACACCCTTACCAAACCTTTTCCCTGCTTTCATCTGCTGGGAGATGTTTTGCTTTTTTGGATCCTCCCCAGGTGTTGGCCATTCTCCTCTGTTTTGGCATTGGTTATGCTCCCCACATATAAACTGTGCTGAGCGTGCTCAGATTGTGTTTGAGTGGAAGCCTGGAATTTTGTTTGCTGGTGATTCCAGTTGGGCCCCATGGCCTGAAGAAGGGGACAGATATCAGGGAGCAATCCTACTGCTGTCCCCTCACAGACCAGAAAGGGGTTTTCCCTGTGTGGAGAGGAAAGAGTTTTTTGGATTTTGTGAGTTTGTTTTTCCATGACCTGCCCAACCCAGAAGGAAATCCTCTTTTTGCAAGGAGTAGGATTTGAGACTGACCGTCTCTCTAGCAGTCACGTAGGCTGGCAGTGCTCTGGAGAGATTTTTTTGGCAGAAAAAGTGTTGGGTTTTTCCTGGGGTTTTTTTTTCCAGGGGAGGACTTGTTTTTGCCTTCACCTTCCTACTCCCCGTTTTTCAGACACTACCTTCCTTTTTCAACTGTTGGGGAAAAGTACATGGATTCAAGTTGGAAGATGGACAAAGAGACTGATCTCGGGAGTCATCATTCTTTTGTTTTATAATGATGATTTTTGCTGTCCTTGCGTGGATATTGCTCTTTAAGTTGCAAAAAACAATTTTTCTTTTGAACACCACTCCCAGTCTACTGCATGGTTTTTTGTTCTTTTATCTCTTACTTAAGACCTGCTTGATGAAAACAGCCTAAGTGAGTACCATTCGGGCAAGGTGAGGAGTAAGATACCCCACCCCCTCCCCATCATTGTGCGCCCCGGAGATTCAGATCCTCCTCCCCATCGGTGGAAGCCCGGTGCCAGAAGTGAGATGCATGAGCCAAAGATTAGTGGACTGGAACACTGAGAAAGGCCTTGGGCATTGCTGTATCCTTTGGATTAGGTGTTCTGAAACCAAGAGGGGGTTACAATTGAAATCCATTATACTGTGGAACTCAAACGTATACCACAGTGAGTCCTGAGAAAATATAAAGCAGTATAAAGCCTATGAGGCTTTAAAAAGTTTTGGTGGCAGAAATATCGAGTTTCTATTTATGTTTTATTGTTTTGTTTTACTAATTTATTTTATGGTGTTATACTTGTTTTGTAGTATTGGTTATTGTACTATGTCATTTCATTTTTAAGTGTAAAATTGTAAACTGCCTAGAATTTCAGATGGGCAGTCTATACATTTTAAATAAATAAAGATATATCACAAAGATCTAAAATATAGGAGGCAAGATACAATATATCATAAGGATATATTGCAGGAGGCAAGAGGAGAGGAGGTAAAGCCTGCACTGAAGCTTTCTGTGATCTTGCCTAAGTCACTTTACCTTCTTTTCTTGCAATCCACCTATTTGATATTAAAAAAGAACACAAATGTATTCCTTTCCCTCTCTCTTCCTTTACATTCGTTTGAAAGAAAATGGGAAATATTAACAACATTACCTGTTTCATTTTTAAAATAAAATGAAAGAAAAACAGATGCAAATTTGTTTGTTTATTGTTTCATTAAAAAACAAACAAACTGGAAACCCAGTCAGGGCCCCCTGCTTCTCCTCAGGTTGCCACAGAAAAGCCCAAACCCCCAGCTCGATGCCATCCTCCAGACCCATCCATGCCAATTTCACCCCATCCACAGGTCTTCAATGGACAGGAGTGATCCTCAGTTGCTCCTGCCGCTGCTGGCTTTCAAAATGGCCACCAAGTAACCCAAAATCTGCCGTCGAGCATAATGGCGCCAGCCTCAAGACGACCAGTATCCATTTTGGAGACCAGCAGTTGTGAGGTAGAGGTAACCGGGGATTGCTCCAGCCCATTGAAGACCCACAAATGAGGTTGGATGTGAACTGGAGGGTCTGGGAAGGCTCGGGAAGCTGGCATTGGGCCCACCGGGGGAAGAGGGCTTTTATTTTTAAAACTATGGCAATTGGGGGGGGGGGGGGACCTTGGACCCACAGTTTTTCTTTTCTTTTGACTGTTCTTTTACATTTTAAATAAACAAAACATAAAAAGCGACAAAAAGCAAAAGGAAAATGAAAAACAAAACAATATTGAGAGCTTGACAGCTCCCCTACTTTTCAGGTATTTCTAGAACGCTGATACTGCAGAGGACTCAAATCATGGTCTGTATCTGCTGCTCTTACTTCAGAAGGATGCCCCCTTGCTGCTGAGTGGATACCATTTCTCCTCTGCTGTGCTGCCTCTCTAATGTGCTACCAGTCTCTACCGTCATGCACACTCCTCATTCCAATGCGTTTCTAATGCCATGGTTCACATATGTAGGCGTTTCATGGGTCACTTTGCTCTTTTGTTCTAATTCATTTTCTATGTTTCACATTTGCACAGTACTTGCAGTGCAATACACGTGTCATGCACACAGTATTGGGTGCCATGCACACAGTATTGGGTGCCAATCACACTGTACTGTATCCATGCACACTGTATTGGCTGCCATGCAGTGTACTGGGTGCAGGCTTTTGAAATTTTCCACAGGGATCCCCGTAATGCTGTCCTCCAAAGCCTCACTCATTTATCTATTGCACCCTCAAAAATACTTCAGTGATCTAAAACATCCCATAATCTTTGTTTACTGTCCTAGTACTTTAAACAATCATTTACATACTGTACCTAAATCACGGTTTCATAAGGCGTTTGTAAAAGTAAATTTATGTTTTGCTTTCTTTTGAGTGCCAGCTCCCTAACCTTACTCTTCCATTCTTCATTTTAGCACCATTATGGATGATCATCAAATGTGCTGGGTGAAAGGGAAGATATTAAACTGATTATAAAAACACTCAAACCTTATATACTTGTCCATACGTCCCATTTCCAACAACTTCCACCAACTCAAATATTCCTGCTGGTTCCTGTGAACAACATGATAAAGAGACCGTTAGTCATGGAAAAGGTAAGAGACAGTTCACTTAACAGGGAGGGATCAGAACAAGGCTTTGATTATCATGATATCCAACTAGGGACACAATACATCTCTCTCTACGTATATCATGCTATGTTTGAGTGTCGGTCACTCTATCAGATGTGCTCAAAACACCATATTTGCACTGACTTTACAGCCCATCTATTGATTGATTTAATTTCCTTAGGATCTACTCTCTCATCACAACTTCCTTAACAAACTACTGAATATGAAATATAATAAAAATGATTCTGACATGGGACACATGAAAGGTCATTTTCTATGCGCTTCACAGGGGTAAAATTGTCTTAACGTTCTGAACACAGCCCAATCTCAGTGTGCAAACTTGGGTGGAGAAGCCCATGTACTTTCTACCCACTGAGTGAAGTGTGTGCACAATCTCACAGGATGTGTACGTATGTCTGCTGGGGCAAAGTATGTGTGCTGTGTTGTAGCATGTATGCTTTCAACTGCTGAGGAAAGGTATGTTTCTGGGAGGGGGGGGGGAGGAGGGCAGGAGGAAGTCAAGGGAGTGAGTGTGCACATGCAGAAATGTCTTTTTATTCTGTCATTTTTGCTCAGTCCTGTGAGGGAGTCTATATGAAACTCCCTCAGACTACCTTAAGGGACCGGCACGTCTTGCCCTGTCCTCCTTAAGATCCAGACCCACAGGGAATCCTGGGTAAAGTAAGGAGCCCCTCAGCAGTTTATGAGAACTCAGTGCCTGGAAGGGTTAAGGAAGTCAGGGGTGGGGGCAGCAGGCAGAGACCGACCATATTCCAAAACCAGTTATGTTTAAGGAATGTGCGTTACCTGAAGTTAAGGTCAGCTGCACAGACTGTTTTGATTTTGATTTTCCATTGTAAATAAACTGCACCTAAGGAGCGGCCAGAATCTGCCTCCTTATTTCTCTGGCTGTTTCAGAGCCACTATCGCCCTAGTTACCACAGGTCCTTACACTAATAGAATAGAATATTATCAAATTTATCTGATGATTACAAGGTAGCAAAACAGTGTGACAGAACCAAAAAACGCTGTGGTGCACAGGGAGAGGTTTCACCAGCAGAAGAAAAAAGGAGGTGATATAGTCTCTACTGATGTCATGGGGGGGACACCTCATATAGAGTATTTTATCAAATTCTGTAGCTGTACCTTCAAAAGGACAGCGAGAGTATAGATGCTCCAGAAAAGGGCTAACAAATGGTGCAGGGTCTGCATCATAAGGCCTCTAATTATGCACACCTAGAAGATAGGAGGGAGAGGGGGCTTATACTAGAGACAGTCAAATATCTCAAGCATATACATAATGCAGAAAAAAGGAAGCATTTTCTTGTTGAAAAGGACACTGTAGAACAAGAGGTCCTGATATGAGGCTAAAATGGGGGTAGACAGAAGTAAAATAATATTGCATCACAGAAAGGGTGATAATTAGGGAGCAATTAAAAAAAACAGCTGAGCAGATAAGAACTGGGTTATTCACCTGGGTATCTTTAGGCAGATATTAAACCAAACAAAAGTGGCTGATTTTTGGACTGAATGTCTATCTAAATCTAGCCAGACAAAATGTAACTGCTACGATTCAGGGATTCAGTGGCAGGGATCAAGTGGTTACATTTAGCCAGTTAGCACTGAAAATCAGAGTTAACCAACTCAATGAGAATACCTGCCCCAGCAAAGACTCTGGCCCACCCTTTTTCTGACCAGCTACATTTGTGCATTTTATCTTCATAAATTTAGCTGGCTGGGGGGTGGGGTGGGGAATATTTGACTAGGTATTTATTTTTATTTTATTTAATTTGATTTATATTCCGCTTTTCACACTTTTTCAGCGCTTCAAAGTGGATTATATTCAGGTACTGTAGCTATTTATCTGGCCAACTTCCAAAGTCACCTGGTATAGAGACAAAAAATAGTTTACAAAATCAAGAAACATAGCGGATGCTTGGATATGAAGACACCACAGTAAACCTAGTAAACGATGGCAGATATAGGTCAAATTGGCCAATCTAGGGGTGGCCACCTCTTGTCCTCAAGAGCCATAAACAGGCCTGGTTTTCAGGAGCGAGATTTGCATGCACTACCTTCATTGTATGCAAATCCATCTCATGCATATTCATTGAAGATATCCCAAAACAGGCCTGTTTGTGTCTTTTTGAGGACTGGAGCTGGCTACCCCTGGCCTATCCAGTTGGCCCAGTTAACATTTGTTCACTTGGATAGATATCCATATAAATTTCCATAAGCAATAGCAACTACCCCCTTTTCCATGCCTTTTACCTGACCTCTCAACCTTTTTCCCACCATTGCACTCCAAATCTATCCAAAGCATGGCCAAAATCCAATAGCATGATCGCCACCACCTCCACTGGTAGGCCATGTCAGGTTTTGTCATCTTCAACTTTGTCTCTTACAAGATTGACTGAAGCTAACACCCAGGCGCTCTTCTATGCCTTATTACCAACTTTTCTAATAAAATACAGAGCCACTAAGGTTACTGAGGCTGTTGCTAAAAATATTTGGCCTCCCCATACTCAGTGAAGTTAGGTTTTTAACCATGGCCCCTCCATGCAGGCCATCACAACCTTCTCAGAAAACCAATGCTCTTGTATCTCTGCTGTTCAGAGTTGTAATCGCTGCTCTTTGCAGGTTATGCAAATGCTTTCTTGGAGGCCTGATGCTCTTGTACCGCTTCTGTTTAGGGTTGTAACTGCCCTTTACACGCCGAGAAGGTAAATCCTGAAGGTGTCCCTGAGCTTAGCCCAAATTGGCAACACTGCCAACCTTGCCCCTGAACGGCTGTCCCTTCCGGCTCCATGCAGCTCCCAGTAACTAATTCTCACATTGTCCTTTTGAGACTGTGAGGACAGCACAGGGCTCAAGCACAATGTGGCTCAAATCTCTGAGAAGTAGGCAGTGCTGAAAGGGAATGAGGGGTGGAGCTCATCGTGCACATTGAGAGAAGGTGATGGTGGATGGGGTGGGGGTGGTTGGGGGTGGTTATGAAAACCTTTGGGAGGGCTGCTGGCCTGGTTGAGACTGACTGGGGGATGTCTGAGGCTAGGATGAAGGCAATGGAGGGGGATGATAGAACCTGATTGGGGGTGGATACTAGGGATGATTGAAAATTGGGGGCACCAAAGGAAAGTGGCTAATGCTGGGGGGAGCTTATTTAGAGGGTTGGGGAGGGACTAGACCCCCCCCCCCCTCCACCCTTAGGCAGGATCAGTGCAAAATTATTAGGCAATTTAGGTGAATCTTCAGTCTTGTGCACGCTGCCCCTCCCCATTAACTTTCAGGCCTGTAATCCCCTGAGATTTTGATAATTAATCTCAACAATCATGATGAGCCCAACACCACCTCCTCCCAGAACAACCCTGTAAAAACACATAATTTGACACAGGAAGGCTAATTTTTAAAAGTTATTTATGTGGGTCAACACCAATTTATCAGTTGCGCCTGTCGGTCGCAGACGGCTGCGACCTTTGCTGCTCACCTCATTTTGCCCAGTTGCCTCGATTCTGGCTAAGATGGCCGTCTTTGCCTCTGCATGCTGACCTCCTTGGCGTTCCTGGAACGGCGAGGGCGATCCTGGTCGCCACCTTGAACCCGGAGTGACCTAGGGAACGCGCTCGTGCACGCCAGCCTCCTTCTTGCGCATGTCATGGCGGGAACCTCGGGGGCATCCCATCCGCATGACATCACTGCCTACGTGTATTTAAGCTAACCGGACTTTCCTACTTATGAGTTAGCAAGGATTTCATCTTGCTATTCCTTTCTCTGAGACGCTTCACATCACTGTTCCAATGTTCCTGCCTGAGTGGCTCAGGTACCCATTCCTCGGGGGCCTTGCTGCACTCAGGGCTATCCGCTCCTCGGAAAGCCTCTCCTACCTGTCTCACCTTCTTCAGCTAAGTGGGTTCTCCTGCACCGGATCTCCACTGCTGCTGAACGTTTTCTCTACTGCATTGTGAGTACAAGACCTACTCTTCAGTTCTTCATCTATCCTGCTGTGTGGGATCCTCGGGTTACCCCGCTCTGCGGACCACTACGGGACCACGCTGTCTTGTGCCAATTGCCAACACCTACCTCTGGCTTACCCCATGCTGCGGACCACTACCAGAGCTACAAGAGCCTAGTGGTTAGAGCAGTGGGCTATGAACCAGGAGCCCAGGCTTTGAGTTCCGCTGTTGCTCCTTTCAACCTTGGGCAAGTCACTTTACCCTCCATTGCCTCAGGTACAAACTTAGATTGTAAGCCCTCTGGGGATAGGAAAATACCTACAGTACCTGAATGTAATCCACTTTGAAGCGCTCTGAAAAGTGGAATTTAAATAAATTTTTTAAAAAAAAGCAATAACTTTCCAGGTTACCCTGCCTTGCGGACTACTATCGGATTTATGCTGTCTTATATCAGTTACTCACATCTGCCTCCGGCCTACCCCGTATGACGGATCACTACCACACACAAGATTATCGAGAAGCAAGGATTCCCCGGGTTACCCCACCCTGCAGACCACTACCGAAGAATCCATCCCGGGTCTTCTAATTCCAGGACTGAGTTCACAACCCGCTCCTTGGGTTTCTCTTTGCTGTATAATAAAGATTCTCTGACTCCTGTGTCCATCGCTGCTGAGAACCCGCCTGTTGTGGAGAGTCCCCACAGCGCTCCTCCCTGTGGGTGGAGTCAGCTCTTTCCACGACCCAAGGGCCCACAAACCAAGTTAAAACATAACATTATCCCTGTGAAAAGGCTTTTTTGAAAATTGCCACCCTAAAATCATCTAAAACTGTGCAAGTTTCAAAGGGAAAATGCGCTGCTCCTTTCCCTTTGAGGACAGGAGAGAAGCCCACAGATAAAAGTATCCACAGACTTCGCACCAACACATGCAGCTTTAAAAATTAACCCCCCCCCCCAAACTTTGTTTTGTATGTAGCTGGTCCCCTGTTTGGTTAGTTAAAATGCAAGTGGGGTGATACGGATTCAGATCCAAGTTCAGATGGGGTGTGTGTTGGGAAGGTATCGTCCTGGGCCCGACGCGGTCGGCCACCATCCCAGCCACGATCTCACTCTCTCCCAGGTGCCAAAATGTCCAATACAGCAGCGAGGAAGCCAAAAGTAACAGAAGGCAAGCCATTGTCCACCCATACAGTCAACGTACTCTTCAGAACTCCTCTCTCCATTCTCCAACAACTCTCTCCTGAAACCCAGGGATGGTTTCAAGCTCCTCTCTCTTCCTCTATCGCCTTCCCTGTGAGCATGCACGTGGGGATATTCATATCCCACTGATAAAGGTGGGGTTATGGCAAGGGGAGGAATCCTAAATATGAAAAACCCCCTCCCACTGCCCATAGCTGGAAAAATGATTCATGGGAGTAACGTTAGTGACTGGCATAGCCCTTTCACATGTGCATATTCCTAATGTCTTCATGTCGATCATCAATGCAGTAGTGCCATGATTGATGGGAGATTTCAATAACTCCTCCAGAAGGAACAGCATGGGTGAGACAATAGCCATGAACGAGCCAAGTGACCGAACTTATGAGGAAACGCTATGAACAAGAGGAAGACATTAAAATTGCTGTGAATTTATAAAGCCTCCCCGATGCAGGATGATCTCCGAAACACGGCCGTGTAGAGAAGAAGATTGGGACTTTAAGTGAAGATTCATAAGATAGGCACCGTTATAGTATTGTGCCTATTTTTCAACAAATAGCGATTTTAAATGTATAAAAAAAAAGGACTCTGGACTGATGAGAGTTATTAACTGCAAAACAAAAAAGTGATACAAAACGAGTGATACTTGTAGCACCTTGACACTCTTTGAAGGTCCTTATATATATATTTAAGAATTCTTTCTAAAAAAAAAAGGTTTTTTTTCATATAAAAGGTTTTGTTAAATAGTGTGAGGATTGCAGTGAATTATATTACATTTTTGAGCAGCAGGAATGTTGTGAGAGTAAATGAAAAGAAATCCATACCTCGTTGGCTGAAGGCAGTTTCTGAAATGATTAGCTGGATGGCCTGGGCTAAACCAGAATGTTTCCCCTTACTACTCACCATACAAAAACATTTCAACTTTGTTTGTCATTTCAGTAACAGAGACATAAAATCCCTCCATTACCAGGTAAAATGATGACATTAAAAAAAAATAATAAAACAAAGTCACTCAGAACCTATAACAGCAAACCTGTCCTACCGAAACAGCAAAATCCCACTACTCAAACTGCAACAACCCTACCTATGAAAAGGCAGCAATGAAAATAGTACACCACACCCTAGAATAGCATGGCTGTTCTTCCCAGAAGGGAAAAGGAGTGGCCTAGTGGTCAGAGTGATGGGCTGAGAACCAGGGAAACCACTTCCCCTCCTGACACGGGATCCTTGTGACTTTGAGCAAGTCGCTTTATCTCCTGCTGCCTCAGGTACCCACGTGGACTGTAGTGCTCGTCAGGGATGGGGGTTTATTGTACTTGAATTCTAAAAAAACGCTGCCAGCTGCCTTGAGCATTATTTGGAAAGGCGGGCTATGACTCCAAATGCATTATTAGCAGCAGTACCCCTCCTATTGGGAAAAACGGAACAAGCTGGAGTATGCACAAAGTATACGTAAGCAGAATACCTCATGTCAGTGAGACACACAGAACACAGAAAAACCCTTACCAAACACAGAATCAGTGACCACAACTTATGAATGGAAATATACAGACAAAAGCTGAACTCTTGACCAGAACAGGAAGGAAGGTGAAAACCTGAGGAGGGGAGGGGCTGGATTAGGGAGCTGGCTGACTCTTTGCATTGCTCGGTGTTCTGTCTGCTCCAGGCCCACCCTCCCTTCCTGCTGACTGCACACTGCCTGGGATGGGAGGGGCTGGAACAGGAAGGAAGGTGAAAACATGAGGAGAAGAGGGGCTGGATTAGGGAGCTGGCTGACTCTTTGCATTGCACTGTGTTCTGTCTGCTCCAGGCTCACCCTCCCCTCCTGCTGACTGCACACTGCCTGGGATGGGAGGGGCTGGAACAGGAAGGAAGGTGAAAACATGAGGAGGGGAGGGGCTGGATTAGGCAGCTGGCTAACTCTTTGCATTGCTCTGTGTTCTGTCTGCTCCAGGCCCACCCTCCCCTCCTGCTGACTGCACACTGCCTGGGATGGGAGGGGCTGGAACAGGAAGGAAGGTGAAAACATGAGGAGGGGAGGGGCTGGATTAGGGAGCTGGCTGACTCTTTGCATTGCTCTGTGTTCTGTCTGCTCCAGGCCCACCCTCCCCTCCTGCTGACTGCACACTGCCTGGGATGGGAGGGGCTGGAACAGGAAGGAAGGTGAAAACATGAGGAGGGGAGGGGCTGGATTAGGCAGCTGGCTAACTCTTTGCATTGCTCTGTGTTCTGTCTGCTCCAGGCCCACCCTCCCCTCCTGCTGACTGCACACTGCCTGGGATGGGAGGGGCTGGAACAGGAAGGAAGGTGAAAACATGAGGAGGGGAGGGGCTGGATTAGGGAGCTGGCTGACTCTTTGCATTGCTCTGTGTTCTGTCTGCTCCAGGCCCACCCTCCCCTCCTGCTGACTGCACACTGCCTGGGATGGGAGGGGCTGGAACAGGAAGGAAGGTGAAAACATGAGGAGAAGAGGGGCTGGATTAGGGAGCTGGCTGACTCTTTGCATTGCTCTGTGTTCTGTCTGCTCCAGGCCCACCCTCCCCTCCTGCTGACTGCACACTGCCTGGGATGGGAGGGGCTGGAACAGGAAGGAAGGTGAAAACATGAGAAGAGGGGCTGGATTAGGGAGCTGGCTGACTCTTAGCATTGCTCAGTGTTCTGTCTGCTTCAGGCCCACCCTCCCCTCCTGCTGACTGCACACTGCCTGGGATGGGAGGGGCTGGAACAGGAAGGAAGGTGAAAACATGAGGAGGGGAGGGGCTGGATTAGGCAGCTGGCTGACTCTTTGCATTGTTCTGTGTTCTGTCTGCTCCAGGCCCACCCTCCCCTCCTGCTGACTGCACACTGCCTGGGATGGGAGGGGCTGGAACAGGAAGGAAGGTGAAAACATGAGGAGAAGAGGGGCTGGATTAGGGAGCTGGCTGACTCTTTGCATTGCACTGTGTTCTGTCTGCTCCAGGCCCACCCTCCCCTCCTGCTGACTGCACACTGCCTGGGATGGGAGGGGCTGGAACAGGAAGGAAGGTGAAAACATGAGGAGGGGAGGGGCTGGATTAGGCAGCTGGCTAACTCTTTGCATTGCTCTGTGTTCTGTCTGCTCCAGGCCCACCCTCCCCTCCTGCTGACTGCACACTGCCTGGGATGGGAGGGGCTGGAACAGGAAGGAAGGTGAAAACATGAGGAGGGGAGGGGCTGGATTAGGCAGCTGGCTAACTCTTTGCATTGCTCTGTGTTCTGTCTGCTCCAGGCCCACCCTCCCCTCCTGCTGACTGCACACTGCCTGGGATGGGAGGGGCTGGAACAGGAAGGAAGGTGAAAACATGAGGAGGGGAGGGGCTGGATTAGGGAGCTGGCTGACTCTTTGCATTGCTCTGTGTTCTGTCTGCTCCAGGCCCACCCTCCCCTCCTGCTGACTGCACACTGCCTGGGATGGGAGGGGCTGGAACAGGAAGGAAGGTGAAAACATGAGGAGAAGAGGGGCTGGATTAGGGAGCTGGCTGACTCTTTGCATTGCTCTGTGTTCTGTCTGCTCCAGGCCCACCCTCCCCTCCTGCTGACTGCACACTGCCTGGGATGGGAGGGGCTGGAACAGGAAGGAAGGTGAAAACATGAGAAGAGGGGGCTGGATTAGGGAGCTGGCTGACTCTTAGCATTGCTCGGTGTTCTGTCTGCTTCAGGCCCACCCTCCCCTCCTGCTGACTGCACACTGCCTGGGATGGGAGGGGCTGGAACAGGAAGGAAGGTGAAAACATGAGGAGAAGAGGGGCTGGATTAGGGAGCTGGCTGACTCTTTGCATTGCTCGGTGTTCTGTCTGCTCCAGGCCCACCCTCCCCTCCTGCTGACTGCACACTGCCTGGGATGGGAGGGGCTGGAACAGGAAGGAAGGTGAAAACATGAGGAGGGGAGGGGCTGGATTAGGCAGCTGGCTGACTCTTTGCATTGTTCTGTGTTCTGTCTGCTCCAGGCTCACCCTCCCCTCCTGCTCTGCCTGGGATGGGAGGGGCTGGAACAGGAAGCAGAGTAGCCTGGCACTGGGGGCACTGCCCCACAGACTCATCGGGGCAGAGGCTTGGGTAATCATGCACAGGAAAAACCCAAATTGCTATACTCTAAAGTTTGCCTAAAGGCAGGGCCAGCTCTGCCCCCCGGGAACTCCAAAGGGTGCCCCCCCCAAATGTTGCACAGGAGAATCCCCTGCCTTCCTGAGAGCTCCTTAACCCCAAAATGGTGGTAAACCAGTCTTGGCAGACTAGACGGACCTCATGGGCCTCACCTGCCTGCATTTCTAGGTTTCTGCATCTTACACAAACAATTCCAGAAGCAACCACGTTAAAATTCTTCCATAAGAATTCCTGGAACTGTGGTGGCAGTGAAAACTCCTAGGAGGAGGAAATGTTTATTAAAAAGCTGTTTTCTGTGCAACTTGGGTTTGGCAAATACAAGTCTATCTCTCGGGCTTTGCATTTGTGGGGAGAAAGGAATGAGGGGAGGAGAGACTCGGGTTAGGTTCATGGCTTCATGGCTTAGATAACAGAGAAATTCACTTTTACATAAATGGTGTACGCCCTGTGCCTTGATAGATACAAGGAAATAAATAAAACCCGGAGGGCCCAGTAGTCAGAGTTATCTGCATATGTAAGTCGGCTGGATAAGACTTATCTGGCAGCACAGCTATGCTGCTGAATATCCCTGCATTTGGCGCTACTTAGCTGGATAAGTTATAACTGAATAAATTAGATCTGCGCTATGGCGGATCTAACATCCAATTAACTTAACCACACTTATCTGGCTAAGTTATCCGGTTAAGAAATGCCGCCTCATTAAGCCCACTGTCCGCCCACTGGATATCTGGCTACTTTCCCAGATAAGTGGCTTATCTGGCTAAGTGATGGCCTCTGAACATAGCGAGATACTCAGCAGTCACCACTTAGCTGGGTAAGTCGCTGAATATCAGCATCCCCACGCATAAATGCTTTGTCTAGGTCAGTGTTTTTGCTTCTGTAATTGCCCAGACTTCGTCTGCCTTCCTGTCACATAACATTTTGCGATACGGGCAGATTAGCAGAATCCAATTCATTAATATATTTCTTGACTAGCTTCATCAGGTCGACCTGTTTATTATTATTATTTACATACGGGCCGATGCAGTAAAGTGCGCTCAGGCTGAGCACATTGTTAACCCCCGTTTGGCTGTGTGTTTTGACACACAATTTTTACCCCTTATACAGTAAGGGGTGATAGCACATGCAAATGCATGTTGCGGGCCCTATTAGTTATTCCCGCGCGATACAGTAAGTAAAATGTGCAGCAAAGCCGCACATTTTAATTTCGGCCGGCACCGGGAAAGTGTACAGAAAAGCAGAAAAAACTGCTTTTCTGTACACCCTCCAACTTAATATCATAGCGATATTAAGTTGAAGGCCCCAAAAATAAAAAAAGAAAAATCTGCCCACGGCTCGCGGCTTGGAATCTGGACGCTCAATTTTGCCGGCATCCGTTTTCCGAACCCAAGGCTGTCAGCGGGTTCGAGAACCGACGCCGGTAAAATTGAGCATCGGCTGTCAAACCCGCTGACAGCCGCGGGCCCTAATTTGCGTACAGGCCAATAATGAATCACGCGCCCAGGACACTGGCCTGAACGCACGTCGGGAGAACGGGCGCTCACCGGCTCTCCCGCGACTTTTACTGTCTCGGCCCGATAGTGCTCCCAGATGTATGCAGTTCTATTCAAAAACACATCAGAAACAGTCCCTGCTCCTTGGAGCTTACATCTAGTCAAGATCGACAGGCAAGACATTAGAAGTGTATAGTGTGGGGTTTTTTTTTTTTTTTGTTGGTGGATTTTTTTCCTTTCATTATTTGTTTTACTTCATTTGTTTTTGGGGCATGCTGTTGGCAGCAGACATTAAAAGCTGGCTGCCAGCCACGCTGACTAGAGCTGCTTCAACTTTTAAAAAGTCCCCGCCCCAGGCTTCCTCTGACCTCCCTGTAACTTATCTCCTCCTGCTCCATTTGGACCTCAGGAATTCGGTAAGTTAAGGGGGAAGGGATGAAACAAAATGAAACAAAAAGAAATAGGAAAGGTTATTGACATTTCCTTTTTTCTTTAAAACTAAAGGACAACGCTACAAGACCCAAAGTTAAAAACCCAATATGAGGCTTTTAGTTAATGAGCGAGACTGTGATTGTAAAGAACCATACCAGGTGGGTTATAGGTGGGGTTAACTGAGGAAGGAGAAACTTAATTGAGCAAACCTGGAAGGAATGAGGCCTCTTAAGAATAACAGCCATGAAGGGAGTGTTAGCTCCTGAAAGCTAGTCAAGAAATGCACGAAGTTTGGCCAATAAAAAGGGCAACCAAAATGGTAAAGGGCATGAAATGGCTCCCCTATGATGAAAGGCTAAAGTGGTTAGGGCTCTTCAGCTAGGAGAAGAGACGGCTGAGGGAGGATATGATAGAGGTCAACAAAATCATAAAAGGACTTGAACGGGTAAATGTGGAACGGTTATTTACGCTTTCGGATAATACAAAGATTATGAAGCACTCCATGAAGTTAGCAAGTAGCACATTTAAGACTAATTGGAGAAAATTCTTTTTCACCAGAGCATAATTAAGCTCTGGAATTCATTGCCAGATGATGTGGTTAAGCTTAACTGGCTTTACAAAAGGTTTGAACAAGTTCCTGGAGAAGTCCATAAACTGCTATTAGTCAAATTGGCTTAGGAAATAGCCATTGTTTATTACTGGCATTAGTAGCATGGGATCTATTTAAGGTTTGAGTTCTTGCCAGGTACTTGTGAGCTGGATTGGCCACTTTGGAAAAAGGATGATGCTGGGCTTGATGGATCCTTGGTCTGACCCACTGTGGCAACTTCTTATGTTCTTAATGTTCTTTGTTTATTGACCTATATTTCCGGGCATGATTGCTTTTGAAGGCCAGTGGATAGGTACATTCTTGTTCTTTAGAATGTGGTCTCATGGACACTTTCCTTCATGTTTTTATTCTTAAATGCATAATCTGTGCACTGTGCAGTATTTCTGTTGCAAACAAGGCAACCAGCAAAAAATCACCATGTATCAATTAAAAATATTACTGCTGTGTTGCCTGAGTGGTCTGTGACTGCGTGGTCCAGTGGCAGCGTGCAGCATCGCTAAATGGAGTAATCTAGATTCACTTCCTGGGTCAGGTCTTCCTCCCTCCCCCTTTCCCCGGGCTGGGGAGGCTGCTCAGGCAGTGTTCACAGCTTTTGGGGAAGGGGGAGGGAGCCATAGGTATTGCGCAATGGTGACACCTAGTGGGCAGACTTTGTCCCATGATTGCAGAGTTCTGACTGAAGCCTTGGTGCAACTGGACTAATGTAAGTTGACGGGTGGGGTGGTGAAGAGAAGGGAACATATGGAGGAAGCCTTGGGAGAGATTTCAAGAGCATCGCTATGAGCCCCTACCATCAGCTATGTGCAGCCTCACCCTGGGCCTCTTGCTGGCAGATTTGTGGGTACTTCTTCTCCCCTCCTCCCGACACGTTGGGGAGAGGCATCATCATTTTGGGCCCAGCTGCTCTCTATAACCGTGGGTGCTGCCATGCACTGCTGCCAGCATGCAGCCGAAGCCTAGGGCTAAAGGGGCGTGCCCCTATGCTCAGATGGGGAGGAAAACGAAAAGCAAAGTGTGTTAACTTCCTGTCCAGCGCCTGGACAGGATTTGAGGATCCCTAGATAATCACCCTCAGCGACTGGAAGAATAACCTGTGAGTGACTTTGATGGGGAGTATCCTTAAGTGCTGGAGACAGCCAGCCGCCAGCCCAATCAACAGGTTCCCCCCTTGTGTGAGAGATGCCGCATGGGAATTTAGATCATGCAAGGCCTATGGCAGGAGATGTGAGTGGGGCGAGGGTAGGCGTGGCATCCCCTGCAGCGGAGGCTTCGTCTGTTGGGGCTCTCTTGTCTATACCTATGTTGAAGTTGGAGATAGTGAGGAGACGTTTGGAGAATGACAACTAAATTAGATAAGAATTTGACTCATTCGGTTTCTCAACTCTGTAATTGTGCTTCTGTATCTCAATCTAAGTTTGGGAACATCTAGAAGAACTTGAAGGCTCTGTAACTATCCTTATTAATCCTCAAATACTTTCTTTACAAAATTTTGGGTCTATTTAAAGAAACGATAATTTAATGGTTCACAATCAAGTTGAGTCGTTGGAGAATCATTTGAGGCTATTTTAAGATTCTGCATTATTTTGAATTTCCCCTTTACGGGGTTAATGTCACCTAATGAAATGTTTAAGAAATACCTTGGTGAGATGTCAGCAATGAAGGTAAAATGCCAGCTTTCTCTAAGATATATTATTTGCCAAGGCAAAAGGGTAGGCTGCATTCATGGATGGTCCTGCGTTAACTACCTTTCTTGAGTCTTCGATAGATATTGTTACAACGAGGGCTACTTTGCTTCTTTCTGTGCTGAATGAGACAGGGATCTAGTATTCCTAAAATATTTTAAGAATACAGATTATTCTTTTTTGTGGGCAAAGAGAACAGGTCTTCCCAGCTGTTTCCCCAGCCATTCAGGCTCGAAGGAAACAGTTTTTGTTATTAAAACGGAATGGCCTTCTTAAATTTCCATTGAATGTTTAATTACATTTTAGAATACTAAGGGGCCGATGCAATACTTTGACACAGAAAGCGGGCGCTGAACAGTCAGCGCCCGCTTTCTTAATGCGCCATGCAATATTTAAATTAGGGGGTCGCGTTAGCAAGCAGAGCCCGAGTGCATCAGCCCCTCCGATGGTTAGGAAAACCGACGCAGAGTTTATCGGTGTCGGTTTTCCTAAACACCGCACAGCCAGGGGGGTTCAGGAAATGGACGCTTCTCAATTGAGCGTCCGTTTCCTGCAACTGACTGCCGGCGGTTTTTTAAACTTTTTTTTTGTTTGTTTAAAATTTGTTTACTTTTTCCTCCTACTTAATATCGCAACGATATAATCTAAGTAAATATATCTAAGTAAACCAGTTCAGAAAAGCAGAAAAAAAATGCTTTTCTGTACTGCCTCCTACTTAATCGTTGCGATATTAAGTAGGAGGCAGTACAGAAAAGCGTTTTATTTTTCTGCTTTTCTGTACTGGTTTAAGGCATGCTCAGCAATTAATTCCTGCTCCTAGACGCACATTTTTTTTTTTTTTTGCATTGGGAGTGAATAGCTAATAGCCTCAATCACATGCATTTGCAAGTGATTGGTGCTATTAGATTCACTCTGCGTTGGACATGCGTTGTAGAGGCGCTAATCCCCTTAGGAGTAGATTTTCAGAAAGCGCGATTTGGCGTACTTTTGTTGGCGCATCAGGCGCAAACAAAAGTACGCTGGATTTTAGTAGATACGCGCGTAGCCGCGTGTATCCGCTAAAATCCTGGATCGGCGCGCGCAAGGCTACCGATTCTGTATAGCCGGCGCGCGCCGAGCCGCGCAGCCTACCTCCGTTCCCTCCGAGGCAACTCCGAAATCGGAGCGACCTCGGAGGGAATTCTCTAACGCCCTCCCCTCACCTTCCCCTCCCTTCCTTTACCTAACCCACCCGCCCGGCCCTGTCTTAACCCCCCCCTTACCTTTGTCGGGGGATTTACGCCTCCCGGAGGGAGACGTAAATCCCCGCGCGCCAGCGGGCCGCTAGCGCGCCGGGACGCAACCTGGGGGCGGGTCCGGAGGGTGCGGCCACGCCCCTGGGCCCGCTCCCAAAACGCTCCCGACACGCCCCGAAAATGCCGCGCGGATCGGGCCCGCCCCCGACACGTCCCCCTCTGAAAACCCCGGGACTTACGCGAGTCCCGGGGCTCTGTGCGCGCCGGTAGGCCTATGTAAAATAGGCCTACCGGCGCGCAGGGCCCTGCTCGCCTAACTCCGCCCGGATTTAGGCGGATTTAGGCGAGCAGGGCTCTTAAAATCCGCCCCTTATTGCATAAGGGGATTAATTAGCACCTGTACAACCCGCGTCCAACTGCAGGTTATGCAGTGCGATCGGCTGAGAGCACTATATTGTATCAGCCCCTAAGTTTGTATTTCTTGACCCTTTGCACGTGGAAACTTTTTTTTTTATTTCAAATAAGAGTGGGGAGTCTCACTTAGCGCCTGTGGGACAGCAGGCTTAAAGAATTTGTGCTCTTGTTCTCTGGGAAATTTACTTAGATATATTTCCTAGTTGTTGTTGTTATAATCCCTCTTCATGTATGTGGATTAGATTTTGATTTGTATTTTATTTTTGCTTTCTATTTTTTTCCTGTTTTGGTATTACTGTGACAAGTCAATTGTTCCTTGATTTTCACTCGGTTTAAATGAAAAATTTAATAAAACGATAAATATAAAAAAAAAAAAAAATAAGGGGAAAATAATCCCCAATTAATTGCCAATGAAGGCCCACGTTGCCAAGCCCCAACCCTGGTTCTGCTAGAGCTGGAAACCCAAAAGAGCAGGAAGAAACTGCCAGGTCAGAAAAAATAATATTGCAGGTAAGCCATTACTTTTGACATTCATTTCAACCTCTGGGATTTCCCAGTTACTTTATTGTATCGATTTGGGACACCTTGGCTTTGCTGTCACAACTGGCAGGATGGGCGGCACGCAAGACACTCAGACCCCAGTTTGTGACGTGCATCCAAATGTGGTCGCTCTTACAGGTTCGGCAGAACTACAGGCGAGGGGGCTGAGTTTTTAAAAATAAGAACTTGGGAGTAATCTTTTTAATTGCTAGACAGCAAGTGTTATTAACTTGCTGAGTGTACTTTTGATATATTGCAAAGTGTGTGGTTCTTACAGTTTGTCTTTACAAAAAAAGAGTACATTTTCTTTGTTCCATGTTTTAGGGCACTAACTACAAATACTGCTATTTCACCAGCTAGGCACATGTGTTTGTGGCAATCAAAAACCATATGCTTTGTTTAAAGGTCCCAAGGTCTTAGCAAGGCACTAAGATTTCTTCGATGTAACATGTGTCCTACTGACTCACACTATCACAAGAGCTCTATGGGATTTCCTATATCTGTAGACAGTTTTTGCCTGAAGATTTATTCCTCTGGTGTATATTTTTGGGACCTCTACTGAATTCAGCAGGAGGGAAGGGCAACAGTTCATCTCAGATACTGGGATCCATGCACAACATCTGGAAGAGCTGAAAGGATACTTCAAAGAGCTGCTGCAGAGTCCTCACAAGATCAAGACTAGAGTAGTAAATGTTGTGTTCTAGTAGAGAATGCATGTAATAAATCACTTGCTTTTGCAGAAATGTATGTATTCTAGAACAGGCAAAAATTACCCACAAGCAATGCTGGTGTTGGATGGCAGATTATTCTGTTGGCATCTTTTCCCTAGGTATTTATTTCACTATTAGTTGCTATTCATAAACTGCTTGATGTCATGAGCAGGACTTAAGAAATGACAGGAAACTGACAGGAAGTCTTGATGAGACTGCTTTGCCCTTCTGTGCTCCTCCCACATTATGGTCACACGTATTTTGCAGAGTTCTGACCGGTTCTTGCACTGTCCTTGTGTTCTCCTGGTGCGACCTTAGGCAAGTGCAGGTCGGGGACCAGGGCAAATCAACCTCGGCATGCCCCTGGAATGCTGACATGCATGGCTCCCCTCTCAAGCTGACAGAAAATTATAGTATTGGGCGATGGGACTATCATGATGGCATGCCCCCCCCCCCCCAAAAAAAAGTGCAGGGCCCAGGGCGGTCACCCCTGTTTGCCCCCTCCTCTAAGGACATACTTGCTGCTGGGCATTACTGATTTATCTTCTGCTGAATCTTTAGATGACTAACTGCGGGTGCAAATTGGCCCACGTTGCCAAGTCCCTCCCAACCCTGGTTCTGATAGAGCTGGAAACCCAAAAGAGCAGGAGGAAACTGCCAGGTCAGAAAAAATAATATTAAGGTAAGCCATTACTTGTGACATTCATTTCAATCTCTGGGAGATTGAAATGAATGGGATACCAGAGTGTGGTATCCACTTTGATCCCAACTTTCTTTCAAGCACCCTATAACTTTCATAGGAAAACCCTAACAATTGCCATGTTGCCACACTTTCTTGCACAGATGCCTACAGTTTTGATCCCAGCCCCGCTTCATTCATCACTTTCAGATTAACTGAACTAATGCACTGTACCATATGTGAACCTGGTCTTCAAGCTTCCCTTATCCGCAGACCATCCAAAATTTCGGAACTCAAGGTCGCTGACCCGGAAATAGGCCAAGCAAGACTCACTCATGACTCTTCTTCGACTCTCACTATTCTGTCTGCTGTCACTTCATTTCACAGAATATGTGTATACCTTTAAGGCCCTTCGCAGCATTCGATATCTTTTAGGCAGGATTTGGCATCAGGGTGACAACATTGCCCTGTGACTTAAAGTGGTTGGCAGACCAATACTAAGTCGGGGGGGGGGGAGGAGGGTTGGGCAGGTTGCCTGCCCCTCGCCTCATGTCCAAAAGGGCATCATCCTGTGCTCCCATGGCGGAGGTGTTGGCAGGCAAGCACAGAAAAAAAGCACAGGGCCTGTGAGCTTGTGCAGGCTCACAGGATGCGCCCTGGCCCCTCCCCTTGCACTGCAGTGGTGTGTTGGGGGGGGGGGGGGGAGGGCACAATTCTGAATATTTCTGAACAGTAACCTCCGAAGCAGAAAATGCAGATCCCAGCAATGAGGCAGGCTTTGCTACCGTTCAGACCCTTAAGGCAATGTACAGATTTCATCCTGCTTCTGTGGATCACATCTCACTTCCCTGTACTTTCCACCTGTTTGCTCCCCCTCGCACCTTTAAACAGCGCACCTCATAATAAAAACACACTCAGATGCATTAAACTTCAGCATCTTCGCCTTTTCTTCACTTAATCCAAAAAATAAATGGCTAAAAAACAAAAAAGTTGTCTTGATAACTTTCCTAAGGTTAATATTTAGATTCAGTTGAAGAAATAGTTGCCGGTCAGGTGAGTTTTAAACTGTCATTTTATTAATTTCATTGCCACCCTTGGATGTCCTTCAGTCTTTAAAAAATTGCAGGCAGTCTTTTTTGACTACAGGAGCGCCCCGGAGCCCTCATTCATTAAAAAAAAAAAAAAAAAAGTAGCAAGAAGCACCCTCTCAGCACAGAAAGCCCAAACTTTCCAACTCTTCCAAAAGCAGCGCACAACTTGGATCCAGGCGCGGTAAAACGAATATCATGCGCTAACAATCTCCTGTTCAGTCCTGCTGTACCGACCTGGGGTCAGGGGCGGCTGGCCGCACAGGTAGAAAGTGAAATCAGGATCGTTTTTATTTATTTTCACACGTTCAGCCTAGTCCTACTTCCAGCCCCCCCCCACGTGAAGCAGCCAGCGTGACAGCTTGGGGGCATCCCCACCCCGGTCCCGTGCGGGCTCAGAGCGCTTTCCGCCCCCACCCCAACGAACGCGAAAGGCACAGAAGCAGCGAGCGAGCGCGGTGTCGTCCCCCCCCGCGAAAAACCAAGAGAGTTCTCGGCACGACTCACTCACCCTGAAAGCAGACAAGTCCATGTTATCCAGGCTGCGGGCGGCGTACTCTCTGGCCATGTCCCCTGCAACTTCGGGAAATCTTGAGGGGGGGGGGGGAGATTTTTTTTTATTGTTGGTTATTTCTTCGCGCAAAGGATCGGCATTTAATTTAATTCTGTCTTTTTTTGGGCGGGGGGGGAAGGAGGGTTGGGGAGGTTGTTGCAGAGCTGAGCTAACGGTGTCAGTCCATGGCTGTAAATCTGTGTCTGTCTGTCTGCGCGACAAACACAGGAAACTTCGATCCCGCTAAACCCGGAAAACACTCATACAGCGAGGAAACAGAAACAAATCCGCTCTCTCTCTCTCTCTAAGAAAACAACATTGCGAGGATATTTGCCAGAGAAAGTTTGGGAAGGAAGTGACGTGCCAGATGGTTTGGAAGCGCTCGGGACATTATTATTATCATTGAGTTGTGATGATCGGATGCCAATAACAACATGTCTGTAGTGGGCCGAGATTCATTATCATGTTCCGTGTCTCTGTTTTCTGTAGCACCCCCTACCACAGCTTTTTTGCTGGAGCTAAACATGGGGCTTTATGAGAGACACTGAAAACGTCTTGCCTCAGTTGACATTTGCATTGTCCTGGCTGGCCCTCTGTGTAATGTAAGATTGCATTTGACATAGCAGGAGAGAGACAGCGTCTGAACTGTGTTCCCCAGGGGGAACCGAGTTTTTTTTTTTCTGTGCTGGGGGCAGAAGTTCAAAATTACACTCCTTCTTCCACCCCACTGGACTTACCAACTGCGACTCTGGCACAACCGTCTGGCCATTTCTCTTTCTATCCCCACCACCCAGACCAGGTTCCATGGGAGCCAATGTTTTAATGCAACTGGAGGTGGTAAACTCAACACAAATTAATCTTCCCACCCTGCAGGCAGTGAAGAAGTTTGCTTAATATTGGGGATGCCCAAGTATCAACAGCACTCACAGAGATGGCACTATGAAGCATTACCCCCGCCCTGCTTCACATCCCTACAATCTCTCTCCCACCTACTGCACACACACAGCATTTCTCCTCTCTTTTTCATCAGACCCTGCCGTATATTTCTCACTCCCCTCCAACCCCTGCCCAGCATCCTCCTCCTCCTCCTCCACCCAGTGGAGGAGTGGCCTGGTTAGCACAGCAGACTCAGGGAAGCCAGGGTTGCTGCCTCTGCTGCTCCTTGTGACCTTTGGACAAGTCACTTCACCCTCCATTGCCTCAGGTGTAGGCTAACAGGCCGGTGCGATATCGGCGCGCGTTATAGGGGGCGCTCATGATCGAGCGCCTGTTATGTTCGTGGACCCTTGGGCTGGTTAGGACAGAAGACGAAGTGCTGTAGAAGTCTACTTTAGTTGTCCCA
Organism: Rhinatrema bivittatum; assembly: GCF_901001135.1. Lineage (NCBI taxonomy): Eukaryota > Metazoa > Chordata > Amphibia > Gymnophiona > Rhinatrematidae > Rhinatrema > Rhinatrema bivittatum. The sequence continues at coordinate 321,011,971 of NC_042620.1, forward strand.
ACCAGGAGGCGGTTCGGAGGTTCGAAGCAGGCTGAGACCCAGGACTTATGGTGGAGCCCTATGCGACCAAGGACTCCGTACCCCGTGGGCGGACGGACAAAGAGGGCGCTTGAAGATTGCAAAATCTTCACCCTGGAAACCAGCACTCTCCCGGGAGAAGCCCTTAAGAGCCTGGTCGCTGGGACTTAGGAGATTCACCCTGGAAGCCGAAGTCCCCCCAGGAGGAGCCCGTAGGGACCCGGCCACTGGGACTTAGGCGACTCCTGAAGGAGAGGGTGGTCCGGATGCAGGCGCCTCCTGCAGGTCGTGGTTCCGGACGGCTGGCGCCTCCAGCAGGTCGTAGGTAATCCCAAGTCGGTCCCGGAGTCGAAGTCCAAGGGTGGTCCGCAGCCAGTCCAGGGGTCGGTATCCAGAGAGGTTCACAGCCGGTCCACGGGTCAAAGCCAGAACACGATCCAGAGCCAGTCCAAGGGGTCAGAGCCAGAACACGATCCAGAGCCAGTCCAAGGGGTCGGAGCCAGAAGAATCAACAGCAAGGGGAGCAGGCAGAAGCAGGACGAAGATAATCAGGAACGCAGCAACCACAGGCAACACCCAGGAACCTATTGCAAGGCATTGGAGGATCCTAGAAGCAGGACTCATATACCTGCAGGCGTCTGACGTCATCCCCAGCTGTCCTGCTGATTTTCCCGCGCTGGCCCCTTTAAGGGGAGCTCCTCTCCCCGCGCGCGTGTCAGGGGGCGGGGCCAGCCGTGTCTAGTCGTCGATGTCTCTCCCGAGGAGGGAGAGACGTGCTGGAGGGCCTGCAGGCCCGAGGAAGCTCTGAAACGGCCCGGGCCGCCCCCGAGGTAGGTGGAGGGACCGGGGCACGGCCCGGGACCGCAACAGCGCCTGCTCCCTCAACGCGCGCCGATCCACCTCTCCGGGGTGCGCAATGCTACATGCAAATGGGCTGGTAGTAAAGGGGGGCGCTAGGGGAAATTGCGCGCTTCTTGCACCTCCTCGGCAGCTGGCGCCCGAGAGAGGTGAACTATCAGCCACTTAGGAAAACGGACGCTTTAGAGTGTCCGTTTTCCTAACCTGTGCACAGCCACGGATTAGGAAAATGGACACTCGTTAATTGAGCATCCGTTTTCCTAACCTGACCGCAGGCACACTTTTTATTTATTTATTTAATTTTTGGGGGGACGTTTCTAGCTTTTTTTTTTTCTTCCAACTTAATATCACCACAATATTAAGTTGGAACAACTACTGAAAAGCAGTATTTTCTGCTTTTCTGTACACTTTTTGGGCTCCTCAAGACTTGACGCCAGTTCCAGAGCTGGCGCTAATTTTTGAGAGTAAAAATGTGCACGAGAAGCACACATTTTTTTTTTTTTGCATGGAGGGAGAATCAATCATCAACATAAATTTGCACGTGATGAGTGCTATTACCTACGCGCGCGATAGAACGCATGTTTTGGACGTGCTAACCTACGTTTTGCATCAAGGGATAATCGTGGGTTAGCCATGCACTGCAGCCAGCGCACGATATAGCATCAGCCTGTACATGGCTGATTCACCAAGTTTCATTAGGCCATTTACCATGCGAAAAACGCTGTTTATGTGCAGTACATGGCCTAACACGAGAATAACACAAGGTATTTAAAATACCTCACATTATTTGAGCCCTGGCACCATGCATATTTCAATGAGCTCCTGAACATGAAAATGCATGCTAATGAACTCATAAATACACTATACGATGCAAGTCAAATAATGTGGCTTGCCGAAAAATTGAAAAAGCCACGTTGTTTGAATTGACGTTAGCTAAAACTCGAAAGATGCTGGGATAAAGGGTGGTGGCAGGGCCTGGTGATGAGTTTAAAATATTTATTATTTAAATATTTGGACTTTGGACTACCTCAAGGCAGTGTGTGTGTGTGTGTGTGTGTGTGTGGGGGGGGGGGGGGTGTTTCTATGGAGACCACCTTGGTTTTTGAGCACTTTTTGGGTGGGCTCACTAGGGGCAACACCATCGCGTGTTGCTAGTGTTATGAACAGGAGAGTGGACCCTTGTTCTGAGGTAGAGTCTGCGCTGCCGAGAAGGAAGTAAACCCTCGTCGGTCTCTACTGTCAGATAGCGAGGCCTCTTGAAGATGTTGAGAGGACGACTTCACCCTGGAAGCTCATGATCCCCCCAGGAGGAGCCTTTAGGGACACGGCCGCTGGGACTTAGGCGACTCCCTGAAGAACGAAGATGGTCTGGATGCAGGCGCCTCCTGCAGGTCGTGGGTTCCAGAAGGCTGGCGCCTCCAGCAGGTCGTGAGAAGTCCGGGAGTATAGTAGAAGAATAGTCCTAATCCAGTCCAAGGGTCGAAGTCCAGAGGAGGGTCGAAAGCCGGTCCAGAAGCAGACGGGAGAATGGTCTGAAGCCGATCCAGGAGCAGAGAAGGAGAAGGGTCCAGAGCCAGTCCAAGTCGATACCAGAATACACCACCACCAGTCCAAAGGTCAGGAGCCAAAGAATCGGTCCAACAAGGAGAAGAGCAGGAACGGAGCAAGGAGAGGATCCGGAACAGCAAACCAGGAACCAAGCACAGAGTCTCAATACCAAGGCAAGGTCTGGATGTCAGACCTTGCCTTAAATACAGGAACCAGGAGGCGGAGTCTCAGGAGGAGCCATGACAATATCCGGTCATGGCTCCTTTAAATCTTTGCTGCAGCCGCAGCAAAGATTTAAAGGAGCCATGGGGGCTGAGGGGGGCTGGACCGCCAGGGGGGCTGGACCGCCATGGGGGCTGAGGGGGAGGAGCTGGACCGCCAGGAACCAAGCAGCCGGGCGAGACAGCGGCAGCCGCCGCAAAGAAAGTAAAGTAGGTTCACTTACCACTGCGGGAGCCTCCAGTGCCCTCGGTGAGTAGACTACTTTTGAGAACACTGACCCGACTCTGGCCGTGGCCCGGCATGACTGGCGGCCATGACACCTGGTCGTGGGGCGCCGCGGCCGGGGTTCCTAACAGCACCCCCTCCTTTAGGCCTCCCCGAGAAGGCTTCGGTTTACCAGGGTGGTCCACATGAAAATTTGTGAGAAGAGACTTATCCAGTATATTCTTGGAAGGTTCCCAGGAATTCTCCTCAGGTCCGAATCCCTTCCTCGAGAGAAGATACTCCCATGTCTTGCCCCTTTTCTGGACGTCCAGAACCTCATGTACCTGGTAGATGGTCTCATCCTCAGCCCTATGCTGCGACACTTCGGGAGGTTTCCGAGAAGGCCAAGTGAGGACCAAAGGTTTCAGAAGGGACACATGGAAGGAGTTATGAATCTTCAAGGTGGTCGGTAAACGGAGTTGGTACGTTACAGGACCAAGCTGACGTATTACAGGAAAAGGTCCAATATAACATGGCGCCAACCGCATGGAAGGAACTCGTAATTGGATATGGCATGTGCTAAGCCATACTTTCCTGGACGGAACTGTGGAGCTGCACATCGATGCTTGTCTGCGAATGTCTTGGCGGAATGAGCAGCTTTCCGTAGCATGCGCTGGGTGTGAATCCAGAGCCGCCGTAACTGTACTGCGGTAAGCTGAGCTGCTGGTGATGGTACTGGTAAGGGCAATGGTAGAGGCGGTCTAGGGTGTCGCCCAAATATAATCTGGAACGGAGACATCCCTGTTGCAGTGCAAACATGCGAGTTATGAGAAAACTCAGCCCAAGAGAGAAGCGTCGCCCAATCATCCTGGCGGGCGTTGACGTACATCTGCAGAAATTGCTTTAGCGCACGAATAGTGCGTTCCGCCTGTCCATTAGCCTCCGGATGGAATGCAGTAGTGTAATCCAGGACAATGTTAAATTTTTTGCAAAGATAGAGCCAGTAACGGGCCGTGAATTGAGGACCACGATCAGATACGATATGCTGTGATAGGCCATGGAGACGAAAAATATGAAGCATAAACAGTTGAGCCAGGCGAGGAGCTAATGGTAGGGAGGGAAGTGGGACAAAGTGGGCCATATTAGAGAATCGATCCACAACCACCCAGATTACTGTATTGCCTTCAGATGGCGGAAGTTCCACAATAAAATCCGTGGAAATATGTGTCCAGCGTTTCTGGGGAATAGGCAGTGGCTGTAAAAGTCCCCCAGTCTTCCCAGTAGGGCACTTGTGTTGTGCACAAGTTGGGCAAGAATCCACATAGGCACGAATATCCTTGTGCATGTCGAGCCACCAGTAATATTGTTGCAGAAGTGTTTGCGTTCTAGCTCTGCCCAGATGTCCGGCGAACTGAGAATCGTGTCCCCATTGTAATACTTTAGTACGAAGTCTTTTAGGTACCACAGTCTTGCCTGGTGGGACTGTGAACGTAGTGGAGAGGATAATGCGAGCAGGATCAATAATATTTTGGATTGGCTCCTCGATGTCCACATCGGAGAAAGATCGGGACAGAGCATCAGCAAAATGTCCGCAGCTTTTTTGGAAAAAACGTCCGAGAACTGCTTGTACTGTGATGGCAGACCCTCCAGCTGAGAGGCACAGATGAAGCTGGAAGAGGGGCTTGACCCGTGAATGCAGGTCTCTTGGCATTTAGATCCCCAATGGATTAGTTTTAAAGAGGTCCAGTCGAATTGTGGGTTGTGTTGCTGTAACCAGGGGATGCCGAGAACTATAGGATGAATTGCTCTTTGGATGATATAGAAGGAGATGCTTTCGGTGTGACATTCCATTGGTACAGTGTGATGAGTTATCCTCCCCGGCAGGGGATCTCCATGAATAGAGGACATAATTAGTGGTTTTGGACACAAGCAAGTGGGAATGCGTAGCTGCTCTACCACATCTTGTAGAATAAAATTCCCACTGGCACCAGAATCTACTAAAGCCAGAGTGGAGAACCGATGGTCTTCGAAATCCAAGGTAACCTGCAGAATTAGTGGGGGAGCTGGAGAGGTGATGCCTAGGGTTACTCCCCCAATGGAGCCTAGGCATTGGAGTTTCCCGGATGTGTAGGACAACGGGCAATGAGATGACCCGCTCCTCCGCAATAGAGACAGAGGCCTGCCTTGTGACGTCTTTGACGTTCTACTGGAGAGAGGGGCCTCGTCCCAATTGTATAGGTTCCTCAAAAGTTCCTTCGGGTTTAGGTGTGGTTTGGGAGGCAGGAACCGAACGGGAAGAAGTGGTATCCGCTATGTGCTTCCTCGTGCTTGAACCCTCTCGCGCTCTTTCCTGTAGTCACCGATCAATTCGGGTTACCAAATCCACAATGGAATCCAGAGATTGCGGTAACTCGCGGGCTGCCATTTTATCTTTTATTCTGGGCAACAGACCCTCTAAGAAAATGGACCGGAGACAGTTCTCCTCCCAATGGAGTTCAGAGGCCAAAGTTCTGAATTCGATGGTATAATCTGCAAGTGGTCGCCCTCCTTGTCGAAGTTGTAAAATCTTGGAACCCGCAACCACTTGTTTCCCGGGATCATCAAATACCGCTTGAACTAGTTCCAAGAATTTAGGCAGATTTTGTAGGACCGGGTCTGACCGTTGCCAGAAAGGGGAAGCCCAGGCCAGGGCCTTACCCTCCAACAACGATAGGATATATGTAGTTTTGGTAAGATCATCTGGAAAGAGGGAGGCTTGAAGATGAAAGTGCATGCTGCACTGGTCGAGAAAACCTTGACACAGGCGAGGGTCTCCGGCGTATTGTGGAGGAGTCGGTAAAGGAATCACGGACCGGGTATTATACTGCATCACCGAAGGCAGTGGTGGCGGGACGGCTTGAGCTGCAGCCATAGAATCCAGATGGGCGTTAAGTCGTTCCAAGGAAGCCGCTATGGATTCTAGTATACGTTGCTGCTCCATGACCTTCTGGGCTAATCCAGGAATGGCCTGATGAGCTGAAGCCTCTGCCGGGTCCATGGCCTTGGTATTCTGTTATGAAGCGGAGAGTGGACCCTTGTTCTGAGGTAGAGTCTGCGCTGCAGAGAAGGAAGTAAACCCTCGTCGGTCTCTACCGTCAGATGGCAAGGCCTCTTGAAGATGTTGAGAGGACGACTTCACCCTGGAAGCTCGTGATCCCCCCAGGAGGAGCCCTTAGGGACACGGCCGCTGGGACTTAGATGACTCCCTGAAGAATGAAGATGGTCTGGATGCAGGCACCTCCTGCAGGTCGTGGGTTCCAGACGGCTGGCGCCTCCAGCAGGTCGTGAGAAGTCCAGGAGTATAGTAGAAGAATAGTCCTAATCCAGTCCAAAGGTCGAAGTCCAGAGGAGGGTCGAAAGCCGGTCCAGAAGCAGACGGGAGAATGGTCCGAAGCCGATCCAGAAGCAGAGAAGGAGAAGAATCCAGAGCCAGTCCAAGTCGATACCAGAATACACCACCACCAGTCCAAAGGTCAGGAGCCAGAGAATCGGTCCAACAAGGAGAAGAGTAGGAATGGAGCAAGGAGAGGATCCGGAACAGCAAACCAGGAACCAAGCACAGAGTCTCAATACCAAGGCAAGGTCTGGATGTCAGACCTTGCCTTAAATACAGGAACCAGGAGGCGGAGTCTCAGGAGGAGCCATGACAATATCCGGTCATGGCTCCTTTAAATCTTTGCTGCAGCTGCGCGCGCAGCCCTTAGGCGCTAAGGGGGAGGAGCCGGACCGCCGGGAACCAAGCAGCCGGGCGAGACAGCGGCAGCCGCCGCGAAGAAAGTAAAGTAGGTTCGCTTACCACTGCAGGAGCCTCCAGTGCCCCCGGTGAGTAGACTACTTTTGAGAACGCTGACCCGACTCTGGCCATGGCCCGCCACGACCGGCGGCGGCCGGGGTTCCTAACAGCTAGTGTTACGAGCGCGCGCGGTCGTCTCGGGCGGGGGGTGAGCCCTTGGGCCACGGCAGGACCCCAGGAGGAGCCCAAGGCCACACCGTGGGAGGTGAGCTGAGCAGGCATGGTGAGCCAGGCAGGCAGGAACAGAAGCAGGAAGTCCAGCCCTCAGCCGGACCGGCATGCCCATGGTAGCCAACACGGGGAAGTTGACTAATGAACGGTCCTCCGACTGTTCCCGGCCCTTTCGGACCTGCCGCAGGGAACGGCAATGGGCAGCAGGCCGGACAGAGGCGAGGGCAGACAGAGTCCTTAGCAGAAGACATCAGATGGGGCAGAAGCAGGCTGAGGCAAGACAGAGACATCAGGACAAGGGCTGAAGCGAGACACAGGAAAGGTCCAGGCGAGCGGGAACTCCGATGCTGGGATACTCACATCTGAAGCCCCCTCGGCTGGCAGAGAAAGACATCCAGGCAAGGGCTGAAGCAGACACTGTAGACAAGGCTGGACGGGAACATTGCACTGTCCATCAGGGCGCCCTACTCAGCCCACCCGTGGGACTGAGTCACGGACCACCCTGTCCCAGACGCGCCCTACACAGCCCAGGAAGGCTGGTCGCGGACCACGCTGAGAAGGAGAGTGCGGGGAAGACCCAGGCGAAGAGGAACTCCGATGCTGGGATACTCACATCCGAAGTCCTTACGGCTGGCAAGGACAGGAACAAACATCTAGGCAGAGACACTGGACTAGGAACCATGGAAGACCTGGATCAGCACGGTTACAGCCAACTGTAAGGCCTGATCGAAGGCCCCGTGCAAGTGAACAGACAGTCCTTAAATACTGGAGGTAGAAGGCAACTCCCTGGGAGGAGCTTGCCAGGACCGCCCACCACGGGTCCTATAACTAGGGTAGAGAGCTGCGGGCCAGCCCCTAGAGAAACGGGCGTGGCTGGAAGCAGGAAGTCCAAACGCTGAGGCTTGCAAGCCACAGGCATGCCTCAGGAGCAGCTAGGCCTCTCAGGCCCTGGAGCAAGTCCTGGATGATGCGCAGGCGAGGCCCTGGCTTCAGAGCGGCCTCTGGAGGAAGGTAAGAGACCTCCTGCAGCGCAGCAGCAGGGGGGATCGCAACAGCTAGGGACTCATTCAACGCTGCGGTACCTTTTCTCACAGAATTTTCACTGTGGGGAAAAGCTGCGGGATCATTTCCCTCAGGGAAAAATACCAGGGCTTAGTGAACGAGCCCCTTAAATGGCTAGCTCTCTGGGGCAGAGCAATACCTACTGTACCTAAATGCAGGCATTGACAGTGCGTCAGGCTAAGTCTCTGGCCATATTCCAATCCAGTCTAGAAACTCACCTTTTTTAGGCTGTTTTTAAATGTTAAACACTCATCTATGATAAATACATTTTCCATAAGGCTATTGATGGTCATGCATGTTTGACTTGTAAGCTCCATGGAGCAGGGACCCTCTCTTAGGTGTAGCACTGCAGAAATGATAAGTTGTAGTCGTATAGCAGTGTAACTCACCCTGAGATCAGATTTGGAAAGATGAGTAGTTTAAATCCAAAGCTCTCCCCCCCACCCCCACCATCTCCTGCTACCCTTTCTCTTCCCTTGCCCAACAACCCTTCCCCTCTGTATCCCCCACCCAGCAAACCTCCCACTCCTTGACCAGCATCTTCCCCTACCCAGCGTTTCTCCTTCTCTCTCACGTACTGCACATCATCTCCCCTCCCCTTTCCATCTAGCATATCCTCCTCTTGCCCCACTTCCTGCATATCCTGCTGCTCTTTATCTCCCTTAGCCCCTGCTCAGCAACACCTATCTTTCTCTCCAACCCCCTGTCCAGGTTCTCCACTTTCTCCTACACTCAGCAACCACCTCACTCTCTCCCCCACCTAGTAACTCTCTCTCTCTCCTGCATCCTCTCTCTTTCCTCCACACCCCAGCATATCTCTCTCCTTCTCTGGATCTATCCCTTCAGCCCAGCACCCCTCTCTTTCCCCTGACCATGCCCAGCATCTCCATCTCTCTTCCCCCACCCCCAAGCATCCTCTCACCCATGTAGCATCCCCCTCTGTCTCTTTCTTTCTCTTCACCTGCTCAGCATCTCCCCCTCTTTTTCTTCATCCCCTGTCCAGCATCATCAGGTTCACACAGTCGCTGTCTCAGTGGTGGTGGTGGCAGAAGCCAAGAAAGTCAGCCTAGGGCCTCTGAGTTGAGGGGCACTCACTTGTCTTGCAGCTGTCTCACCTCCCTCCTTCCAATGGGCTTCCTGATTTGAAGGAAATTTGGGCAGAAGGCTCCTGCAGAGTCTGTGAGCATGCATCAGCATGCATCAGCTCACAGGCCCCAGGCTGACTTTCTTGGCACTTGCTGCCACCGCCACTGCAGCCAATGGCCAATTAAACTCTGGAATTTGTTGCCAGAGGATGTGGTTAGTGCAGTTAGTATAGCTGTGTTTAAAAAAGGATTGGATAAGTTCTTGGATGAGATGTCCATTACCTGCTATTAATTAAGTTGACAACCACTGCTATTAGTAGCAACAGTAACATGAGATAGACTTAGTTTTTGGGTACTTGCAGGTTCTTATGGCCTGGATTGGCCACTATTGGAAACAGGATGCTGGGCTTGATGGACCCTTGGGCTGACCCAGTATGGCATGTTCTTAGGACCTCTTGGGAATGACACCTGGGGCAGGCATCCCATCTGCCCCCACCTCTCCCTCCCCCCCCCATCTTGGCACTGATTTCTTATTCTACATGAACATCTTTTCTTTTTTTCGGAGGAGTAACATGAGTTTAGATTTAGCAACATATATGTGATTTAAAAAAAACACATTTGCCTGAATGTGCATTGGTGTTATGAAGGGTATAGCCAGTTTGACTTTAAAGGTTTGAATGAAGAAGCCTCACATGCACGAAGGGAAAGAGACTTTCTTCAAACCTTGAGTGCTCCTGCCATCTATATGTGGGGCCCTGTTATCTGTCTTACACTGTTATGAAACTGAAATGCCGGATGTGACATGGAAATCCCCTCCCCAAGCAGTGGCGTAGCCAGAATTGATTTTTTGGGTGGGCACAAGGTTAACATGGGTGGGCTGTAGGCATGCAGGTCTACTAGTTGTTTTTTTACTGATAAATAATGCCAAATTATTTAGCATAGCATTCACATCTACGCCTAAGTATGAGGTTTACTTAATGATACAAACATAATTCACGGTGATTTGTGGTACTTTAGCCTTCTTATTATTACGATTTTATACACGGCTCCTACCTGTCCATAAATTTTGAGAGAGCGGGTGTGTTGCTTATATTTAAATTGCTAACATCTCAAAATATAGATATATATTTTTACCTTTGTTGTCTGATCTTTGTATTTTTCTAATCAGTTGGTCCTGGTCTCTTTTTCCCATTTTTTCCCTTATAGCTCATTTCCTAATTCCTTTTCAGTGTCTTTCTTCTATTACTGTCTTCTTCCCTTCCACACACACACACACACACACACATACACGCTTTCTCTCACAGACTCCCTCTCACACACTCAAGCTGTCACTCTCATATGCTCTCCCCCCCCCCCCCCCCCCCACAAGCTCACATTCAAGTTCTCACTTTCTCACCCCTCCCCAGGCTTATATTCTTATGCACACACAGACGCACATCCAGGCACCCATTCTCACCCACACACATAAACCCAGACTCCCAGTCTCACCCACACATATTCAAGCTCCCATTCTCATCCATACATATACACATTTAAGGTACTATTCTCACCCACACATACACACATTCAAGCACCCATTCTTATCCACATATTCAAGCTTCCATTCTCACCCACCCACACAAACACAGGCTCTCATTCTCACCCATATATACACACATTCAAGCTCCCATTCTCACCCACCCACAAACCCAGGCTCTCATTCTCACCCATATATACACACATTCAAGCTCCCATTCTCACCCACCCACAAACCCAGGCTCCCATTCTCAACCACACATACACACATTCGAGCTCCCATTCACCCACATATTCAAGCTTCCATTCTCACCCACATACACACCCAGGCTCCAGTTTTCACCCACACACACTCTCATTCTCATCCACACATACACATTCAAGCACGTGCACAGCTTCCGCTTTCTCCCCCAGAGCAGGAAGATCAGCTGCCTCTCCTGCTGCCACCGGCCTCCTGCTATCTTCGGGCGTCGGGCGGTATGGCCCGCCGAACCTCCTGTCGGGGGGGGGGAAGCGGAAGCGCAGCGCACAACGTCCGCTTCCTCCCCCCCCCAAGCAGGAAGATCGGCGGGCAGTACGGCCCGACGCCCGAAGATAGCAGGAGGCCGGTGGCAGCAGGAGAGGCAGCTGATCTTCCTGCTTTGGGGGAGAAAGCGGAAGCTGTGCGCGGCGCTTCCGCTCCCCCAAACAGGAAGTTCGGCGGGCCGTTTGGTCCGAAGATAGCAGGAGAACGGGTGGCAGCAGGAGAGGCAGCTGATCTTCCTGCATTGGGGGGAGGAAGCGGAAGCTGCGCGCGGCGCTTCACCTCCCCCCGAACAGGAAGACCGGTTGGCCATACGGCCGCAGCAGCGTTTCCCCATGTGTGCCGTGATGGTGCGCGAGGCGTGGGTTCTCTTGTTCGCTGTCGCGGGGATGGGATCCCGCGACAGCCTTGCAGTTCCGGTGCCAGTTGGGTGGGCCTGGGTCTAAGTTGGGTGGGCACCTGCCCACCCAGGCCCACCCGTGGCTACGCCACTGTCCCCAAGGTTTCACTCTTTTGTTCTATTCCCTAGAAATACCTCCCAATTTTATGTACAAGGAACTCCTACTTTCATCTCACTTTTTCAATGCAAACATCACACTCATGAAGTCGATTCACCCAAAATCTTTTTGGCTCCTGGAGGGTGAAACGTTGTCAAAACCTGAATGGCAGAGGTCACAGGAGCATGTATTTGGCCGAAGAGTAGTCTGTCTGTCTCCCACTCTACAGAACGGAGCGACTTGGATGAACCATTCAGCATCACTGCTCCTGTTGCCCTGCAGAACAGGCTATGAGGCTAGTGATGCTGCTTTTACTGACCCCTGAAGAATTAATGGCCTCATCCATAAAGGGACGCATATCTGGTTGGGTACCTGGACTGCCCCTGTTCTGCCTGAAAGCTGTTCTTTATGCCATCTCCCTATGTTTTCCACTCCAGATCTGCCAGTGGGTGTGTACATTCAGGGTATGAAGGTATTCATCATAACTGGGCATCTTCCATGTGCAACATTCATTTCTTTATGTTACTGGGCAATCACCTTCGGGGTCCCTACTTCTGAGAAATAAAATCCAAGAGGCACAGCATGGGATCAGACCTTTTGAAAAATTATGACTTAAATGGTATTATTTTTTTCTTTAAAAGTCTTCTAATAGTTAATAAATTGAAAAATAACATAATTGAGAATTCCCAATCTGCACCTCTTCTTTTGCCACAGTCTAATAATTCAGGCACATATTAAGGATAACCTTAATACCCAATATGATAAGATAGCTTTTTCCATAGAAAAGAAACTGAAGGTGGCAGGTTTATTTTATGAAGTCAGAAGAAGAGAGGGTCAGAGGAAATGTTGCTGCACTGAGAGGGCACTTGATGACCACAATAATCTCCCAGTAGAGGGGTTGCAAGCAAACCAGTGACAAGATCCAGCCAGATATAGAGGGAGCTGGTAAGGGCAAGGGAGGGAGATGACTGTGATCAATTGCGATCAACTGAGCTGACTGAGATCCTTGCCTGCTCAGAACTATGATGTTACTGGTACTGTGTTAAGGAATTCAATGGGAGAGTTAAATTGAATTGCCGCCTGTTTTCAAAATACATTGTTCTTTAGCTATTTTAGCTAAAAGAACTTCATTCAAAAACTGGAAGAAGGATCCATCACAAGAAAATAGGATAAAGAATAAGCACTGGCAAGTTACATGTAAGACATTGATAAAGCAGGCTAAGAGAGAATTTGAAAAGAAGTTGGCCATAGAGGCAAAAATCCCTCACAATAAAAACTTTCGTAAATATATCCAAATCAGAAAGCCTGTGAGGGAGTCGGTTGGATCATTAAATGATCGATGACTTAAAGGAGCACTTAGAGAAGATAAGGCCATTGCGGAAAGATTAAATTATTTCTTTGCTTCATTTTTACTGAAGAGGATATTGGAGAGATACTCGTTCCAGAGAAGGTTTTCATGGGTGATGATTCAGATAAACTGAACCAAATCACGGTGAACCTGGAAGATGTGGTGGGCCTGATCAACAAACTGAAGAGTAGCAAATCACCTGGACCAGATGGTATACGCCCCAGGGTTCTGAAAGAACTAAAAAATGAAATTTCAGACTTATTTTAATTAATGTTTAACCTATCATTAAAATCATCCATTGTAAATGAAGACTGGAAGATGGCCAATATAACACTGATATTTAAAAGGGATCAGGGGTGATCTGGGAAACTATAGACCGATGAGCCTGACTTCAGTGCTGGGAAAAATCATGGAAACTGTTATAAAGAATACAATCACAAAATATTTAGACATACATGATTAATTGGGACACAGCATGGATTTACCCAAGGGAAGTTTTGCCTCAGAAATCTACATGTTTTTGAAAGGGTGAATAAACATGTGGACAAAGATGAACCGGTAGATATGGTGTATTTGGATTTTCAGAAGGCATTCGACAGTCCCTCATGAGAGGCTTCTATGAAAACTAAAAAGTCATGGGCTAGGAGGTGATGATCTTTTGTGAATTGCAAGTTGGTTAAAAGACAGGAAACAGAGAGTAGGATTAAATGGTCAATTTTCACAGTGGAAAAAGGTAAACAGTGGAGTGCATCAGGGATCTGTACTTGGATTGGTGCTTTTTAATATATTTATAAGTGATCTGGAAAGGGGTACGACAAGTGAGGGGATCAAATTTGCGGATGACACAAAATTATGCAGAGTAGTTAAATCTCAAGTGTCAGGAATTCCAGGAGGACCTTGCGAGACTGGAAGATTGGGCTTCCAAATGGCAGATGAAATTTAATGTGGACAAGTGCAAGGTGATGCATACAAGGAAAAATAACCCTTGCTGTAGTTAAATAATGTTAGCTTCTATTTTAGGAATTACCACTCAGGTAAGAAATCTAGGCATCATAGTGGATAATATATTGAAGTCGTCGGCCCAGTGTGCTGTGGTGATCAAAAAAGCAAACAGAATGTTAGGAATTATTAGGAAGGGAATGGCAAATAAAAGGATGGATGTCATAATGCCTCTGTATCGCTCCATGATGAGACCGCACCTTGAATATTGTGTGCAATTCTGGTCACCGCATCTCAAAAAGGATATAGCTGAAATGGAGAAAATGCAGAGGTGGACAACCAAAATGATAAGGGGCATGGAAAGTCTGCCCTATGAGGAAAGGATAAAGAAATTAGGGATGTTCAGTTTGTAGAAGAGACGACTGAGGGGGGATATGATAGTCTACAAAATCATGAAAGGACTTGAAGAAGTTAATGTAAATTGGTTATATTTACTCTCTCAGATAATAGAAGGACCAGGGAGCATTCCATGAAGTTAGCAAGTAGCTCATTTAAAACAAATCAAAGAAAATTCTTTTTCACTCAGTGCATAGTTAAGCTCTGGAATTCATTGCCAGAGGATGTGGTTACAGAAGTTAGTATAACTGGGTTTAAAAAAGGTTTTGATAAGTTCCTAGAGGAAAAATCCATAAACTGCTATTACGGTAATTAAAAAGCAATAGTAGCTTGAGATTTATCTAATGTTTGGGTACTTGCCAGATACTTGGACTTGGCTTGGCCACTGTTGGAAACAGGATACTGGGCTTGATGGACCCTTGGTCTGACCCAGTATGGCATTTCTTATGTTCTTATGTTATGTACAATTGAATGCATCTTATGTATTTCTAGGATGTTCTTACCCTTTCTCAACAAGGAAGACGTTATTAGGGAGGTAGTCTCTTTTCTGGTTATTTCCTGTCCAGAAGGTCTCCAAGCTAAGAGGCAGATTTTAAAAGGGTTATGCGTGTAACCCTTTTAAAAGCCTCCTGCGCGTGCCGAGCCTATTTTCCATAGGATCGGCAATGCGCGTAAGCCCCGGGATGCGCGTATGTCCCGGGGCTTGAAAAAGGGGGCAGAGCATGGGTGGGGCGGTCCAGAGGCAGGGCGGGGGTGGGATCGGAGCCTCCAGGCACAGTGGCCATTTGCTGCTGTGCCCGGGATTGCGGGCCGGCCATCGCCGACGTGCGCAACCTACGCCTGCCCAGAGGCAGGCGCAACTTAAAAATTAAAGGTAAGGGGGGGGTTTAGTTAGGGCTGGGGGGTGGGTTAGGGAGGGGAAGGTGGGGGGGGGGCAGAAGGAAAGTTCCCTCCAAAGCCGCACTGCGCAGCTCGGCGCATGCAAGTTGCACAATTGTGCACCCCCTTGCGCGCGCTGACCCTGGATTTTATAACATGCGCGCGCACAAATCTGTTAAATATAGCCAAAACTGTTGTATATTTGCATTGTTATGAGGAGAGATTGAAGAACCTAAATATATATACCCTGGAGGAGAGGAGGAGCAGGGGTGATATGATACAGACTTTCAGATACTTGAAAGGTTTTAATGATCCACGGTCAACAACAAACCTTTTCTGTTGGAAAAAAATCAGTAGAACTAGGGGTCATGATTTGAAACTCCAGGGAGGAAGACTCAGAACCAATGTCAGGAAGTTTTTCTTCATGGAGAGGGTGGTGGATGCCTGGAATGCCCTTCCAGAGGAAATGGTGAAGACTAAAACTGTGAAGGATTTCAAGGGAGCATGGGACTAAAACCATGGATCCATAAAGGCTAGACTCTGTGTAGTTCAGTCCATGTTGGTTGTTGTCTGAATGCAAATCCTCTTTTTCACATTTCTCCTTGCCTCGTTTCCATAGTGGGAATGAAGAGAAGAACCATTGGAGTGGCTTGCTGGAATGGTAGCTACTACCTGGTGATTACTACCCTTACTCAATAAGCCTTCACATGGTTAATGCAACTCCAACATTGCTCTCTGCTTCAACGGCAAGGAGAAATGTGAAAAAGAGTATTTGCATTCAGACAACAACCAACATGGACTGAACTACACAGTCTGGGTAAACAAATAAGAGTGGGGGTAGCTTGAGTATTGCGGCGGTTACTACCCTAAACCAACTAAGCCTGATACTTCACTTTGAATGCTTATACAGTGTTGCTCTCTGCTTCAATGGCAGGGGGAAATGTGGAAAAGAGGATTTACATTCAGACAACATCCAACAAGGCATTGATCTGTGCAGTCTGAGTAGACAAGCATCGGGATAACTTGCTTGATGCGGTGGTTACTACCCTTAACCATTAAACCTTATGATTCATCTTTGATGCAACTCCAACATTACTCTCTGCATCAACGGCAGGGGGTGGCAGGAAATTCAAATCAGTTACCAACAAGGGCACTGAACTTGATGGTCGGTGAAACAGATAAGTATTAGAGATGTGCTTCGTTTAAACATTTTGGTTTGGGCTTTGGATCGGGCGCTCCGCGGGAAATTTCAGTTTCCCATGGTTCATTTTTTTTTTTAGCGATTTTCAACGAAGTGCATGTTATGAACGCCGGCCGCAGCAGACCTGCGGCTCAGCCCCCTTACCTCTCTCAAAGTGATCCAGCACCTAGTCCCTCATCCCTTCCTGGTTGAGGTAGATGCCTTCACAATTGGAGCAGGGGCGGTCCTGAACCAATGCTCTGCATCTGGATCTGTGGTCCCGTGTTCCTTCTACTTGTGCAAATTCTCTGCTGCAGAACAAAATTACAGCATTGGAGACCGTGAGTTACTCGCCATCAAGCTGGCTTTAGAGGAATGGTGCCCGTGGCTAGAGGGCATCCAACACAAATTTACAGTGTTCACAGATCATAAAATTCTAGAAACCAAGCCCAACGTCTCAATGCCCGTCAAGCCTGATAGGCTCTGTTCTTTTCCAGATTTAACTTCGAGCTTTGCTACCGCCCGGCAGAGAAAAATCTCCGGGAAGATGCCCTATCACGTTCATTTGAACCTGAAGACAACCCCGATGAACCCAGTCATATCATTGACCCAGCCTGCATTTGTCTTTCGGTTACTATCCTCTTCCTACTGGGAAATCTGTGGTGCCCCGTCGACTCCATGAAAGAGTCCTCCGGTGGGCACATGACTCTGTTTGCCGGCCACCCAGGACAAGTGCGAACCCTAGCACTGCTCCAGCAGTTTGTCTGGTGGCCCACTATAGTCTCTGATGCTAAAGCATTCGTCTCTTCTTGCAGCACTTGTGCTCAACAGAAACCCCCGGTCGGGCGACCTTGGGGTTTACTCCAGCCACTTCCAGCTTCCGAAGAACTGTGGATACATATTTCCATGAATTTCATTGTGGATTTGCCACCATCTAAAGGCCACATGGTCATACGGGTTACAATTGACAATTCTCCAAAATGGCCCCACTACTGGGCCTACCATCTGCACCCGAATTGGCACACCTGTTCTTTCATCACATCTTCCGAGTTCATGGTTTACCCAAGGACATTGTTTCTGACAGAGGCCCACAATTCATCGCCAGATACTAGCGCGCCCTTTGTAAAATGTTTGGCATTGACACCAGTTTAACAATAGCATACCATCCTCAAGCCAATGGACAAGCCGAGTGTACAAACCGCTCTTTGAAGTCCTTCCTCTGATTGTCAGGACAATTGGTCGGAGCTTCTTCCTTGGGCGGAGTTCTCCCACAACTCCCACATTGCCGTTGCCACAGATACGTCGCCCTATTCCATCTTTTACGGGAAACAACCGCGACCACTGCTGCCCATACCATTGTCAGTGCCTTCTCCTGCTGCGCAAGCCACTGCTGATGCCCTCAAGGCACTTTGGAACCAGACGAATCTTCACTTATGCCAAGCCGTTTTCCGGGCCAAGAAATCTGCTGACAGCCATCGATGCTCAGCTCCTGAGTTCCTTCCTGGCCAAAACATCTGGTTAAGCACCCATTATATTCGACTCAAGATACTTTCTCAGAGGTTTGCACCAAGGTATATTGGACCTTTTCCAATCATTCGTCGTGTCGGACCAGTAACTTACCAACTCCGGTTGCCGCCTACATTGGGAATCGACAATATGTTCCACATATCACTCCTAAAACCTGTGGTCCTATCCTGGCCTTCACGAAAGGCTCCTGCACCTCCTCCGCTGGTCGCGGAGACTGACACCATTTATAAGGTCCACAAAGTCCTTGATGTCCACCGTAGAGGCCGCCGATGGGAATACCTCCTTTCCTGGGAGGGTTACAGCCCTGAAGAAAATTCGTGGGAGCCAGCCAGTAACATCCTGGATAAGAAACTCCTTCTCCAGTTTCATTGTGCCCATCCGGGCAAACCCAGACCTCCAAGGGTGGGCGTAGAGGAGGGAGTACTATTATGCGTGCCGGCCGCAGCAGATCCGAGGCTCGTTCCCCTCACCTCTCTCAAAGTGATCCAGCACCTGGTCCCTTGTCTCTGGCAGCTGTGGGCCGCCGGCTCCATCCTCAGGCCGCCCCTGGGGCCCCCAGCTCTGCAGCTCCTGATGCTCCGCAGAGAGACGCCATCCCGACCAGCGGCGTGCCCCTCCCTAGGCGCGCGCGCACAGCTGATCCTTTAATAGGGCCCGTGGCGAGAACCTGGCTGCGGCCCTGGATGATGACGTTGGCTGAGCTCTGGTATATAAGCCCCGGCTCCGCTCTCTCAAATTGCCTTTGAAACAGGTCCCCTCGCTAGTCGAGTTCTCATTGCTTCTCCTGTTTGCCTTCATTCCTGTTTTCTTGTTCCTGAGTTCCTGTTCCTCGTCTCTCCTTTGGATTGCTAACCTGGTTTGACCTCTGCATCACCTGACTATTCCGTTGCCTCTCTCCAGCCCCAGACCTCTGCATCACCTGACTACTCCGTTGCCTCCTCTCCAGCCCTGGACCTCTGCATCGCCTGACTACTCCATTGCCTCTCTCTCCAGCCATGGACCTTTGCATCGCCTGACTACTCCGTTGCCTCCTCTCCAGCCCCGGACCTCTGCATCGCCTGACTACTCCGTTATCTCTCTCCAGCCACGGACCTCTGCATCACCTGACTACTCTGTTGCCTCTCTCCAGCCCTGGACCTCTGCATCGCCTGACTACTTCGTTGCCTCTCTCCAGCCCCAGACCTCTGCATCACTTGACTACGCCATTGCTTCTCTCCAGCCCTGGACTTCTGCTTCGTCTGATCATCCTTCTGACTCTCTCCTCATTTAGACCTCAGCCTTACTTGCCACTGCTTCCAGACTGCCGCCAGCACTGATCCCAGCTTGCTTCAAGACGCCTCTTCAGCCTTTGTCCTGGATGTGGTTCACTCAGGCTTCGGCCTGCTCTTGCTTGGGCACCCTCTGTCAGACTGTGTTCCTATTGGCGCCTGGGTCTCCGGGACTCCGCCTCATCCAGTACAGACTGATCACTACATTAGTTGCTGCCTCTGGGCTGACCTCGATCCATCCATTGACAACCACTGATGGAGGCCACCTGTCCAGCCGGCCCTGGCACCCAAAGGCTCAACACGTGGAGAACGAGTGCTGGTATTGGTGAAGTGCCAGCTGGCCTCCGTCCATCAGCCCTCTCTGCCTGCCGATGGTGGAGACCCGTAGGATCCCTCCTGTGGGTAGCGTCAACCCCACCTCTGCCCAAGGGTCCATCTCCGGCGCAACAGAGCGTTAGTGCACACTAATGGCCCTTACTGCGCACTAACAACCAGTTAGTGCGCACTATCTATGCATTAGTGCACAGTACAACAAGCGAGATAGTGCACTAGCTAGATGTTAATGCGCATTAAGGCCCATTAGTGTGCGCTAACAGGTTAGTTCGTGCGCACTATGAGGTTAGTTAGTGCGCCCTAATAGAACTTACAGTGCACTAAGTATGTAGTAGTGTGCTGTAATTAATGTTAGTGCGCACTAAAAAATGCTACTTAAAAATTAAAAAGTATTTTATTTATTTATTTATTTATTTAACATTTTTCTATACCGGCATTCGTAGGACACATCATGTCGGTTTACAAGTAACTAGGAAAGGAAATTACAACGAACGGGGAAGGGGGCTAGCAGGATAATGTATAAAAGTACAGGTGAGGAGAGTCAACGAGCAGAGTTACAACTCTGCTCGTTGACTCCTATCAATTCATGAGGAGTTGACTCCTATCAATTCATGAGGAGTTCATTAGCTAGAGAAACAGTGCGCACTAATTGGTATTACTGTGCATTAAGAGATACGCAGAGTGCAGTAACTCCGTTAGTGCGCACTAACACGAAATACGAATTTTGCCGAAATTTCAGCAAAAATCACTTCGAATATTGGTGCTACCGAACCATTGGCCGGGCCCTATCACATGGTAGGAGCAATGGATGGCCCGCGCCATTTTTTAAGATGGCGCCAGCCGTCCATTGCTCCTACCATGTGACAGGGGCCGGCCAATGGCACCGATAGCCCCTGTCACATGGTAAGGGCAAAGGGCCATCGGTGCCATTTTGTTTACTGGCAGCCGACGGCCTGAGAGTGGGAGATCGCTCCCGGGACCCCCTCTGGACCACCAGGTACTTTAGAAAAGTTTTGGGGGGGGGCCGGGATGGTGGGGAATTCTAAATAATTCAATTTAAAGGGTCGGGGTGGGGGTTTTTTTTCGGCTCTGCACAGCCGGAAAAAAAAGCGTTCAGAACCGTGGGGAAACGAAGATTTCCCACGGTTCTACGAACCCGATACCGGAAACGAGTCCGGTACCGATTCACATCTCTAGTAGAAATGCTGTTCAGTCAATGTAATCTATGAAGTAAGTAAGAACTCTGAAGCTGATATTATCATCCATCTGGGAACCAACAACCTTGCTAGAAACAAATCCAAGTGGTACAGAAAGATTTCCAGACTCTGGCAAAGAAGATTAGGCACATGGAGAAGACTATTGCCTTTTCAGAAATGTTACCTGTTCATGGAAAGGGGAAAGAGAGGCTCTAAGCCATATAGATAACTTCAATGCATGGCTCAAAACCTGGTGTAGGGAAGAAAGTTTAGGATATATTGGAGGATGGAGCCGTGTATGGAATAGTAAAAGGCTCTATGTCAAAGATTACTTATATCTGTCTGTGGCAGGAAAAAAAGATCTTAAGCGATAAATTCAAATCCTATGCCATAAGGCAGTGGTTCTCAACCTTTTTTCTGTCGGGACACACCTGACAGATGGTTCTCACATGCGTGACACATCATAGGGCTAAATGTAAAATTACAGTTTGTATCCACAGGAACCCCCCGTGACCCACAGTTATGAATGTAAAGCAGAACTATGACATTCCCAGTACAACTCACTGTACAAAAATGATATTCTGGTTCTAGTGTCATCTCAGTAACAGCAACACAAACTCCTTCTACTACCAGGTGGCTCAATACCCCTCCTTATGAAAAGACAGCAGTTTATCACCAATGCATATCCTCTTGAGAAAACACAACAAAATAAGACTGATACAAACGCTTACATGCTAGTAAAATACCTCACCTCGGTCACACACACAGAACTGACCTAACATACTCCCAGGATCTGCAGTAATGCACAACAACTAATCCGCACACAGTTACACTTATATTATGGAATGCACTCAAACAGTAACAACCCTACCTATGAATATGCAATGCTACAAATATTAAACCAGGCCCTAAACACCAATACACCTCCTATTAGGAAAACAGAACAAACCAAGCTGCTATAGATCCCCACACAGAAATAATTGTAAAATTATACTAATAAATAGAATAAATATTTCAAAACAGCTATAAACAGAATAACATCCAACAATTAAAAACTCATAAAAATTATTACAAATTCTCCAAACACCAAGAAAATATTTCAAAACAGCAGACACATCACATAATATTCAGTAATTAAAATGGCAGTCAATCAAGAAATATAAACCAAAAATAAGGCAGTGTATACACCTAACTAGTGCTTATTATATCACACAAAAACATTCCAAATGGAGTAAGGGCAAAAGCACATCATATTTTGAAGCACAAAGAAGATTTTTAATGTTTTTTTATATATAAAAGCTTTTATTTATTCAATCCTTAATCTTATAAAAACAAATTACATATAGCCAATCCTAAACACATTTTTTGTAGAAATTATTTCTTTATATAAAAAACATTTAGCACTTATTAACAATGCATTAGAATATTGACTGCATCAATGTTCAAAACCCTGAACTAAACTACTACTAATCTCAAGCTAACAATAACAGTGCTTATCCTTTTAAATAATACAATGTTAATCACTGTTACTGAACATCACAAATTCAATTAACCAATCAAACAATACATTACTCAACCTGTCCATTAATTATCATATCCACATGAAAATTGTTTTAACAATGTCTATTAAAAAATATAATATGACTATACGTCCTTAACCTTTTAATTTATGAATCATCATGTGAATATAAAGGATGAAACATATAATACTATTCCAAGCTGTGGTGTTCCTGATGGTATTAAATCCTGTCCCAATAAGGCCCTTGTTTCACCATCCCGGCTTCTTCAGGGGAACTTTCACAAAGGAACGGTCAACAGCGAGTAAATCACCCCAAACGATCAATTTTGAAAAAATCAAATAAAAAGTCATCTTAAAATCAAAAACTCTTCTTAATATTCCCTTCTCATTTTAATAAATATAACTCTATTTTCCAGATGTATCCAATGAAGCTGGGGTTATATATGGGTTTTGGGGTTATATATACCCTATAGTATATAAAACCCCAAAACTACCAAATATGAAAATATGTATACATATGTATACATATATACCTCTTTAATATGATGTTATTATTAACAGTCTTTATCAAACATTATTTATACTAACAAAAAACATCAACATAAAATTTTTTTTTTAATTATACAAAAAAATCAATACTTACCTGATCTCACTCCCACCTTACCGTCAAGGGGCGAGCCAGAATAATCACAGGGTTCAATGTTGCCTCGCAGCTGAATCAATCAGTTTCAACTGTCAATACAGTTCTCGTATACCGAACCCACCAGTTTACCTAAAATATATACACACACACACCTTCTGAATAATGAAGATACCCTAAGTAATCTGGTATTTGATGAACAGATTCTGATATAAAGTGAAAACTCAGTCCACATCAGTGGTGTGCTGAGGTGAGAGGCAAGCTACCCCTAAATTAGCACCAATGTCTGGAAACTGTAAGCTTGCTTATATTTAAATCGATAACAGAACTCCACTGCTGAACCTGAAATAGAGAAGGGGTGTCAAACAGAGCAGAGCTGCTCATTGAGAGGAACCGTTACTTTACCTAAGCTGAAGTAGATCAAGCACTGAAGATCATTGCTCCAGACGGTGAGAGTGATTGCAGAGTATACAGAAACAAAGACAGGAGTGCTTTGGTACTTATAAAATCCCAGGAGAGGAAATACTTGGCTCCATATTCCCAGACTGGATAAATATATAGCCACTGTCTTAAGTTAAGGATTCATAAGCACCTGGACCTGTGAAAAGTAGTAAGGGTGTGTGTAAAGTGAGAGAAAGAGGGTGTGAACATAATCTCTGCACCACACTAAAAGGCAATTCCTAGACTAAGGAAACATAATTATCCTTTTCTTTTTCACAAATAGCTGGCCAAGTGTCAATAAATCTTCAAGGACATACATTAAGGGAACACTGTTTAGAACACCTTCAGAAGATACGCAGGGTTAGTATAGATTAGGAATACTCTATCATTTTATTTATAGACTAGAGAGGTTCCTGTTTGCTCCAGAGACAATGCACCCAATACAGCTTGGAGATAACATCTAGGGAGCAACATCAGGGACCCTCTGGTACTCCAGCTATTCCTGCGAGCAGCGTTCCAGCAAGCCACGCCCACTAACAGCAGCAGAGGGTACGAAGATTCCTTCTAAATACATTCAGCCAAGTGTACACTAGCTAAACTGGAATTTACAGCATCGCAGAGAAAGAGAGTACAGCGACATTAAAAGAGCTGGTATAAGAAAAGAGCACTCAATCCAGGAAACTCAGTAATGCGGGCATCCAGGACATCACTCTCTCGCACCCGTCCTTTTACATTCCAAATAAACACAACTGACAACAGATTTCTTTGGGTTAACAAGGCCGCAGCTTTAACAAAAACCTTGGAGGCCCAAGCCCCTGAGTTAACATAACAAGTGCAAATAACCAACCAACATAATCGTCCGCCACTCCTCCAGCAAGACGATCCACGCCAGCCACACGGCTCGTCCTTTGGCCCACACCGAGTTCCAGACTCCCACCGCCTGCCAGCAAGGAGCCAACCCGGTGGACCCCTGCCGCCAGCCAGCAAGGAGCCAGGCCCAGGTGACTCCCGCCGCCTGCTAGCAAGGAGCCTGCCACCGACAACTACCCCAGTTTTCCGCCATTTCAAGTTGCCACATAGAACCATTTATCAGATACCCCATGTATAAGCTGTATCAGCTCGGGCCTTCCGCACCTGCCTTCCCTCAGCGCTGCGACAGCAAGACACAACACCAGTTACAATCAAAACAATAGAAGGGCGGGTGGGAGGGAAAACGGCCTGCCGGCTCTCGGGGCAGTCGCGGCGCAGTGCAAAGGCTGTCGGCGCGCCTGCCTCGAAACTCCTCCCCCTGAGACTTGCTCCTGTGCTCGCCGCCCAATCCTGGCCGGCCAGCACCTCGGCCGCTTCGAACCTGCCAATCCCAGCTCACTGGCAGCAGGAAAACTTTCCCCGCTGCACCCCTCCCATCTCTCTGACCCTAGCCTGACCTAACCGCCTTCCCCTCCCCTCTTTTACCATGCGGTATCCCCGCGGGTCAAGGCCAGCTCTCCTGAGCGTGCCTGGGCCCGCATTATCTTGGCCAACCCGACACAGGGTCAGGCTGACCTCCCGAACTCACAGGGACTGGAAAGTTCACTGTAAGAAACAGAGAAAAAAGCAAAGATTAAACACAGAAACAGACTAACCAGAAAAGAAAAAAACAAAACACCTTTCCTTTACTTACCTGCAACTGGGGACTGGTGATCTTGTCTTGCTGTGTCTGAAAAACAGATGCAGTTTCTTTAAAGTAGCATTAGTTTCTATATTCTTGGTATAGAAAATAGATCAGATAATAGCCAAACCATACTTATCTGATTGGCTAATTAGAAAGTTAGGCAAACCGGTTCTTTTCAAAGTAGTTGTTAGCTGTAACAAAAGAGAAGAAAGATTGTGTTAAAGATAAAAGTTCACAGTGCGCTTATAAAGTATTCGTACCTGCCTTGACAATCTAACTTGTGTTAATAAAATTGAAATTAAATTTATCCTTTGTATTGTGTTCTTCTGAGTTCATCTCTATTAAGTCTCTGACTTCCCTCTATATCCCTGGGAGACTTCCTGGGTTGGTTCTGCCTCATATTTCCTCGGAGAAGATCCAGC
This sequence comes from Rhinatrema bivittatum, assembly GCF_901001135.1. Taxonomy (NCBI): domain Eukaryota; kingdom Metazoa; phylum Chordata; class Amphibia; order Gymnophiona; family Rhinatrematidae; genus Rhinatrema; species Rhinatrema bivittatum. Next base: position 321,037,248 of record NC_042620.1, read on the forward strand.
AGGAAGAAGAGCAATACCGATTTTCATCTCTCAGTTGGTACTTTGGTAACATCTGATAGTGACTCCCTTATTGACATCCGAAACCCACTAGTTGAAATTTTCCCCTCAGCCACCGAAGCAGGAGAACCACTATCACAAAGTGTCCAACTGGTGAGAAGCATAAAATAAAATGTTAAACAAATCAAAATAAATCATAAAAAGTAAAAAAAAAAAGGCCCTGTTGGAATAAAAAAAGTTTTCAGCATTGCCTTAAATGTCTTGGTGCATAATGCCAAACGCAAAGGGGTAGATTTCCAAAGGGTTGCGCGCGTAAGATATGTGCGCAACCCCCGAAAACCTACCCCTGCCTCTCCCTGCGCGCGCCTAGCCTATCTTGCATAGGCTCGGCGGCGCGCGCAAGCCCTGGGATGCGCGTATGTGCCGGGGCTTGCAGAATGGGGCGGGCCGTGGGCAGTCCGGGGCGGGGCATGGCCTGAGCCTCCAGGGGTTCTAGGTAGGGCTGGGGGCGGGTTAGGTAGGAGAAGGGAGGGGAAGGTGTGGGGGGGGGGTGGAGGGAATGGAGGCAGGCTGTGTGGCTCGGCGCGCGCATGTTGCACAATTGTGCACCCCCTTGTGCGCGCCGACCCTGGATTTTATAACATGTGCGCGCGGCTGCGCGCACATGTTATAAAATCGGGTGTAGATTTGTTCGTGCCGGGTTGTGCGAACAAATCTGCGCCCGCGCGCAGGTTTTAAAATCTGCCCCAAAGTCTCCGGCAAGGTATTCCAGAAAATGGGCACAGAGAAGGCACGCTCTCTGGTTTTGACAGGTGGGCCTGGCACATCAAGTAGACCGCATTTTGAGGATCAGAGCAAGCAAGACGGATTGTGTATCCTCAACACAGCACTGGCCCATGGACATGAACTGAATGGTAACAAGTTACATACCATCAGAGCAGCTTTGTATTTCACGTGCTGCTCGATTGGTAACCAATGCAGTTCAAACAGAGCTGGAAGTGATGTGATCTCTTAATCTCCCTCCTGTAATTAACCAGGCAGTGGTATTCTGAGGTAACTTGTAAAGGACGAAGGGAATATGCCAGCAGGTCTATAAAATCACATTACAATAATCTAAAAAAGTCAAAATCATGGCCCGAACTACAGTGTGAAACTCATTGTTTCCTTATGAGGGTTTTAATCTCTGTAGCAGCCGTTTATCAAACTCAGATTTTACCATTGCATGAATATGTTGTGAAAAGGTCAAACAGGAGTCCATTTGAACACCCAGGCTCTTCATGTAGCATTTGTCCTGTCTTCGGAGGTCGCACTCTAGTTTGAATTCTTAGACAGTCAGCTAAACCTTATCTTTGCCAACTTCAAATGTTAAAGATCTCAGTTCTTAAACCCCAAACAATGTTTACTAGAATGAAGAAAACACTTCAGCATTCACAGTGACTTTCAAGGTGAGAAGAATAGCTGTACAGACAGCAACCTGGTTCAGCTGTTACGAGTTTCTGGAGCTCAGCAATCAGACAAGTCAACTGCAGCTGTAATCACTAGTTGTGACTACTAGTTAATATTGTAAAGTAGCAGCTGAGGGAAATAAATGTAGAGAGACGAAAGGATGGATGGCTTCCTAGGAGCTTGAAGTGGATGCTGGACAGCTGTTGGTTTGCAAAAGCTTGCATATCAACCGAAACCTCAGCAGTAAGTTAAGACAGTCCCAGATTGCTTTGAGTCAAGGGACCAATAGGAAGAGGAGAGAGAACACAGACAGAGATAGAAAGCAAGCAAGAACATATTCAATAAGAGCTCAACAACATTCAAACCCTATCCGATAAGATAAAAGAGAGCTCCACATCCAGCAGAGACTTTAAGCTAAGCAATTATTGTAAGATGACACAGGTTGGCAGCATAATAAATATATACATATTATTACTCCTGGGGGAAGTCTGCGCAAAGATTTTAAAATTTTGCGCACAAAAACTTAAAATTCTGTGCACAACGTGTTTCTTAACCCCCATTCCCACAGAGTTGTCAGACATCCAGGATTCAAACCCCAGAATAAGACTGGTGAAGAACAGTCACCCACTTTCCACAATGTTACGCCTACATAATGCTTTTTCTACATTGGAGATAGAGGAAACTTCAGCAATAGATTTTGATGTGGTTTCTAAAAGGGAAGTCACCCATTGCACCCTAAATCCCTGCAACAGAACGAAATATCATAAAAGAAAACTACTTCTGCTGGGAGACTCAATAATCAGAGGAACCAATTTGGGAGCACATTTTGATGGTTACACTATAGTTAAATGCATTCAAGGATCCTCAGTCAGTAGAAATGCAGACCAGATAGTCCAAGTCATTGAAGAAGAAAATAGGAACTTTGATATCAATGTTATCATCCATCTGGGGACCTTTGACCTCAATAGAAATGGTATCCATGAAGTTCAAAATGATTTCCATAATCTAGGCATGAAGATAAGAAACACCGCAAAGGCTATTGCATTTTCAGAAGTATTACATGTTCATGGAATAGGAGATGAGAGGCTTTGCCAAATAAATAAATTCAGTACCTGGCTCAAATCCTGGTGTACAGAAAATGGTTTTGGATACATTGAAGGTTGGGTCATGTATGGAGCAATAAAAGGCTATATGGAAAGAATGGCCTACATTTGTCTGCAGCAGGAAGAAGGATGCTAAGTGAGAAATTCAGATCTTACATTAATAGACGTTTAAACTAAAGTATGGGGGTGGCATGAGATGGCCCTTGATATTGTCTTGTCACCCCCAAACAATGCAAACACTACAGGACATGCAAAGTGAAAATAACAAAATCATTCTGTTTGGAGGTGGACCCTTAGCCCGAGGCGGAGTTGATGCTACCTGTAGGGAAGCCCCCACAGGTCCCCACCATCGGGAGGCAGAGCAGAACGGAAAGCGGAGGCCGACTGGAGCTTCGCCAATACCAGCCCTCGTTCCCCACAGGTTGAGCCCTTGGGTACCGGGGCCGGATGGTTTTAGGCGGGCCTCTGCGTGGTTGATCCTGTGGAGGGTGCTCAAGGCAGGAAGCCAGGAAGCAGCAGATACACAGGGTCCAATGAAGCAGGCGAGGAGTCAGGAACACATTAAGTCTGGACTTGTAAATAGGCAGAAGCCCAAAAAAGGCCAAGTCCAAGTAGTCAGCCGGAGGCAAAGTCAGGTTCAAGCTGGTGTCAGGGCAGGCGGCTGGAGACAAGGTCAGGTACAAGCTGAAGTCAGGGCAGGCAGCTGGAGACAAGGTCAGGTACAAGCTGGAGCTAGGGCAGGTGGCTGGAGACAAGGTCAGATACAAGCTGAAGTCAGAGCAGGTGGCTGGAGACAAGGTCAGGTACAAGCAAGGGTCAAAGCCAGAAGTCCATCCAAAGCATGGTCAGGAACAAGCAAGGGTCAAGCCAGAAGTCTGTCCAAAGCATAGTCAGGAACAAGCGAGGGTCAGGAACAGGAAACTGGAACTGAAGCGCAAGGACTGGAACAGGAACGCAGGACTGGAATAGATCAGGTACAGGAGCAGGAACAGGAACACGGACGAGCAGGAACTAGGCACACTACTAGAAGCGTGGAGACCTATTGCCAAGGCAAAGACTGAATGGCGGAGCCTGCCTTAAGCAGCAAGGCCCAGAGACATCATCATCCGGGGCCATGGGAAGGTTTCCCGCCGTGGCCCCTTTAAAGTCATGGAAAGCGCGCACGCATGCCTAAGGCAGACAACCTGAAACTACGTGATGGCAGCGTCTCCCCTCGATGCACGTGGGGAGACCTGGCTGGGACCGGAGGTGGCCGCGGAGCGGCCGGAGGAACCTGGGAGCATAGCAGGAGTGTGAGCACATCGGCGACTGCCTTCCGCTACCAAAGAGGAAGGGCCAGGTCCGGGACCCAGACACGGGGGTGAGTAGAGCTGGTCATGAGCCTGCTGCGGCCGGGATACGCAACACATTCAGCTCAAAAAAACAGAAAAGGTTCCTAGGAAGTACAACATAGCAAGGGAGAAAAATTGGAAAGCTATGACTACAAATGCTCATAGTTTGGGCAATAAACTCCCAGACCTACAGGCCTTAATGGTGGAGGCGGACTTGGACGTTGTTGCTGTCACGGAGACATGGTTCACGGATTCTCATGACTGGGATATGGCCATACGGGGCAATAACTTGTTAAGAAATGATAGAAAGAACAAAAAAGGTGGAGGAGTAGCACTTTATATCAAAAATAATATCCAAACAACTGAACTGCAAGGAAAGTGGGGTAGAGAAGAAGCATTATGGGCCATACTAAAAAAAGATGATGATACATCCATTTTTACTGGATTGGTGTACAGACCTCCGACTCAAATGGAAGAACTAGACAGAGATCTGATCAAAGACATTATAAAGGTGGGAAAGAAGGGGGAAGTGTTGATTTTTGGTAACTTTAATCTGCTGGATATTGGCTGGAGAATCCCTTCTGCAGAATCTAACAGCAGAAGAGAGATAGTGGATGCCCTGCAAGACGCTCTGTTCAAACAAATGATAATGGAACCCACAAGGAAGGGTCTCTAATGTCTGGGTGGGTGCCCACCTCAGCACCAGTGATCATCAAACGGTATGGTTTCATATTGCAAATAAGATCTGGAGAAGTCACACAAAAGCCGGAGTTGTGAACTTCAAGAAAACAGACTTTGTAGAAATGGGAAAATATCTGCAGGCAGAACCTGAAGACTGGGAGAAAGTGGGAAAGGTCGAACAACAGTGGGCCAAACTAAAAGGAGCAATTACAAAAGCAACAAATCTGTATGTTAGAAAAGTAAATAAAAGTAAGAGAAATAAGAAACCAATCTGGTTCACAAAGGAGGTGGCTGATGTAATAAAAGCAAAAGAAGAAGCGTTTAAGAAATATAAAGGATCCCAAAAAGTGGAACATAGGGAGGATTATTATCTGGTGAAACTGAGGGAGACGAAAAAAGTAATCAAGAAAGCAAAAAGTCAGGCGGAGGAAAGGATTGCCAAGGAGATAAAGCGAGGTGACAAAACATTTTTCAGATACATCAGAGAAAGGAGAAAGATCCATAGTGGTATAGTGAAGTTGAAAGGTGATAAGGATCAATGGGTGGGGAGACATGAAATGGCGGAAATATTAAACAAATACTTCAGTTCAGTGTTCACTAAGGAAGACCCTAGAGAAGGACCATCACTTGTGTTATGATCATTGGCCATGGGCGGCCACGGTCAACCCAACTTACATCATGCCATGCCCTGCTCTCCATTTCGGGTGAACTCGCAGCTGTGGCTAGCCGTTACCGCCGCATACCTCCTGGTTCCTGAGATTCCACGTGGCGGCTACACGTTGACTCTGGGCCTTCCTAGGTGCGCGCGCCACCGGGCCTCCCTTTAAAGGCCCAATGGCGGGAACTGCAGGGCTGTCCACAGCTGATGACATCACAAGCCTGAGATATTTAAGCACCTCCTTTGGTCTACACTAATCGACTTGGCAATGAGCTCCCTGAGCTCCATTGGTGCTTGCTCCTGTTCTCCGGACCTGCCATTCCTGCCTTGGATCTCGGCTCTGCATCTCGGACTCTGGCTTGGGTACCTGCTCCTTGAGGGCCTGCTCTGTGCTTCCTGGCGGAGATACTCTAGATTTTTTTGGTCCGTGAATACAGTTATTTGATGTTGAGTGCCTTTGAGCCAAGGCCGCCATTCCTCAAATGCAAGCTTTATTGCTCTTTATCACCGATCCAATAGTTCTTCTCTGCCGGGGAGAAACATCGTGAGAAGAAAGAGCAGGGACGCAAGGCTTTAGAGACTCCAGTCTGGCTCAATACTGCCCCCATGCCGACATCAGAAGAGTCAACTTCTACAATAAAGGGCTTGTTGGGGTCAGGATGCCACAAGCATGGTTCCGTGGAAAAGGCAATCTTTAGTCTCTCAAATGCGGAAATGGCCTCCGCAGACCATTTTGAAGCGTTGGCACCCTTGCGGTTCATTGCGGTCAAGGGTACTGTTCAAGAAGAGTAGTTCTTTATAAAGCTTCTATAATAGTTGGTAAACCCCAGGAATCGTCTTAGGGCCTTCAGGCTGGTAGGTTGGGACCAATTTTTGATACTCTCGAGTTTTTGAGGGTCCATCTGGAAGCTATCTTTAGACACGATATAGACAAGAAAAGGCACTGAGTCTTTATGAAATTCGCACTTGGAGAGTTTGGCGTAGAGCCGGTGTTCACGGAGTTGGCGTAGTACTTGCTTGACATCCTCTAGATGAATGGGCAAATCCTGGGAAAATATCAGGATATCATCCAGGTATACCAAGACACTCTTGTACAGCAGGTCCCACAAGATGTCATTCATCATGTTCTGAAATATAGCGGGTGCGTTGCAGAGGCCAAAGGGCATAACTAAGTACTCAAAATGGCCATCTCGAGTGTTGAAGGCTGTTTTCCATTCGTCGCCACTACGAATGCGAGCTAAGGTGTAGGCCCCCTTCAGGTCGAGTTTTGAGAATATTTCGGCCCTCTGAAGCCGGTCAAACAGCTCTGAGATTAAAGGCAGGGGGTAGCGGTCTTTAATCGTGATCTCATTCTGACCTCGGTAATCGATACAAGGACGTAGGGTACCGTCCTTCTTCCCCACAAAGAAGCAGCCTGCACCGGCTGGAGACTTCGATGGTCTAATAAACCCCTTCTGTAAATTCTCCTTGATGTATTCGGACATCGCCTTATTCTCAATCGCTGAGAGTGGATAGACACATCCTTTAGGAGGTTCAGTATTGGGTTTCAGTCTTATGGCACAGTCATAGGACCTATGCGGAGGAAGGATATCAGCAGCTTCCTTGGAAAACACATCACTGAAAGATGCGTATTGGGGTGGCAGTCCTGGCATCGCTGGAGTAGTAGGCATACAGATGACAGGAGCAATCTCCTTAAGGCACTTCCCATGACAACCTGGGCCCCAGCGGGAGAGTTCCAAGGATGCCCAGTCAAATTGGGGTTGGTGCGACTGCAACCAGGTTAACCTCAGGACGATAGGGTGCATGGCCTTCTCTAACACAAAGAAGGGAATTGACTCAATATGGAGAACTCCGGTGCGGAGAGTTACCGGTACAGTTTGGCAAGTCACGTCACCCAGTAAGGGCTCTCCATGGATGGAGGATAGGAGTAGCGGAATCTTCAAGGTGACGAGGGGAATCCTCAGATGTTCCACTAGGCATCGAAGAATAAAGTTGCCTCCTGAAACTGAATCCACCAGGGCAAGAGTTTGAACCTTAGACGGTCCACAGATCAAGGAGACTGGGAGAGAGCGCGGAGGAGAGGGCGTAGTAAGGCCTAAGAACAGTCCTCCTGAAGGACTTAGGCCCATCCATTTCCCAGACAAATTGGGCATGTTGGGACATCGTGACAGTCTGTCCACAGTACATGCCTCTTCTGAAGTCTTCTCTCTTTGGAAGTCAAATGTCCGTGACCAGGTTGCATCGGTTCATCTCCACTGGCAGCAGGAATTACTGGAACCATCCAAGGTGCAGGTTTAGCACTAGCCTCCTTCTGACCAGGTCCTCTATTAGGCCGGAGGTCTTTCACCTTATCACGAAGCCGGTAATCTCTTCTAGTAGCCAAAGCCATTAGTTCATCAGCGAGTCAGGTGTTTCACGAGCGGCCAGCTCGTCTTTCAAACGAGTATCCAGGCCTCTGAAGAAGAAGGTCTTCAGGCATTTGGGGTCCCAGCAGAGTTCTGTAGCAAGAGTCAAACTCTATTGCAAAATCAGCCAGTGGTCGGTTGCCTTGCTTCAGGTCCACCAGAGCAGAACCGGCAACGGTCACTCGAGCAGGATCATCGAAAACGGATTTAAATAAGTTCAAAAATCCATCTATGTCCTGCAAAATAGGATCCTTGTGTTCCCACAGTGAAGAGGCCCAAGACAAGGCCCTTCCATCAAGATAAGATAGAATGTAAGTAGTCTTGGAAAAAGCTGTGGGGAACTGAGAAGGCTGTAATGCAAAATGCATGCAGCACTGGTTTAAAAAGCCCCTGGTCTTCTGAATCTCTCCCGATGAATGAACTGGAGCAGCCAGCGGTACAGCAGTCTTTAAAGTTACTTCATGTAACTGACCTTCATTGCTTGAATTAGCGCCTTGGGTCTTCTGTGTGTGCAGCTGATGAAACGCTGAAGTGAGTTTCTCCAATGCGTCTTGCTGTTCAGAAATGCGCAGGGCAGGCCCGGAATGGCCTGCAGGGCATTGAGCTGTGCTGGATCCATGGAGTTAGCAATCTGTTATTGTTTGTAAGATTTTGGGTGGATCCTTGGACACTGTGCCTGCTGACCACGTCCACGGGGGGAAGTCCCGTGAGGGGCCACAGGTCAGGTTCAGCTTAGGACACACAACACAGATCTTTTATTAACAGTATTGAAGAGCCACCAGAGGTGGCAGTAGTGAGCAGAGAAGAAGCCCGGCTGGGCTTGTAGTCCCTTAGGGCTCTGGAACAGCGATCCCACAATGGCTGTGCTGTAGTGAAGAGAAACTGAGATAGTAAGTACAATGAAGTATAGCAGGGTTCTGGAATAGAGCCTAGTTGGATGAGTACTCACACAACAGTTTCTCTCAGTAGGAATCACAGGAGCTGGAGTAGAGGCAGGCCCTCGAGGAGCGAGTACCTGGTTCCAGGGAACAGCTCTGAGAGAAGTAGATGGAAACTCATTGATGGTGTAGGCGCGATATCTTCCAGGCAGAAGTGAAGTCCAGGCAGCGAGTCCGGGAACATGGGCCCTCGAGGAGCGAGTACCAGTTCCAGACAGCAACCTGAAAGGGAAGAGAGAGGCCCCCCGAGGAGCAGGTACCCCAAATAGAATAAGTCCAATAATGGAGAGGCAGAGTAGCTAGGTATGGAGAGTGAATCCCATCCCTAAGGAGTTCACCATTATGAATACCTGCTGCTAACTCGATTAGCTAGCAGTAGTGTAGGCCTTTTGTATCTGGGATGCGTGACATCATCACAGGGGGACGCCCCTGAGGTTCGCGCCAAAGAAAGTAGTTGAAGCAGGGCCGCGCGGTGCGCGTGCCTTAAGGCAACTGGACAGCATGGCGGGAGGCAGCGCCCAAGCCGGACAGGGGATGCCGGAGAGGACGGCAGGCAGATGCCGCGGCAGCCAAATGTCCGTCAACCGCGGGAGGAGTCACCAGAGAGGTAAGGAGGGTGGAGTGGAGACGTCGGGCAGCAACAGTCGTAACAGAGGTGCTCCTCCATATTAGGAAAGTTAATTTTCCTGAAGTCTAGGACCCTCACCTTGGAATGAAGCTTCATCATTTGCATCCCAATACTGAACCACACAATTTGGTGGTCACTGGCTCCCTGATGATCATCCACTACATCGTGTTGATAAGCATCAGGTTTAGTATCACCCTCTCCCGTGTGGGTTCCTTTACCAGTTGACAGAACAGTTCTCCCTGCTTCTAGAAGATACTGCAGTTGGGATGTTCCAATCAACATCTGGAAGATTGAAATCCCCTAGCAGCAGCACCTTCCCTTTCACATCAATCCTATGAATATCCTCCATTAAATCTCTGGCCAGCTCCTTTCTCTGAGATGGAGGTGTATATTTTGGTGTATATTACACCAAAATAAATAGATGCTCCATTGCCTCTTTCCAGATTAATCCATGATGCTTTCTCCTTACTTTGTAAGCCCAGCAATGCTGTTGCTTTAATGCTGTTCTTTATATATAACTAGCCGTTAAGCCCGTTAAAACGGGCGAGATTCCATCGGTCAGACCGGCACGGTTAGAGCCGCTCTGTTCTCCACAACTTCCCTTTTCCTTCCATCCTCTCTCACCTCATCTACAACCCCTTCCCTCTCCCAGCCCTCCTCCACTCTTTTTTCTCTTCTCCAGAACTTCTTACCCTTCCCACTTGTTCAGTCATATCCTCTTCCCTTTTCCCTTCCCCTCTCACCTTCCCTTTCCTTCCCCTTCTCCCCTCTCCCTCAGCCCTCCTCCACTCCCTCTTTTTCTCTACTCCACTTTACCCTTCCCACTTACATCCTCTTCCTTCCATCCCTTCTCATCTTCCCTTTCCTTCCCCTCCCACCTCAACCCCTTCCCTCTCCCTCAGCCCTCCTCCACTCCCTTTTTCTGTATTCCACAACTTTACCCTCCCCACTTACATCCTCTTCCTTCCCCTCCCACCTCCTCCACAACCCCGTCCCTCTCCCTTAGCCGTCCTCCACTCCCTCTTCTTCTCTCTGGCCCGCCTGACACTTAGATACCGCCGCCGCTGCTCCATGGGAGGTCTCCGGGGGTCTCGCTCTCGCGCGCACCTCTCCACCGGGCTCGGTGATGAGGCGCGCGTGAGAGACTCCCGGCGACCTCCCATTTCTGTGTCTGTGCCGCCGCTGCCGCCACTGTTTCTCCCCGCACGAGAGAGAGAGAGACCCCCCGGAGACCTCCTGTGCTGCCGTCGTTGCTCCTCCTCGCCATTTCCAAGACAACTGTCCGCTGGGCTCCCCTCTGACTGATGTGCTCTCGCGCATGCGCAGTAGAGCTGCTCTCTACTGCGCATTTGCGGCACGTCGGTCCAAGCCCATTTATATGGTAGATGTTACACCTCCTCCCTTCCTTCTTACCCAGTCCTTCCTGAATAGATTGTAGCTGGGTATAACTATATCCCAGTCATAGTTTTCTGGGTACCAGATCTCAATGACAGCCACTATATCTAAATCAACTTCTTCATGATTGCATCTAGATCTGGAACTTTCTTCCCCATACTATAAGCATTAGTATACATAGCTTTCCAAATATTGCCTTTTTTCCCCCATATTTCCCATTTCTATATAAACTTACCTTAGGGTTTTATTTATCCATCCCTGATGATTCTAGTTTAAAGCCCTCCTCAGTAGGTTTGCCATTTTGTGTTGAAAATCACTGTACCCCTTCTTTAACAAGTGTACCCCATCTCTACTCAGCAATCTTTGACATATCATCCCATGATCCAGGAAGCCAAAACGCTCATGTCAACACCATCTATGCAGCCATTCATTTATCTCCAGAATGTGTGCTTCCCTGTCTGGGCCTTTATCCTTAAATGGGAGGACTGAGGAGAATATCACCTCATGCACCTATCTGCTTTACCCTCTCTCCCAGAGCCATGCAGTCACTTTTAATACAATCTGTGTAGTACTTAGCAGTATTATTCGTGTCAACATGGATGAGAAGCAGTTAATAGTGGTCAGTAGGTTTGAGAATTTTCAGCATTCTCTCCATAATGTTTTGATTGGCAGATGGATGCTTCCATGCCCCTCAGAAGTGAATCACCAACAACCACTTCCCTCTGCCTCTTAGGTGCAGTGGTTGCTGTGCCTGCAGTTTTGGGGTTTGCATGTCCTGGTTCCTCATCATCATGGGATGACATCTCCTCCTCTGCTTCCAGGATTGCATACCAGTTCTTCAGTTCAAGGGAAAATGGAGCCATTATAATCTGGGTCCAGCTGTCATCTCAGGGACCAGTTTTACCTTCCACTCTGCCTGAGTTCTCCATCTTAGATGCCTTGATAAGCATTTCATCAATGTAGTCCTCATTCACCTAGATGCTTCTCAGTCTTGCCTCCTTTTCTTTGAGTTCTGCCACCTTTTTCCTTAGGGAGTTGATCTGCACACATATTCCACACTTAACCAGTTCCTCACTGTGGATCAGGACATCTGTGTGGACAGCAGTAAAACTGATAACACTGGCAACAGATTTGACGATAACAATGTTTCTCGGCCATCCTTCAGTTGCTGGTAGCTTCTGGTACTTGCTGAAAGAAATGGAAAATACCTGCCAAAGAACCTACCTTTTCTTCACCTGTCCTGGAAGTATAAAAGTAAACCAGAGCAATCAGAAATTATTATTTACACAAGATCTAATATGATGCTACCAGTCAGCTCACAAGAAATTTACTTAATTTGTTCTGTTTGCAGAAAACACAAAATGAGCTAATAGCAATTCCCTTGTTCTCACTCCTTTATCTGGTAACAAGAAGAATTTTTCTCTTTTAGCCTGAAAATTAATTACCTGAAATATCTACTATAGTATTAATAATTAAGTTCTTCCTGAACTTTACTTAAGTGTTTTGATTCCACAGTAATTAAATTTATCTAAATTACTTCCTTGTGATACTCTGACAACCAGGGTCAGGTTATTCTCTGTAGTCCAACCCCCTATTTAGTGGGTGAGTCTATAAATTTAGAATTGAAGGTAGGGATAGGTAGGAGGGAGCCCCTTCCCTTCTACTCTTTCTTTCTTAATTTAGTATTAAAAAAAAAGACTATGAAACAAAAAAAAAGCAATGCAAAAAATCCCTTTATCAAAAAATAAAAGAAAAAACTATTAATAAAAAATACCCCCTTTCAAAATAAGGTCTCCACAGTTGAATACAGCCCAAAATGTACCTGTTGTAATTCACCTCCTCCAATAAATAAAGTAATGACAGAAATAGACAAAGATGGCAAATTCAAAGGTGAATTGAGAAAAGGAGAGAGATACTTGGCTTCACTTGGTGTACAATGGAAGATATAAAGGAACTCCTTTGTTGTGCTCCTTTGTACGTGCGACACAGCACGCATGCCTCCAGTGTTCCACATCAGCTCTTATCCCCCTACACGAATGACATCAACTGGGAAGAGTGGAGCTAGACTCAGAGGATGGTCTGGGTACTGTCAGCAATACACAAGCATTTCCTCTACAGTTGGAGTGACGATGGCAGGCATTTCAGATGTCCCAACAGAGGAACTCTGTTGCATCAGAGGTGGACCCTTGGGCTGAGGTGAGGTTGACGCAACCCATAGGTGAGGGCCTATGGGTCCCCACCATCAGCAGGTGGAGTGGGCTGAAGCTAGAGGCCGCTGGAGCTTCACCTATACCAGCCCTCGGTCCCCTCGGGTTGAGCCTTTGAGTGCCGGGGCTGGCAGGACTTAGGTGGGCCTCGAGGTTAGCTAGAGGTGAGTAGCTCTTCAGCCCAGAGACAGCAGTTGATAGATGGCGTTGTTCTATCCTGGACTGGATTCGGTACGAGGGTTCAGATGCCAAAGGAACAATAGGGAACTGGAGGCATCCAAGCAAAGGAAGGCCTAAGCCTTGAAAGTCCACATCCAGAGGATAGGCGAGGAGAGGCATCACTGATAGGCTGGATTCTGAGCCGGCGGTGAATGGAAGTTGTGGCAAGCAATGCAGAACTCTGCCCTGACCCTTGCTTTGCACGGAGAATGCAGGTATAGTCAATCCAGGCAATAGTCACGGTATGGAGCAGGCAGACGTGGTCAGGCAAGGCAGTGGTCAGGGCGTGGAGAAGGCAGGCGTGATCAGGCAAGGCAGAGGTCAGGGTGCAGAGAAGGCAGAGATGGTCAGGCGTAGCGAGGTCCAGGGCTGGAGAGTAGCTGAAGAGTAGTCAGGCATAGCGAAGGTCCGGGGCTGGAGAGTAGCTGAAGAGTAGTCAGGCGTAGCAAAAGTCAAGTTCAGAGAGTCAATCCAACACATAGACGAACAGGAACTAGGAGAACAGGAACCGGGAACCACAGGAAGACAGGAACACACGATGAGTCGATTTAAGGAATAGCAACGAGTACTTGGAGTACGAGGAGACCTGTTGCAAAGGTAATGCTATGTAGCAAGGCCTGAGCTTTTATATGCTGAAGGGTCTGACGTCAGCATCCGGGTCTGTAGCCAGGTTCCCGCCGCGGGCCCTTTAAAGGAATTACTGATGGTCGAGCGCTCGCACGACTAGGAAATGGCGCGGCCCTGGTGGCGGCTTCTCGCAGAGAGGCCCGACGAACAGGAACATCCCAGCTAGCAACATTGGGCAGTGCGGCAGGGCCAGAGGCATTGGAGGGAACCCAAGGTTGGAGCTGGCGGCCCACCACGCCAGCAAAGAGGAGCCAGCAGCTAGAGTCCGTCTGAAGAGGTGAGAGGGCCGCGCTGCGGGGCTGTTGCGGGCGGCACACGTAACAAACTCCTTCCAGGGGTCAAGCAAGTCTCCAAAGTGGTATCTCTCATTGGCTCTTGTCTCCCACCCACACATAAGACATCACTTGGAGGATGGAGCTAGGCTAAGAAGATTGTCCGGGAGCTCTCAGGCAATACTCCAGTATTTCTTATTTATCATCAAGACCTGGTTAGGAGAAGGTAACACACTTACTCTCACTCAGCTCTGCCCACCTGGCTACCAAATTCACCACACCCTACAACTCATGGTTGATAGAGGAGGAGATGGTGTCTATTTATTTATTTATTTTAATTTTATTTAAGGCTTTTTTATACCAATAACCGTTTGCACATTGTTTCGGTTTACATGGAACTGGGTGATTAAATAATGTAAGATGAAACATTTACATGGAACGGTTTGTAACATAAGATAAGATAGATACATATGGATAAATAGGTACATAACAATGAAAGTAGTAATAAAATATTAATACTTGGTATAACGAGAAAAGCTTAGTAATTCCAGGGAGGAATATAAATAATAATTAACAAGTGAAAAAGTAAGGGGGGGGGGGAGTCTCTATAAGGAGGATAGTAGGGGGGGGCGGGAGGGAGGAAGGGGGGGAGAAAGAATGGAAAAGGGGGTGGGTAGGGGGGGAAGAGAGGAAAAAGGAAGATAAGGGATATTAGGTGAAAGCCTGTTTGAAAAGCCATGTTTTTAAATTTTTTTTTAATTTCTAAGTACATGGTTCCATGCGGAGGTCAGGCGGCATTGAGTTCCAGTTTATGGGACCTGCTATCGATAAAGCTCAATCTCTTGTGGAGGAAAGGTGTGTAAGTTTAGGGGGTGGTATATGAAGGGTTCCTTTATAGGCGAATGTGTTGGGTCTATTGGATGAGTGGAAATGAAGCGAGTTGTTGAGCCATTGTATGTTTTGGTTGTGTAAGGTCTTGTGTATAAGGGAGAGGCTCTTGTAAAGAATTCTGCAGGATATGGGGAGCCAATGGAGGACTCTTAGGATAGGTGTAATGTGGTCATTCCTGCATGTATTTGTGAGGTTTCTGGCTGCAGCATTTTGTAGCATTTGGAGAGGTTTTATAGTAGAGGTGGGGAGGCCTAGGAGGAGAGAGTTGAAATAGTCAATTTTTGAAAATATTATGGCCTGAAGGACTGTGCAAAAATCATTGTAGTGTAGGAGGGGTCTTAGTTTCTTTAGGTCATGAAGTTTGAAATAACATTCATGGTGGATTTTATGAAGGATTTAAAGTTTAGTTGGTTGTTGAAGGTAATGCCAAGCTTTCGTACATGTTGTGTGATGGGTGTAGGAGGGGGCAAAGTGTTGGAGTGAGTGTGTGTAAGGGTGTGGGGATTGTGAGAAATGATGAGTTCTGTTTTGGCAGTATTGAGTGAGAGATTAAGTTTTGTGAGTAGTTGATGGATTGCATTAATGCAGTTGTCCCGGATTTTTAGTGGGTGTGTAGGGAATCAGTGATGGGGATGAGAATTTGGACGTAGTCCGCATATATGAAATGGGTGTGGCCTAGGTCAGATAGGAGTTGGCAGAGAGGTAACATGTAGATGTTGAAGAGGGTAGAGGATAGGGCGGAGCCTTGAAGTACACCTCGGGTTAAGTTGATGGGGTTGGATTAAAAATTACCCAATTTGACCTTGTAGTGTCTATATTTGAAGTAGGATTCAAACCAGTGGAAAGCGGTTCCTGTTATGCCGATCTTTGTGAGTTGGTTTAATAGAATTTTATAGCTGATAGTATCGAATGCTGATGATATGTCGAGCATCGCTAGGAGGAATGAATGTCCATTGTCCATACCTTTGAGTATGGTGTCGGTGAGTGATAATAGGAGTGTTTCCGTATTGAAGAATTTCTGGAAGCCAAATTAAGACGGGGAATTTTTGGCAGCAAGGAGTAGGCCACCACCTCTTTTTTTTTGCCTGGGTATGGAGAAGATATTGCATAGATATGAGGGTAATTGGTTAAGCAGTACTAAATCTGTGTGTTTGAGCCAGGTTTCTGTAATTGCACAAATGTCGGGCTTGGAGTCGAGCAGTATATTGTTGAGGATGGGAGTTTTTTTCACAATGGATTGAGCATTGAAGAGTATCAGAATAATGAGAGGCTGAGAAATTGCGTGAATGGCGTTGTCATGATTGGAAGGAGGGATCTGGAGTGTGACATAGGATTGGTGAGACAAGGTATTCTGTCTCTGCGGGTAAGATATTTAATAGTGGGGATGGAGAGGGCTAGCATGATTTTCAGGGTGGGGAAGGGTGTAAATTGTTGCTTGGGGGGAAAGTGATAAGGTGGGATGTGAGGAAGTGTGGAGGGTTGTAGTGGGCTTACAGTGGTGGGTGGTGAGGTGGGCAGTAGAGGTTAGAGGCAGTGAAGAGGTTCTGAAAGGGTGATGGTATTACAGCGGTAAGTGGTTAGAGGGTGGCGAAAGTGGAGGAGCTAAAGTCTCAGGGATCTGCGCGAAGGGTGCGCTAAGGGGCAGGCTCCTTAGTTGCACTCCTTCGGCATGCTCCTTTGACTCACTGCGCCTGCGGCCTGTAGACGGCTTTAAGGCCTGTTCCTCCACTCTGCCTCCGATGACGTGAGGGCTGGCAGAGGGGCGGAGCGTCGCTGGATGGCAGCGATTCGGGCCTAGCGAGGCTGAGGTGGGCTCTTACTCCGGCAGGTGCACACTGATTGCGTGAGCAGTGTGGTCGAGGTCCGCTGGTCGGGTCATCGCTGGTGGAGGGCCTCTGGTCGGTTTGGCGTCAGCAGAGGGCTGCGGGTCAGTTCCGGCGTCTGGAATCAAGGCCTCAGGTCAGTTCCAGTGTCCGGATGAGGGCAGGGGGCTGGGTCAGCGTCCGGTGGGAGGGCTGCGGGTCACGGGTCAGATTCAGCTCCCGGTTGAGGGCCACTGGTCAGGTCTCGGAGGTCGCAGATGGTCAAGAGAGGAGGTAATGGCGGCCTGCAGGCAGCTTTAAGGCCTGTTCCTGCACTCCATCTCCGATGACGTGAGGGCCAGGAGAGGGGTGGAGCATTGCTGGATGGCAGTGATTCCGACCTAGCGCGGCCGAGGTGGGCTCTTACCCCGGCGGGTGCGCACCAATCACGCGAGCCTTGTGGTCGAGGTCTGCTGGTCGGGTCGTTGCTGGTGGTGAGCCTCGGGTAGGTTTGGCGTCAGAATGATGAATTATCTATAGCAATTTAGATTCTAGCCTCTCTCAAATACAATCCTACCAGAACCCCCAGGTTCCATGAAGGTCCTAAAACAATTCCAATAAATCAAACATGAAACATATCAACCTTCATTTCTGCAAAGAACACTCAAAAAAAAAAAGACTACATTTCCAAACAACTAGAACTGTCCATGAACTATCCAAGCAAACTTTTTCATCTGCTACAGAAGCTCTCCAAACCATAAACCTAAACTCCTTCTCCCAATACGTTAGGTCACAAGGCTGAAGACTTCACCAAATTCTTCACTGAAAAAAATTCCTCCTTCATCCCACCACCTGCTCTACCTCTTGCACCTCACACACCCCTGGCACCAATCAATCTATTAATGTAACAATCACATCGGCAAAATGTTCAATCCCTCCAGACTTGAACCCATTATCTTACTTCAGGGGAATCACTCCACAAGAAGTGATAACCATCCTCCAGTCTGCAAGCCCATTAGATCCAGTTCCCTCAAGATTCATCTGTAATCTGAAACAGGATATAGCTTCCTGGCTAACAAATATAATATATGCTATTCTAATACAAGGCTCACTACTCAGCTAGCTCAAAAAGGCTGTTATCAAATCCATCCTAGAAAAACCTGGTGCTGATCCTAAAATAATTAACAGTCTCCAGAAACCCCTTTTTATCCAAAGTGGTGGAAAAAGTAGTTTACCTCCAACACTTAGATTTCCTAGAGGAGTACAAGGAAGGTCATGGAACAGAATGTTTCTGTTGGCCATCACAAATGGTATTCACCTCCACATGGATCAAGGTATGACTCCCTCATTGTTCTACTTGATCTCTCGGCCGCCTATGATATCTTTTCTGGATCCAACAACTGAAGGACATCAGCATCAATGGCACTGCGCTAAAGTGGTTTGAATCATTCCTTGCTAACAGTATGTAATCAGCTACATAGGCCTACAAACCATCTGGCTATAGTGAACTCACCTGTGTCATTTCCATGACACTTTTCAACATCTACATATGTCCTATCTATGATCTCATCCAGTTTTTCAATATCTATCGAGTGCCACCTATTTGCAGATGACATCCAACTCTGCATCAAAATGGAATCTGCCCAAACTTCATCCATTACCAATGTCAATAACTGTCTTACAGAGGTAGCCCAATGGCTTAGTAAACACAGACTCAGATTAAACCCATCTAAATCGGAACTCCTCTGGCTCAGCTGTAAAGGTCACCTTAAAATTGTATCCCTCACTAGCAGGTACTCCCTTATATCCTAAAAAGGAGTTTCTACAAAGTCTAGGGGTTCAACTTGACCAAAATCTCACAATAGAACCCACATTTCAAAAACAGTAAGGTCCTCCTTCATGTACCTGCTTCAGGTTTGCCAAGTATGTAATTTCCTTGATAAATGCAATGTTGCTACTGTAAGCCATACATTAATTACCAGCCAAGTCGATTACTGCAATTTCTTATACAACAGCATCTCACAATATAGTTTGAAGCACCATCAGCTCTTACAAAGTAATGCCATGAGAATTTAGGTAGGTGCAAAAGCAACTGATCGTATCAAGCCTATTCTATATCATTATTCAGAGTAGTTAAATCACAAGTGGATTGCGATAAATTACAGGAGGACCTTGCAAGACTAGAAGAATGGGCATCCAAATGGCAGATGAAATTTAATGTGGACAAGTGCAAGGTGTTGCATATAGGGAAAAATAACCTTGCTGTAGTTACACGATGTTAGGTTCCATATTAGGAGCTACCACCCAGGAAAAAGATGTAGGCATCATAGTGGGTAATATATTCAAATCGTCGGCTCAGTGTGCTGCAGCAGTCAAAAAAGCAAATAGAATGTTAGGATTTATTAGAAAGGGAATGGTGAATAAAACAGAAAATGTCATAATGCCTCTTTATCGCTCCATGGTGAGACCATACCTTGAATACTGTGTACAGTTCTGGTCACCACATCTCAAGAAAGATATAGTTGCGATGGAGAAGGTACAGAGAAGGGCAACCAAAATGATAAAGGGGATGGAACAGCTCCCCTATGAGCAAAGGCTGAAGAGGTTAGGGCTGTTCAGCTTGGAGAAGAGACGGCTGAGGGGGGATATGATAGAGGTCTTTAAGATCATGAGAGGTCTTGAATGAGTAGATGTGAATCGGTTATTTACACTTTCGAATAATAGAAGGACTAGGGGGCATTCCATGAAGTTAGCAAGTAGCACATTTAAGACTAATTGGAGAAAAATCTTTTTCACTCAACGCACGATAAAGCTCTGGAATTTGTTGCCAGAGGATGTGGTTAGTGCAGTTAGTGTAGCTGGGTTCAAAAAAGGTTTGGATATGTTCTTGGAGGAGAAGTCCATTAACGGCTATTAATCAAGTTTCCTTAGGGGCAGATTTTCAAAGGCTATGCGTGTAACATACGCACGTAACCCGAGAAAATCTGCCCCTGCACGTGCCAAGCCTATTTTGCATAGGTTTGGCGGCGCACGCAAGCCCCGGGATGCATGTATGTCCTGGGGCTTGCAAAAAGGGGCGGTCTGGGGCGTGGCCTGGGGCATAGCGGCAGTTTGGGGTGGTCCGGGGGCGTGGCTGGGGGCGTGGATGCGGTCCGGGGCGGGATCAAGTGCTCCAGCACAGTGGCCTGTGCCTGGGCGTGGTGCGTCGGTAGCCGCGCGCAAGTTACACCTGCCTTGGGCAGGCGTAACTTTTGGAGTAAAGGTAGGGGGGGGGGATTTAGTTAGGGATGGGGAGTGGGTTAGATAGGGGAAGGGAGGGGAAGCCAGGGAGGGCCGGAAAAAAAGTTCCCTCCAAGGCCGCTCAGATTTTGGTGCGGCCTTGGAGGGAACTGGGAAAGCCATCGGGGCTCCCTTCGGGCTCAACACGTGCAAGGTGCACATGTGTGCAGCCTCTTGTGCGTGCCGAGCCTGGATTTTATAACATGCACGCGGTAGGGCGCGCATGTTAGAAAATCGGGCATAGATTTGTTCACGCCGGGTTGCACGAGCCTGGATTTTATAACATGCGTGCGGTAGGGCGCGCATGTTAGAAAATCGGGCATAGATTTGTTCACGCCGGGTTGCATGAACAAATCTACACCCACACGTAGATTTTAAGATCTGGCTCTTAGGGAATAGCCACTGCTATTAATTGCATCAGTAGCATGGGATCTTCTTAGTGTTGGGTAATTGCCAGGCTCTTGTGGCCTGGTTTGACCTCTGTTGGAAACAGATTGCTGGGCTTGATGGACCCATGGTCTGACCCAGCATGGCAATTTCTTAGTTCTTATGTTCTTATTTTCACTTTCTCCCAGTAGAAAGCAGAACAACATTTAAAACTCTTTGCTTTGTCTACAAATGCTTGAATAAACTCCCCAATTATTTCTTTCAACTTCCCTCTCATTACACTCTCAAGGAGACTTCGGTCTGCCAAAATGGCTCTTCTTTCCTCTCCTCCCCGACTGCTTGTGAGCTTGTCCTGCATGAGACTCCATCCTTTCAGCTGTTACGCACCAAAATTTGGAACAAAGGACCAGTAACCCTGCGCCTGGAGCCATGCTACCTTGTCAGGAAGAAAAGCTAAGGCATGGCTTTTTAGCCAGGCCCCCTAAGATCTACATCTTCAACCCAATTTCCTGAAATCTCAATGAGGGACCGTGTTATACACAATAGGGACACAACTGTGTCTTGAAACTATTCACAAATGGGATTTCCTATACCAAATCCCAGTGCTGTATTAATTGCAAATTCTGATTAAATTTTGTAAACTATTCTATTACCTCTTCATTTAAATGAATTGTAATCTGCCTTGCGAGCAACTTTGGGAAAAGGGATAATATCAAACGTTCATAAATAAATAAATAATACAGACATTTAAATGTGATGCAAAAGCAAAACAAATATATAAAAATACAATTGAGCAAGCACCATGGCTCAAAGAGTAGAGGGTCTCTTTAGAGAGAAATATTAATTAAAGGGAAGGAAATGCACATTGAATGGAGGAAAGAACATTGTTTTCACAGAGGAATTGCCAGTGTACCAAAGGAAGCTAATAAATAGAACACCGACACTTGAAACATGAACAGAAATACAAATAAATCAAAAAGAAAAGCTGAAACAATAGAAGTCTGCATTTTATCCAAAGTCTCATCCAACTATTATCCAAGATGCCATTTCAGGCTATGGATAGCTCTTCTAGCCAAAGTGATCCCAAGTGATTGATACCTATACAAATCTGGTTTCGGTAAAATTTCTCCATTTTTTTTTAATGCAGGCTGCACTGAAATAAAAGAATACTGCTCCTAAGAATTTATATTAGGATAAGTTATACAAACTTTATAAACATTGGAGGGTCAGTGCTAAGGATTTCCTGTTACTAAGGTAGCCAGAAAGTCAGTGGCCCTTGGTGGTAAGCAGCCCTGGATCAATATCCAATCTTTATACAGTTAACCTAAATGAAAAACCAGAATAATCATTTCACACTATGGGTTATTGCTTATAACTCTGGCAAAGGTGCACTTGGATTGATTAACATTACTGGAATAAATCTCATCCTTTGGTGTCTGATAATACAGTTCTCTGCTGTTGGCAGCCCTGTCATTCCTCAATGTTGCTAACATTTTTTCATGTGTAGCTTACCAGAAAACAGTGGCATACCTGGCACTTTCTTTGCAGATTGTACAACTCTAGTATGAGTACATTTAAATTGAATACAAAGCCAATGAGTGCATCAAGGCTTTCCTGAAGGAAGAAAAATAAATTGAGCACATCACACGGTCTTTGCTTTATTCTGCAAGGGAAACTCTGAAGGCTTATGGGTTCACATTGGTAGAACTCTATGAACTGTGTGCTTTTGGAAGAAAATTAGATACACTGTGTGTGAGACAAATACTACGTATGTAGGCCTTACTTGTTTCCATTTTTAAGTGAGAATCGGTACAAGTCAACCAGCTTACATGAACGAACACAGCAACATTCTCTATGAATCTATTGCAACCTATCAGGTGCCAGGAAGAATCCCTGTCAGGTGATTGGCTCCTGTGCTCGTGGCTGGACTCTTCAGCAGCCCTTTCACGCTGCGGGGATCCAAACAAGCTCCACCTTTTATTCTCTCCCTGATTAAAAGAGGAGTACATCTAACCTGGGGATAAGCTCTCTTGTCACCAATTCGATAATTTTAATTTTTAAAAATGAATGCATTGTAATCTGCCCCATCATCTCTCTGCGAGCTTCCCTCTGTTTCCTTCTGCTGGTCTTAAAAGCATTCATGCAACCATTGGCACTCCTCACCACAATAGTAGAATTGCAAATACCAGCTGGGGACTTTTAAATTAAGCTAAGGACAGAAGAGTCATTCACATCCCACCTCAGCTGATGGTTAAATTTTCTAAATTTTTACATACACCATATTTCTGAAGAAGGAAGGAGCCTAGCTTGGGAACAAAGAATAAGAAAAAAATTTTCATTAGCAAATGGTTGAATCCTCCTGCTTTGGCATTGTCATTATATAATTTGTCCCCAGTGAGGTCAGGTGGCATTGGCAGGCCATTAACCCCCTCTCAATCTCAGCCAAAAGACTACCTCACCCTTAGCCAAAAGGCTCATAGCTCAGATCCTACAGTAGGATCTTAGCCAAAAAGAGATCAAGAAATTAGTTTGATGGCAATGGCTAGAGACTCGGAAAGATTGAGACAAACCAAGAACTTTCTTAGTCAGAAAAAAAAGAGACATTCAGTAGGTGAAAGGTAATAATGGAACAAAGACAGGAAATATTGAACTGAATGGCTCACTGTATTAGCTACTATTAACTGAGGCTGTCTCTTTATGAAATGTTAAGTTTATTTATTTTTAATCTAAATCAACAAATCTTTTCTTGTTAATCTAAAACTGCTTTCAAGTTCTTGAATATATTTGCAATAATAAAATAGAACACTGAAAAGTGAATCACTAGAACAAAATTAGATTCAGAATGAAGAAGCATTCCAGCTTCCCAATAATTCCGGATATATTTTTTTTTTAACCTAGTTAAAGGAATATGACCAATGGATGTACTCCAGTCACACCATTACATTTCAGCTGCCGCTCATAACATGAATAATGTACACTTTTTGAAAACTTTATTATTATAATAATAATAAAAAATGTTTAGTAGCCCCTTCTCTTGCCGCAGTGACCGTCACATTTACATGTTGCCAGAGGGAGTGACTTACAGAAGAGACACAGCCCTCTGGCATTGTGGCGTGATTTTCCATTGGACATTTATCAACTGGATTTTCTACAGATTCTTCCCCCACAATTCCATGGTCTTTGGTAGGTTCCATATCCTGTCCTGAGCTTAAAACGGCAACACAGCAACTGCAGGAAAAGCAGGGAGCAACTTTTTCTTTTTCTTAATGTAAGTCTTTGCCTTTGCTGTAGAATAACATTCCTGGGAAATCTTGCCATCCTTGTGAGAGCATAGCATGGTCCCTTGACAGGGTGGTCACTTGGGACATTCCCATTCCAACAGATGAACAGCTTGATGCTAGAGAACTGGACATAGTGGTAAAGGAGAAAAAAAACCAAATATGGTATTGCTAAAAGAAATGTCAACACTAAATGAATATTCTGCACTATTTACAGAGGGACAGAAGATCATCAAATACTACCAAGAGTTGTAATCAGGGACCAAAAAAATGTTGCAGAAAGGTACAGAAATCATGCCAGTTGTATTGGGTGCCACTGACTTGATTAGAAAGAACTTCCAAGTCCACCCTGATATGTTGCCTGCACATATTACGCCCTATGAGCAATGCAAGTGCTATGAAGAGTATTAGTAGTAAATTTGAGAGACTGAGATCACACCCTGGTTACAAGTGAAGTTCATTCCTGTCATAGGGGCCGATGCAACACAGTGCGCTCAGCCGAGCGCACTGTATAACCTGCAGTTGGACGCGGGTTGTAGAGGCACTGATTCCCTTATGATTAGCGCCTCTACAACCCGCGTCCAACGCGGCGTGAATCTAACAGCGCTCATCACATGCAAATGCATGTGAATGAGGCTATTAGCTATTCACTCCCAATGCAAAAAAAAAAAAAATGTGCGTCTTGGACAAAAGCAGAAAAACTGCTTTTCTGTACTGCCTCCTAATTAATATCGTTGTGCGTGGGAAATAAACCTATTTGGAGACATTATACTATGAGAGATGTTTTATGTGTACTAGTTAGGTTTATTAAAGGGTTCCAGCTCATTATGGACTGGTTAAAATGATCTAGTGCTTTTTAACTGCTGCCACATTGGGCTTTTATCTCTGGCAATTGCCTTAAGTAAAAAGGGATTTAAATTCCCTGAAAGCAGCGGGACAAATGCTAAAATACAAGTTAGCAACCTTTTTGGGCTAAGTGCCCAAGAAAAGACGGCAATACTATTAGTAATGTTGCCATGCCATGGGGTTTCCCACCTCCTAAGAAGCAGTCCTGGAGGGTGGGGTATATAAACCTGCTGAGAACCAGCCACTGGGGCTGTCGGCTAACAAGAACCAGCCATTGGGGGGGGGGGGGGGGGGGGGTGGAAGGAAGGAAGGGGGGCTGTGAGGGAAAGGAGAGGGAGTGCTCGACACACATGCCCGGGGTTGCTGACCCTTGAACTAAAGGAAGATAAAAGTGTTAGCACGTCTCTGATAACCCACTCCTAGAGTTAATAGAGTAACCCTCGCTCCAGCAATTTCTCTGCAGCCTTTGCTTGTCCCAGTTTAATCTCGAATGCGTAAAGTTAAGAAAAATGACTCCGTCAGTGCCAGACAGGATATGCATTCAGCCTCCGTCACAAGACCCAAGATGTGGGTGTCGTTCAGAAAATACATTCGTTATCATGCGGCTCTTTGATGCCCCTTGTGAAAAAAATCTTATTCATGTCTGTTTCATAGAAGAGTATTTCTGCATATCCCTGTGTTTGAGCTAGAAAAGCCTTTTCTTACTATGTGGATAACCTCCCCAGTCACTTTCTGACCTCTAACCTCAGAATATTGTTTCAGCACTGCAGCTCTGAACATTCCAACCCATGCTAAAGTTTGTAGTTTCCTGTTATTTCTTATGGCAATTCCTCTCTTTGCTTACTGTATACTCAGCCGCAGTCTATTAGACATGCATGTGTCATTCACATCTTTGCATTTTCATTCTTTTTTTTTTTTTTACTATTCACACAATCATTTCTTGCAATAATTACTAATATCCTGGGGAATTTGCCAGCTCCAATGTCCTTCCCATGCAATGAGTCTGAGTCAATACTGTGTACCACTGCTCAAACAGAATAATCTTTTTCTATTACTGCATCTCAATCCTTGTTAAAATCAAGGTAGAACATTTTTAAACAATTTTGCTCTCCATGCTTTTTGTCAGCATTCTTGTCATGTCAAAGTGTCAGATGACTAGCTGAACCAAATAAATTACTGGTATACACACTGATTTTACTGAAATCCACTAACTTGTTAATTTTTTCTGTTTCCAACTAAGTTTATTGCCATCACTGGGGTTCCAAACTCTATTCCTTGAGGGCCATTAGGGCCACAACTACTACGACTTATCATTTCTTTAGCGCCAGTAGATGTAATGCAGCAGTTGTACAAATATACAAAAAAGGGAGTTTCTTCGCATAGGGCTTACAATGTATTCAGGACAGACAAACAGGTCAAGTAAAAGACTTAGGGAGTTTAATTTATTATGGAAAATGGTTAAAACCCAGAAGGGTATGGTCAGAAGAACCAGGAATTAAGATTTAAAAGCAGCCTTAAAAAGGAGAGTTTTTAGGCTGGATTTGAATAAGGCCAGAGAGGAAGCATGACACACAGAGTCAGGAAGTCTGTTTCAGGTGAACGGAGCAGAAAGATGGAAAGCATAGAGTCTGGAGCTGGAGAAGGCCATAGATGAGTGATTTCCCCGGTGAATGGAGTTCACAAGGAGGGGTGTAGACAGAGATGAGGGGTCAGGAAGAGCTGCAGAATAAATACACTTGTTGGCGAGTAAAAGAAGCTTGAACAGAGAGGGAGCCAATGTAGTGACTTCAGAAGAGGAGTTATATGGGTGTAGTAACATTGGCAGAAGATTAGTCATATTGCTGAATTTTGGATGGATTGTAGTGGAGAAAAATGGTTCACTGGGAGACCAATTTTCATCAGACATTATCACCCTGAGGTGACTTTCCTGGTTCATTAGCATCAGTCTTTCACCCCCATCACATAGAACTCCTTCCCATTTCTGCATCCCAAATGCATGACTCTGCACTTCCAAACTTTCAACTACTTATCTAGCTTTCTTAGATCACTTTTCATTCTCTCTACTCCTTCAGATGTGTCCACTCTTGCAGACCTTAGTGTTTTCCACAAAAGACAAACTTTTCCTTCTAACTCTTCCACTATGTTGCTCACAAAGACATTGAACAGAACTGGCCCCCAGATGCGATCCTTGAGGCACTTCACTTATCACCCTTCTCTCCGCAGAGTAGGTTCCATTCCCCATCATGGGCCTATGTCAGTCAGCCAATTTGTAATCCATTCTATGACCTTGGGACCCACTCCCAAGTTTCTCATTTTGTTCATGAGCCTCCTATGTGGGACACTGTCAGAAGCTTTGCTGAAATCCAGATAAATCACATCAAGTGCTCATCCTTGATCTTATTCTCTAGATGCCCAATCAAACGTTAATCAGATTGGTTAGATACAACCTTCCTCTGGTAAAATCATGTTGCCTTGGATCCTGCAACCCATTGGATTGTAGATAGTTAATTATCCTTTCCTTTAGCAGAGTTTCCATTAATATTTCCACTTCTGAGATAAGGCTATTTAACTCCCTGTACACTAATAAAACCTGGTTCCTAAATTTAGGAGTTTAACCCTACCGATTTTTCGAAGAGGTAGATTTAAGAATCTAACTTTCAAATTTAGGAATCGACACCCTTTCAAAATTCACCCTATAGGCAATAGGGACTATTATTACCGGTATCAAGATTAGCTGTAGTGTAATGAACCTTTCATAATAAGCTTAGCTCAGTAAACAAATTAAATATCTTTCCACTTATCTCACTACAAGGAGATATTCATTTGGTTAACTGCAGAGTTGTAATCACTGCCTCTCAGGGTTCCTGCTTTTAGCATATAATTAATGGTGTTGTCTGTGAGCTTAGGTCATTTGATTTTAAGTACTCCTTAGGGGAGGTATTTTATAGAAGCTAGTACTTGAAAACTGAAGGCCACATACCATATGAAACTAAAGACTGAGTAACCTACCTTTCCTGCAGGTAAAACACTATAAATGGGCTTTTTGATTATTGTCTTCCGTATTTGTGGCTTTGCAAACTGACTCCAGATTTTCAGGACAGGTTTTACCCCATTCCCTGCAGGGACTTGTACTCCTGATTTTCTTAGGGATGGCCACAGGGAAATCAGAACTACAAGTTCCTCCATGAAAAGGGGAAAGTACCAGGACTGGGTACTTGCATAGTTCTGCTTAGATTATTTCAGTAACCCTAACATGACTTCAGTTTTTTCTACAAACCTCCTTAAGAACATAAGAAGTTGCCATACAGGGTCAGACCGAGGGTCCATCAAGTCCAGCATCCTGTTTCTAACAGTGGCCAAGCCAGGTTACAAGCATCTGGCAAGTACCCAAACACTAAGAAGATCGCATGTTACTGATGCTAATAATAGCAGAGGCCATTTCCTAAATCAACTTGATTAATAGCAGTTAATGGACTTCTCCTCCAAGAACTTATCCAAACCTTTTTTAAACCCAACTACACTAACTGCACTAACCACATCCTCTGGCCATTAATTCCAGAGTTTAATTTTGCATTGAGTGAAAAATAATTTTCTCAGGTTTGTTCTAAATGTGATGATGCTAACTTCATTGGGTGCCCTCTAGTCCCTATATTACTGAAAGAGTAAATAACCCATTCACAATTACCTGTTCTAGTCCTTTCATGATTTTATAGACTTCTGTCATATCATCCCTCAGCCGTCTGTTCTCCAAGCTGAACAGCCCTAACCTCTTTAGCCTTTCCTCATAGGAGAGCCATCCCAGCCCCTTTATCATTTTGGTCATCCTTCTCTGTATCTTCTCCAGTGCCAACTATAACTCTTTTGAGATGCAGTGACCAAATTTGCACACAGTATTCAAGATGTGTTCTCACCGTGGAACAATACAGAGCCATTATGACATTCTCTGTTTTATTCACTATTCCCTTTCTAATAATTCCTAACATATTCTTTACTTTTTTGATCACTATGGCACAAAGAGCCAACAATTTCAATTTATTATCCACTACGACACCTAGATTTGTTTTCCTGGATGGTAACTCCTAATATGGAACCTAATATCATGTAACTACAGCAAGGGTTATTTTTCCCTATATGCAACACCTTGCACTTGTCCACATTAAATTTTATCTGCCATTTTGATGCCCAATCTTCCAGTCTTGCAAGGTCCTCCTGCAATTTATCACAATCCGCTTGTGATTTAACTACTCTGAATAATTTTGTGTTATCTACAAATGTGATCACCTCACTCATCGTACTCCTTTCCAGATCATTTATAATTTTATTAAAAAGGACTGGTCCAAGTACAGATCCCTGAGGCACTCCATCATTTACCTTTCTACACTGAGAAAACTGACCATTGAATCTTATTCTCTGTTTCCTGTCTTTTAACCAGTTTGCAATCCTCAAAAGGACAGCAACTCCTAACCCATGACTTTTTAGTTTTCTTGGAAGCCTCTCATGAGGGACTTTGTCGAATGCCTTCTGAAAATCCAAATACACTACATCTACCGGTTCATTTTTATCCACATTTGTATTAACCCCTTCAAAAGAATGTAGAAGGTTTGTGCGGCAAGACTTCTCTTGGGTAAATCCATGGTGGCTGTGTCCCATTAAACCATGTCTATCTATATATTCTGTGATTTTGTTCTTTAGAGTATTTTCTATGATTTTTACGAGCATTGAAGTCAGGCTTATCAATCTATTGTTTCCCAGATCACCCCTGGAGCCCTTTTTAAATATCAGGGTAACATTGGCCATCTTCCAATCTTCAGGTACAATGGACGGTTTTAATGATAAGTTACAAATTACTACTAACAGGTCTGAAATTTCATTTTTTAGTTCTTTCAGAACTCTGGGATGTCTACCTTCGGGATTCAAATCAAATTGTACTGCAAGCAATCCTAATAATTATATAACTTCATTTGAAACAATCTCATCTATTGAAGTAGAAGGTACAATCAAAAATATGAATTCAGCTACTCACCCTATTGACCACATTTCAATAAAACTATTAAAAACAATCACCAATATAGTTTCAGGACCTATTGCAGATATAATTAATTTATCTATTACTGAAGCCACTGTTCCATATATTGAAGACAGCTATAGTTAATCAATCTTGAAAAAACCACAATCTAATCTCCATGATTTGTCAAATTTAAGACCTATATCTAATTTACCAAGTATTTCTAAGATTTTGGAAAAGGTAGTTAACTTAACAAACAACTCTCAGATTACCTTGAAACACATAGTAATCTATTCCCTGCGCAACATGGCTTCAGAAAATATTTTAATACTGAGACTCTACTAGCATCTTTATAAGATATTATCCTTCGAGGAACCGATAACAGCCAAACTTATTTTCTGATTATGCTAGATATATCATCAGCTTTTGATACAGTTAATCATAAAACTCTCTTAGACAGATTAAATGAAATAGGCATAAGGGACTTTGCGTTGAAATGGTTTGAATCATATTTAAAGAATAGATCTTTTAAAGTGAAATTTCAGGATAAAGAATCTCTACCAATTGACCTTCAACATGGTGTACCCCAGGGTTCTTCTCTGTCTGCAACCCTTTTTAATGTTTATATGCTTCCTCTTTGTAGAATTTTATCTGGTCTTAATCTTAAGCATTTTATATATGCAGATGATGTTCAAATTCTAATTCCAATCGAAAAATCAACTGACTTAACACTTAAGCTTTGGGACATATATCAATCTGCCATAGAGAAAGTATTAACCCAAATGAATCTTTAAATACAAAAAAGACCGAAATTTCATATATCTGCCCTAAATTGACCCAAGCAAAGGAACTTGAAATTCAGGAAGCTGCTAAAAATTATCCCATTTCCCTGGAGGTCCGAGATCTAGGGATTTTTCTAGATTGTGAATTCACACTAAAAGCATGCTTGAAAAAAATCATTAATGATGGGTATTTTAAATTAAATGTTCTAAAAAGATTAAAGCCACTTCTATTTCCAAAAGATTTCAGAACAGTTTTGCAAGCTCTTGTTTTGTTAAAATTGGATTACTGTAATTCGATGTTTTTGGGCCTACCAGCAAATGTTACCAGACCATTACAATTGTTGCAGAACTCAGCTGCCAGACTTTTAACAGGAACTAGAAGATCAGATCATATTACGCCAATATTGAAAGACTTACACTGGTTGCCTGTTAAATATAGGGCTCAACATAAAGTTCTCACTAATTCATAAAACTCTCTACAACGAAAAGATTGAATGGTTAACCTCAGCATTACATTTTCATATCCCATCAAGAATTACAAGATCAACAGGTACAGGGATGTTACCCATACCATCCCCTAAAATTGCTCATTTGAATAATGTAAGAGAAAAGGCCATTTCTATTGCCGGACCCCAACTATGGAACTCTCTACCACAAAGGATGGAATCAGATATTAAAATATTTAAAAAGGGTATTAAAACATGGCTATTTGAACAAGCCTTCCAAGTATTTTAACTTAATGATTGTTTCCCCTTTATTTTATATACTCAGTTACGTGTATTATCTCTGCTCTTAGAGGTAGATCTTAAAAAAGTATGCTGGATTTTATAAGATACTCGCGTAGCCGCGCATATCTTATAAAATCCGGGGTTGGTGCGCGCAAGGCTGTGCAAAATTGGCAGCCTGCATGCGCCGAGCCGTGCAGTCTGCCTCGGAGGGAACTTTCCTTCCGTGTCCTCCCACCTTCCCCTCCCTTCCCCTATCTACCCCACGCCCCAGCCCTACCTAAATCCCCCCCTACCTTTTGTTGTGCAAGTTACGCCTGCTTGAAGCAGGCGTAACTTGCTCGCGCCGCCTCGGCATCCCTGGCACAGGCCGCAGTGCCGGGGGACTCGGGACCGCCCTCCTGGCCCGCCCCCGAACCATCACCATGCACCCGGACCCGCCCTGGACTGCCCCCTGACCCCTGACCCGCACCCAGGACGTGCCCCCGGACTGCCGCCATGCCCCCGCACACGCCCCCTCCTGCCCCTTTTATGAAGCCCTGGGACTTGTGCGTGCAGGGCTTTTAAAATCTAGCCCTTACTGTTTAAATTTTTAGTAATTTTTAGCAATTATTCACTATTTTATTTATAAGAACATAAGAACATAAGAAATTGCCATGCTGGGTCAGACCAGGGGTCCATCAAGCCCAGCAATCTGTTTCCAACAGAGGCCAAACCAGGCCACAAGAACCTGGCAATTACCCAAACACTAAGAAGATCCCATGCTACTAATGCAATTAATAGCAGTGGTTATTCCCTAAGTAAACCTGATTAATAGCCGATAATGGTGACGGTCGCCCGTATGACATAGTGAGGGCAAAGGTAGCGCCGGCGCCATTTTGAAGATTGGCAATATGGCCCGCGTGCAGGAGGTCGCTCCCGGACCCCCGCTGGACTTTTGGCAAGTCTTGTGGGGGTCAGGAGGCCCCCCCCAAGCTGGCCAAAAGTCCCTGGGGGTCCAGCGGGGGTCCAGGGGCGATCTGCTGCATGCGTGACGTCGGGAGCCAGGCACCAAAATGGCGCCAGCGCTACCTTTGCCCTGTCACATGATAAGGGCAAAGGGCCACCGGCGCCATTTCTCAACGCAGCCGTGGCCAGAGAGAGAGGGAGATCGCGTCGGGACCCCCCCACTGGACCCCAGGTAATTTAAAACATTTTGGGGGGGTTCGGGAGGGTGGGGGATTTGTTTTAAAGGTTCGGGGTGGGTTTTAGGGTTTTTTTGGTGTGCCGGTTTTCCCGCCCTCCCCCGATTTACGATTTTTAACGATTAAAAAAAAAAAAAAAAAAACACGACGATAAGATTTCCCTCCCCCCCCCAGCCAAAATCGATCGTTAAGACGATCGATCACACGATTCACACCTCTAGTGTATATCCCTATAACTCTGCCAGAGTCCCCCCAGTAGGTCCCAGTCTGTCTCTGACACACTCCCTCCCACCCTGTGACCTGCATCTGTGTCCACTCACCCAGAGAGACCATTCCAGCAAAGGAAAACACATGACAGAAAATGAACGTTTGTACTGCCTTGTGTAAATAGGCAATAGCAAATGTGCGTGAGTGTACGCTCCTAAACACGCTGTATCGTAAGTGTGTGTCCCTTATAAAATACATCATATACACATATGTATGAAATCCATCACCGACATGACCATTGTTTGTGCATGAACGACTACATACGTGGACAAATGCCGGCTTTATAAAATAGCATTCCCATGCGCGAGTATCCGAACATTTTTGCACACCTGCCTGTCTGTGAAGATGTATTCTACTCATTGAGTGCTGCAAAAATAGTCTGGTTTCCAGGGTGGCCAAACTTTGCAAATTAACCTGGCTCTTGGATCAAATGTATCCAGATATTTCTCATGAATATTCATTTTGAAAATCTTGAATGCTGGACAGGCTTGTGGCACTGGAGGACTGGCTTAAATGCTTTTCTGTTATATTCATTCCTATTGCATTTAAAGAATGTCATATAATAACCAATGGGATAGTGCTATACCAGAGTAAGAATTATATCGCAATGACAGGCGGGGTGGTGCTTTATGTCTGGGATGGTACAGAGTCCAACAGGATAAAGATCCTGCTTGAGACTAAATGTACAATCGAATCTTTATGGGTAGAAATTCCTTGTGTGTTGGGGAAGAGTATAGTGATAGGAGTATACCACCATCCACCTGGCCAAAATAATGAGACGGACAGTGGAATGCTAAGAGAAATTAGGGAAGTTAACCAAACTGGTAGTGCAGTAATAATGGGAGATTTCAATTACCCAAAGAAATCAGCGTGCAAGGAAACGATTAATGAGTCCACCTTTATGTTCAAAATCTATTCAAAGTTTATTTTCCAACATTATTCAATGGCAACTCCACATTCATTCAAAATGATCAGTAAATGTCCCCCGACATGGTCCTGTGTTTCGCTGGTGGCTGCATCGGGAGGGACCACAGAGTCAGTATAATCTACAATACAAAAGTATAACATAGGTGGAACTAATAAAATTGCGGCTACTCATTCTTAATAATATTCTTCTGAACTGTACATACCTTGTGTATAAGTCATGGAGCGCATCGGCCCTCACTGCTGTTAACTATTTAAAGAAGCGGATTGGCGCCAAAACAGGTTCTATCGCGAGAGACTCAAACCAGACCCCGCCCCCCTGCCCCTCATCCAAACAGGTGCCATTCTATTTCTTTATTTAGACCTCTGGGATGGACTGTGGCTAGCGTAAAGATCCACGTTTGCTCCCTTCTACACAATATTTCAGCGTAATCGCCTCCCCTCAACGGGCGCAAGATGACTTCTAATACTGAAAAACAAAGTTCTGCAATGGTATGCCCGCACTGAGCCCAATGCGATACCAGAGGTTCATCCATCCTCAGAAGACGAATGTTTGAACAATGTTCAATTATGCGGGTTTTTATCATCCTCGAGGTTTTCCCTACATATAGAAGTGGACACGGGCATTGTATCACATATACAACACCCTTAGTGGTACAGCCGATACCCCTCGGAGTTTAAAAGTGCGACCAGTGTTCGGGTGAGTGAAGGAATCAAATGATGAAGTGTGGCTGCACATAGTGCAGTGACCGCACGGACTACCCCAATATTGACAGGGTGCGTGACACACTGAACACATGACCATCATGGGACTAAATATAAACATATACTTTGTATCCACTGGAATCTCCTGCTTCTTAACAATGAGTGAATGAAGACATTTCCTTTACAACTCACCATACAAAAAAGATATTCTGATTCTGGTGTCATCTTAATAACAGTATCACAAACTCCCTCTACTACTAGGTGGTCTTGTAAAATAATACAAACAAACCCTACTCTGTACACGTCTATCAAACCTGCCATACCTCGGCAGCATTAACTCCAAGAAATGAAACAGCAATAGCCCTACCCATGAAAAGGTAGCAGTTTACCACCAATGCAATATAATATTGAGAAAATACATGAAATAAGTCTGATAAAAATCCCTACATTCTACATCTCAGTCATATACATACAGAATAGAGACAGATATGCCCTACATCTAACATAGAATAAAATACCACAAATTACAAATGCGGAAACAAAAACTGGAATGGAAACAACAAAACTCCTTCTGCATGCACTGCAAAACTTGAGAACTAGAACTAGAAATACATTTCCTCATACAGTATGCAAAGTTCAGAGAGAGAAGAAATGCATATTCTCAAAACAAAAACAAAAAAAATTCTCGACCACATTTCAGAATATAGTAAGTGTTCCATGTTCCTTCACAGCCATGTTGTTTTTTAAGCTAGTAGCTGTTATGAAAGGTTTTTATTTATTTTTCATTGCACAGACAAATTTTTGCAGCTTGCAGCTTTTGTGTTTCCTGAAGAAGAAGTAAAGTGTTTCGAAACACTTGCAGTGTCGGAAGACTCACACATTGCTGCACTATTGAACTCTTAAAAGAAAAGCGTGGAAAATTCAAATACAGCTGCATCGTGGACTTTTCATGCAAAGATAAGTGCAATGCTGTATAACCCTCTGGGGAATACATCAATTATTCAACAAAGTGACCTATGATTAAAAAGCTTCAGCGCTTGTAAAGGCTTACTGGTTGCAAGGGCGCTGTATGATGGTCACTTTTTACATATAAATAAGAACCTATGGGGTAGATTTTAAAAGCCCTGCGTGCCGGCACACCTATTTTGCATAGGCCGCCAGCACGCGCAAAGCTCCGGGATGCGCGTAAGTCCCGGGGCTTGCTAAAATGGGCGGTCCGGGGGGCATGTCTGCGGTCCGGGGTGGTCCGGGGGCGTGGACGAGTGCCCCGACACAGCGGCCTGTGTCGGGGCCTGGCCAGCCAGCACGCGCAAGTTAGGCAGGCGTAACTCCATCGAACAAGGTAGGGGGGGGGGATTTAGGTAGGGCCGGGGGGGGGGGGGTGGGTTAGATAGGGGAAGGGAGGGAAAGGTGGGGGGGTAAAAAAAAAGTTCCCTCCGAGGCCGCTCCGATTTCGGAGCGGCCTCGGAGGGAACGGAGGCAGGCTGCGTGGCTCGGCGCACGCAGGCTGCCGATTTTGCGCAGCCTTGCGCTCACCGACCCCGGATTTTAAAAGATACGCATGTATCTTTTAAAATCCAGCGTACTTTTGTTCGCGCCGGTTGCGCAAACAAAAGTATGCATGTGTGTATTTTTTTTAAATCTGCCCCTATTTGTATAGCGGAATAATTTATTTATTTTTGTTTTCATACAAGTGTTTCCAGCTAATCTCAGGATAGTATTATTTGAGTATTCTCAAAACTGACATACAGGCCGGTACAGTAAAAAACGCGGGAGAGCGGGCGCACAGGCCACTCTCCTGTGTGCACGATTCAGTAAATAAATTTATTTAAATTAGGCCCGGTGGTAAAAAGAGGCTCTAGGGACACTAGTGCATCCCTAGCGCCTCTTTTCGGACAGGAGCGGCGGCTGTCAGCGGGTTTGACAGCCGATGCTCAATTTTGCTGGCGTTGGTTCTCGAGCCCGCTGACAGCCACGGGTTCAGAAACCAGACGCCGGCAAAATAGAGCATCCGGTTTTCAACCCGCGAGCTGCGGGCCTATTTCAATTTTTTTTTTTACTTTTTAAACTTTCGGGACCTCCGACTTAATATCGCCATGATATTAAGTCGAAGGGTGCACAGAAAAGCAGTTTTTACTGCTTTTCTGTGCATTTTCCAGGTGCCCGGAGAAATTAGCGCCTACCTTTGGGTAGGCGCTAATTTCTGAAAGTAAAATGTGCGGCTTGGCTGCACATTTACTTTCTGTATCGCGCGGGAATACCTAATAGGGCCATCAACATGCATTTGCATGTTGCGGGCGCTATTAGGTTCGGGGGGGTTGGACGCGCGTTTTGGACGTGCTATTACCCCTTACTGAATAAGGGGTAAAGCTAGCGCGTCAAAAACATGCGTCCAAATGCCGGCTAACAGTGCGGTCCCTCGGCGCGCACTGTACTGTATCGGCCCGATAGTATGGCTCTTCTCCCAGTCACTCTCCTCCATTGCCCCCTCACTTCTCCCAACTACTCAATCCTTCCTTCACAAGCTCATATCACTATCCAACATTTACGACACCCCCCACCTCACATCCTTTTCCCTGCTCTCTCCCCTGCTCAACTCTCCCTGCCCTTCCCTACCCAGTATACCTCTGACTACCTCTTTCCCACCCCTTCTTGCTCAGCATTCCCTGACCTCCTTTTTCCCCCAACCCAGCAGCCCCCACACCTCCATCTCTGCCTCTACTTCCATCTTTCCTCCCTGCCCAGCAGCCCCCAGTCCCTCTTTCCTCCTCCTCTCCTTACCCAGCAAACCCAACCTCCTTCCCCCCCCCACCTCTTCCTACCCAGTAGACTCCTGACTCCCTATCTCCCAAGGCCTTCCTCCCAGCACATTTCCCCCTCCTCCTGGTTCCCAGCCAGCATAAGCCACCAGACCAATCCAAAGTCTCCCTCCTGCTTTACCAGCAGCAGATGAAAGCAAGAAGCACTGAGGAGAGGAAGAAGATGAGGCAGCAGGAGCGGAAGTCAGCAGTGGATCTATAGAGCATGCACCACTCTCCCTCATGCTCCTGTTTTCATGTGCAGGCCCCATGGTGAGAACTGAAGACAGCATCAGCAGCCTCACTGCCAGGCCAGGCAGAGGAAGATAAAGTTGGTGTCCTGCCAGGCCGATATGAACAGGAGTTGGTGATATCTCACTCTGATCTGATGAAAGAGAAGGGAACAACAGCCTCCAACTGGGTCAGGAAGAGGAGAAGGAAGCAAGAACAGCTTCCTCTCATACCCAATAAAGGAGAAATCAGCCAACTCCTGTCCAGACTGATGAGGAAAGAGTAGCCATCTGCTGGGTCTGCGACACACTTTCCATGACCTCGCAACACACTAGTGTGTCCCAACACACCGGTTGAGAAGCATTGTACTAGAGAGATAAAGTTCCTGGATGGAATAAATGATAATTTTATGGAGCAATTGGTTCAGGAACCGACGAGAGAGGGAGCAATTTTAGATCTAATTCTCAGTGGAGCGCAGGATTTGGTGAGAAAGGTAAGATGGTGGGGCTGCTTGGCAATAGTGATCATATTTGAATAAATGACTGGAAGGGGAACAGTAAGTAAATCCATGGCTTCAGCGCTAAACTTTCCAAAGGGAAACTTTGATAAAATGAGAAAAATAGTTAAAAAAAAAACCTGAAAGGTGCAGCTACAAAAGTAAAAAGTGTGCAACAGGTGTAGTCATTATTAAAAATACCATCCTAGAAGCACAGTCTAGATGCATTCCATGCATTAAGGTGGATGGAAGGGAAAATGATTACCAGCATGGATAAAAAGTGAGGTGAAAGAGGCTATTTTAGCCAAAAGATCTTCACTCAAAAATTGGAAGAAGGATCCAGCAGAAGAAAATAGGATAAAGCATAAGCATTGGCAAGTTAAATGTAAGACATTGATAAGACAGGCTAAGAGAGAATTTAACAGAGAAACATAGAAATGACGGCAGAAGAAGACTACGGGATTTAAGGAAACTGGAAGAGATTTGAAAAGAAATTGGCCGTAGGGGCGAAAACTCACAATAAAAACTTTAAAAAATATATCCAAAGCAGAAAGCCTGTGAAGGAGTGGATTGGACCATTAGATGATCAAGGGGTTAAAGGGGCACTTAGGGAAGATAAGGCCATCATGGAAAGATTAAACAATTTATTTGCTTCGGTGTTTACTGACGAGGATGTTGGGGAGATACCCATTCCGGAGAACCAAATCACTGTGAACTTGGAAGATGTGGTAGGCCTCATCTACAAACTGAAGAGTAGTAAATCACCTGGACTGGATGGTATATACCCCAGGGTTCTGAAAGAACTAAAAAATGAGATTTCAGACCTATTTCAATTAATTTGTGACTTATCATTAAAATCATCCATTGTACCTGAAGATTGGAAGATGGCCAATGTAATCCTGATATTTAAAAAGGGATCCAGGGGAGATACGGGAAACTATAGACCAGTGAGCCTGAGTTCAGTGCTGGGAAAAATTGTGGAAAATGTTATAAAGAATAAAATCACAAACCATTTAGATAGACATGGTTTGATGGGACACAGCCAGCATGGATTTACGCAAGGGAAGTCTTGCCTTACAAATCTACATTTTTTTGAAGGGGTGAATAAAGATGTGGTCAAAGGTGAACTGGTAGATGTGGTGTATTTGGATTTTCAGAAGGTGTTCAACAAAGTCCCACATGAGAGGCTTCTAAGAAAACTAAAAAGTATTGGGATAGGAGGCAATGTCCTTTTGTAGATTGCAAGCTGGTTAAAAGACAGGAAACAGAGAGTAGGATTAAATGGTCTGTTTTCATAGTGGAAAAAGGTAAACAGGGGATCTGTACTTGGACCAGTGCTTTTTAATATATTTATAAATGATTTTGAAAGGGGTACAATGAGTGAGGTGATCAAATTTTCAGATGACAGAAAATTATGCAGAGTAGTTAAACCTCAAGCGGATTGTGCTAAATTTCAGGACAACCTTGAGAGACTGGAAGATTGGGCTTCCAAATGGCAGTTGAAATTTAACGTGGACAAATGCAAAGTGATGCATACAGGGAAAAATAACCCTTGCTGTAGCTACATAATGTTAGGTTTTATCTTAGGAGCTGCCATCCAGGAAAGAGATCTAGGCGTCATAGTGGATAACACATTGAAATCGTCGGCCCAGTGTGCTGTGGTGATCAAAAAAGCAAACAGAATGTTCGGAATTATTAGGAAGGGAATGGCAAATAAAAGGATGGATGTCATAATGCCTCTGTATCGCTCCATGGTGAGATTGCATCTTGAATACTGTGTGCAATTCTGGTTGCCACATCTCAAAAAAGATATAGTTGCACTGGAGAAAGTGCGGAGAAGGGTGAGCAAAATGATAAGGGGCATGGAAAGGCTGCCCTAGGAGGAAAGGCTAAAGAAGTTAGGACTGTTCAGTTTGGAGAAGAGACGACTGAGGGGGGGATATGAAAGAGGTCTACAAAATCATGAAAGGACTTGAACAAATTAATGTAAATCGGTTATTTACTCTCTCAGATAATAAAAGAACCAGGGGGCACTCCATGAAGTTAGCAAGTAGCTCCTTAAAACAAATCTAAGAAAATTCTTTTTCAGTAAGTGCATAGTTAAGCTCTGGAATTAATTGCCAGAGGATGTGGTTACAGCAGTTAGTGTAACTGGGTTTAAAAAAGGTTTGGGTAAATTCCTTGAGGAAAAATCCATAAATTGCTATTAATTAATAAGCAATAGTAACCGGTGATGTATTTAATGTTTGGGTACTTGCCAGGTTCTTGTGACTTGGATTGACCACTGCTGGAAACAGGATACTGGCCTTGATGGACCCTTGGCCTGATCCAATATGGCATATCTTATGTTTTTACATTTGTCTCTCATTTTCTCTTGTTTTGAAACATACTTTTAAGACAGTTGTTAACAGCAGTAAAACGTTAGTTCATTAAGGGCATACTTTCCAGGTAAAGCTGTTTCAGCATTAAATATTGTTTCATAGATACTCCAGGGGTAGATACAGCATTTTTGTTGGGTTCTATGGACTTTTCCAAATTACGTGATAGTTCTAGAAATGTAAAGCTAATTCCTGCTGAAGGATTCTGATTCCATGGTGGCTCACATTCCTCAGATGCTGACATCAGAAGAGGATCCTGTAAGGAGCAGGATCTATTGGTGGATCATCATCGGTCTCCTAAGGGAAATAAGTGAGCACAGCCTAGGGGTATGGTGGATTGCTGAGATTGTACATGCTGGTACTGGAGCTAGCCCGGTGAGATGTTCATCCTAACTCTCTGAAATTAGCCGAATCTCCATACCTGGAAAGTTTTGAGATGTGGCCACCCTGGGATTGCTGTTGATCAGCAGGGGATGAAGTAGGAATAATCCATATCTGCTTTCTCTCTTCTGCCTTTCCACCACTAATCCACTCTCTTCACCTCATCCACCACTATCACTTTTCCCCTCCTTCCAGGGATGACCCCAGCATTCTTCCCCTTCCCCTTCCTCTCTCCCTAACTCCCTCTAAGTGACAGCTCCCTGACTTGTGTGCCCTCACTCTGCTCTGTTGAGTGAATCCCATGTCCTGGAATCTCAGCTGCAGACTGAGGTGTCTCTGTTGCAGTCCCTCTCCAGTTTCTCCTCACATGCTGCCTGCAGTGGCTGCTCCAGGTTCTCCCCTTCTCTCCTGTGTCCTTGGAAGCTTCCTGAAAGGGAGTGGCTGGAGCTGTAAATAGAGAACCCTGGCGCTTTCTAGTGT
The DNA here is from genome assembly GCF_901001135.1 of Rhinatrema bivittatum. Classification (NCBI taxonomy): domain Eukaryota; kingdom Metazoa; phylum Chordata; class Amphibia; order Gymnophiona; family Rhinatrematidae; genus Rhinatrema; species Rhinatrema bivittatum. The sequence goes on from NC_042620.1 coordinate 321,077,994, forward strand.
TTCCTTGGAAATCTGGCAGTTGATGCAATTTCCCTGAGTCTCCTGGTGAAATCCCGAGAGTTCCCAGATGTAGTAATCTCTCTATAAAGTTCTAACACATGGGAGGGGAGTCTCTAGAAACATACAGATTCTCCTGACACATTTAATAGCGGACTCTGGCTCACATACAGGGGAATTTTTTAAAGGAGTCATGCATGCAGATGTAGCATATTATCGCAGAAATTTCAAAAACTATTTACTCATGTTAAGTGCACTTAATGCTGGTTAAATCTATTGACAATTCAATGGCATATATTGTGGAAACGTTCAAAAGCCCACTTATATGGGTGGTGTGCATTTACATGTGTAAAACCCTGTTTTAAGCATGTAAATGCTTTTTAAAATCAGTGCCATAATTGTTATGTAAGGGGTTTATGGCACGCAGACACCCACGTGCTGAGTTACCTAGGACTTCTTCCTACAAAAGCAGAAAGGTCTGCAAGAATGTCTTGGAGCAGGAGGAGCCCTCATTCCATAACTACTGTAGTGTAAGTGTAAGTTTGTTTAAACCTTCACCATAGGTTAAAGAAAAGAACATTCCAGCAATGAGAGGTTCCAGGGGTGTAGAGTAACGTTTTTGATTGATTTTCCTAGTCCATCTGAAAAAGGTTGGGTCTGTGTTCAAAAACTGATATTAGTGCCTTCATGAGGCACTAGAGGGAGTCATTGAGCAGAGGATTAAGGGAGAGACAGCAAGTGGTTGTGGCTCTCCAGGGCTCCTGGAAGGGGACGGGTAGTTTGTCTTTTCCTATTGTTGGGGGAATGTGTGTCTCTCCTTCAGCCGGTTTGTATGAGTACCAGGAGGGAATCTGCGAACAGTGCCCATAAGGGTGAATATTTCCAGGTTCTGGGGACAGAAACTTATCCTTTCTGCAAGTGTTGACCACCAAGGTATTTGAGTCCTTTTCTTAGTGAGAGAAGAGGATTCCAAGTTTTGTTTGGGGTCTAAAAGGAGAGGAAGCCCGCTGGGAACAGAGGAGCTCCAAATTCCTGCCTTTGTTACACAAGCAGCCTGAACAATTGACTTCTTGTGGTCTGATATTTTTCTCTGCTGACCGATTGAGATCGTCTACCATTTGAATACTTGGTGAAGAAGTGTTTTCCTGTACTGCTTCACTTGGTTCTTGCTGAAGTTAAAGTATTATTTTGTTTTGGAACACAGGGCTTGATTTGTGGGCCTGTTTCTTCTAAGACTAGGCTTTACCGCTTTGCTGTAAAGCAGCATGTAAAGGTGGCCTCTTGCCTATTTCTGGAAGAGCCTGAAAAAAGGAGGTTACATAATCAAAGAAATACCCCATTACTCTTGCTCAGGCTGGCTAGCAGAATGTAGATTGCTCCAGCCTCAGCGATGCATTCCAGCTGTGTTGTTATGTAACAATATTAATCAGTTCCTTTAGTATAAAACATAGATAATATTTAATGCACCTCTTATATTAGCAGTTGTTATGAATCGCGCTGCCCGCGGGTCTCCCTGCGAGCAGGCACTCACCCCATGCTGCTTCTCTTCAGCCGACGCGGCAGGATGCCGCCGTCGGCCTTCCCATGCGGCCGGAGCCACGGACTCTGCGCTCCCCTGTGGCCCGGAGGCCGCCCATCGGGTCTCCCTTCATCGTGGCCGGAACCGCGGGCCTTCTGCCCTCTTCAGCGCAGCCGGGAATGCCGCCAACGTCTGCTTCATCTTTGCGGTGCGAAGGCCACATCCCCGGGTTTGAGTGGCGGCTGGAGCCACCCCCGGGGCCTCCTGCAGCGGCTGGAGCTGCTGCCGTCATCAGGCCTGCTTTTCAGGCCAGCCCTGCACTTCTGATGCTGTACGCTGTGCAGGCCGCTGTCCATGGTCCTGCACAGCCCTGCTTCCTGCTCCTTAGGTGCCGGCACACGCCTCTCTTCTGGATTTAAAGGGCCAGGCACAGGAAGTGTGCTGGCCCCTCCTAGGGAATGAACTTCCTGCTTCAGCCCTATAAAAGGGCTGCTCCGTCATGCAGTCTTCGCTTTGCATTGGAGTTGCTTCACTCTGGAGGCTCCTGCCTGCCAGAGTTCCGTCAGGTCTTCTTCGTCTTCTCCATGGAGTTCTTGTTGTCATGTCATGTCAAGTTATGTCTTCGTTGCCTGAGATCCCTGTCCAGGTGTCCTGGTGTTTCATCTTGATCTTCTGTTCCTGATGTTCCAGGTTCCTTGATGTCCTGCTCCTGTGTCTTCGTCTTCAGCGCTCTTGAGCCTTCTGGTACCTGTTAGGGCAAGGGTCCCTCGGATGATGTTGTGCCCGAGCATGGACTAGCCTACAGGTGGACTGGTGTCCTGTACTCCTGAACCATCATGTCCTGCCAGCCGTTGGTGGAGCTTCGGATGACATCGGCTCCATCGTTGGAGTTCTGCTTCGACTTGATCCTTCCCTGCGCTTGTCCCGTTCTCAGCATGGTCCATGACCAGCCTCCTTGGGCTGTGTAGGGCACGCAGTGGGACAGGGTGGTCCGCGACTCAGACCCACGGGTGGACTGAGTAGGGTGCCCTGAGAGACAGTGCCAATGTCCTTCTGCCCAGCTTCTCGTCTTGTCTGGACTTCGTCAGTTCCTCGTCTTGGATGCCATTGCATCATCTTGATATCATGTCATGTTCCTGATGTCGTCGCATTGACCCTGGTCTGGGATGCCGTTGCATGGACCATTGGTCCGTGATGTCTTCGCATCAGCCTTGGTGTCAAGTCTTCGTCCGCGATGCCGTTGCATCTATCCTGTTGTCATATCTTCATCCACGATGCCGTTGCATCAATCCTGCTGTCATGTCTTCGTGTCAAGGCCCATCTGCCCTCGACCTCAGGCCAGGCCTGCTTCTCCATGCTGTTCTATGCAGCAGGTCCGAAAGGGCTCAGAATGGTCGGAGGACCAGTCACATTCCAACATCATCTGTTGTTGGCCATGGGAGGTTGCAGGCCTGGCAGAGGGTAAGACTGTCAGCCATGGTGGAACACGCCGTCAACCCTCGGTTCGGTCCTGGATCCGTCTGGGGTCGGGCTGAGGCCCAAGGGCACACTAAAAACACCCCAGTGTAACAGAATGCAAGGCCTTTCGAGGCTGCTTTCAATAGCAGTAGTCTTTTTTGAGCAAAGGCTCTCTTTCTTCTTGATTATGGAATATATGTTTGATTAACCAAGCATAATCTTTCTTTCTATTTTAAATTTTAATTACCCGTCAGTTCAGTGCAGTCAAAAGAATAATTATTTAAAAAAAAATGATGACATGTACAAGATGTCTACCAGAAAAAAAACAAAATACAGCCTCATCTTCTAAAAACTTGTGCTAGCTGAGATTGGCTCTTTATTCAACAGCAAATCAATATAGGATACATAAGTGTTATTAACCTTAATGTGTGCATGTTCGTCAGTCAGCCCGCGCCCAGGGATGCAGCTGTTTTATATCATATACACATATATGCATGCATGTTATAAAATAGCCTGACCGCGTGCACATGTGTGTTCAATTTTAAGTGAGCACATACCTATGCATGCCAATGCCACTTCTACCGCATAAGTAGGGGGATTTTATAAGACATGCGCGCCGTCGCCATTGGCTGTTTTCTCAGTTCGTTCCCAGTTTGCCCAGGCAAGGGATAGCACTTCTAAACCCCCTTAGATTAATAGCCTCCCTTCCCCGTTAGCCCCAACTCTTAAAACCCTGCTGATCTGCCTATATATCTTTATTTTATAACTTTCACGTCATCCATAGCAGAAGTGAAGCTACCTGGCTAGGGAACCGACGTGCACCAGTGCACATAAGTATTTACAAGCAAATTTCTTGTTAAAATTCCAGAACGTCCATGCCCCACCCAGACCACGCCCACATCCCGCCCCTTTTTTGAACTTTCATTTCTGCACGCACTGGCAAATAAGTGTGTATCCAAGTGGTTTTTCAAATCTGCTCGGTGCATGCTGGCCTGACATATTTGTGCCTCTCCTAATTTCAGACTTTTAAAATTCACCTTTTAGGGATTAATTTTTAAAAGCATTTATGCATGTAAAATGACTTTTTGAAAATTACCCCAGGGATTGTACACTTAAATGTATACACAGAAGTGATGTCGCGCATGATTTTGCATGTACCTGAAAGAATCCTTCCTGGGTATGCAGTTGGGATTGTGGGGAAACCATTTTTGTGCACACTTCTGATTTTCAAAAGTATCAACATGAATGTATGTGCAAAGGCCACACAGGGCTACGCGCTTACCTGTTAGCAGCCTAACTTTCCAACCTATCTGTAAGTGACATTGCAGAAATTTCTGCTAGCATTTTATAAACTGTGCAGTGAGAGTTGTACTGTTTATAAAATTCTGTATTTCTGCTCCAAAAGTAGGTGCACACATTTCAGTATTGCGCAAACATTTCCAATGCAAAAGAACGCATAATTTCTCTCCCTATTTTATAAAGTTCCATGCGCACACTTTATATGCAAAGTAATTGTGACACTGCATGAATAAAGACCCGAGTTAAAATGAGGAGGCAGGTACCTTTTAAAGTGTGTGCACCTATTTGAAATCACCAGTTTGCCAATACCTCTTCCAGTCCATCTCCAGTTCTCCTAAACCCTCTACCACTTCAGCCTGAACGCCCCCCCACCAGTTTGCTTAGACCTCCTACCCAAATACCACAAACAATAGACCAGTCCAACTTCAGTTGTGCGGGTCAATCAGCAGGAGTAAAAGAGTACGAACAAGCTCGGTAATGTATACGTGTACGCATACAAAATAGCAAGTACTGTGGGTGCTCCTATCCCGCCCCGGAACACCGCCAGACTGCCCTTTTTCTTCGCCAGTAAAATGTATTCGTGAAAGTGAAAATATGTGCATGCTCTCGGCATTTATAAAACAGCACATATGTGAGTACATGCTATTTATGCTCATACAGGCTATTTTTACATAGAAGACCCTTTGAAAATGTACTCCTAAGTTTAAAAGCAGACTTATGCTTGTATGTCTGCTTTGAAAACTGGGGCTGAATGCAGCGTGTACTTTCTGCACGTGGATTTCAACCCTACTATATTTGTTTCTAATAAATTCCTTTCAAAAACAAGTTTATGCATGCAATTATAAAACAATTGAATACAAAATTAGTAAAGTATAGTCATTTATAATTAAAATTGGCATGGTTAAAAATGTTATCTAGTATCAATCTGTGATGGCAGGTGTTAAGGTACAATCACAGAACCAAAACAGAGCAATTTGGCATCTATAGCCATGTAAAAAAGTGTACCCTCAACCTGTACATAAAACATGACACCATAAATTGGTAGGCTCTGTTAAAGGTTTATTTATTTAAAACATAACAGTATTATTCATAATCTATAAGTAGAGGCAAGTGTGACTGTGATCACAAAAGTATGACCTATAGGTCTATATGGATATGATCCTTAATGTCTACTAGAACTGAGCCTTAATCTCCACCCAACTGATTAGTAATCTCTACCTTGTTAAGTAGTAGGGTTTGACAAAGGACTGTGTGCCTAAGCCATGCTGATGTCATCCACAGACAGACAGACCAGCAACCAATACGGGATAAGTGACCACAAATTAGAAATAAAAACCTGCAAACAAAAACTGGAAAGAAAATCCCAAGACAGACAGACTCTAGGCCTGATTTACTAAGCTTTTATTCCCATAAGCACAGAATGGGGAAAAATGCCTTAGTAAATCAGGCACTATGCATAGGACTGCCACCTGGCTCCATATCATAAGAAACAGTCTGTTTCTCTTTCCCTCATTGAAGCCATACTGCTGAGTGCTCTCTGAATTGATATGTGTACTGCCTATGGGAAGGGTCTTGTGGAGGACAATGGTCCTCTGTTCAATAATAACCTTTGATGCAACCGGATCCTAAGATGTGTAATCACTTTGAGTGCAGTTCACAAGGGGCTGACCATGGAGGGAGGTGTCTCGTGGAATGTAGAAGTCATTTGTTCATTAGTAGCGTGTGGGGAACTGGGGGTGGGGGGTCCTGTGGAAAACAGAGGCCTTTTGTCTAATAGCAACTGTTTTTTGTTGTCAGAGTAGCACTGGTCTGGCCCAGTCTTGTTATTCAGGGTCAGAACCAGGTGTGGGCACTGTGGACCTGCAGGATCTCCAAGCAAAACGTTTACTATGAAGTAGAAATAACTCAAAATTATTTCATTCATTTATTTATTTATTTTTAAACTCTTTTCTATACCGTCGTTAAGCTAGGCACAAATATTAATGTTGGTAGATGTCTTGATTTTTATCCACTAAACAGGTGCCATCAGGTTACGGTAACATAGTTTCATCATAAATACTAAGTGGTGGGTGTGATACATTATGTCCATTCTTATCTGTGACCACTTTAAAATAGATTAATCATAATATCTTATCCTTTGGTGGTGAACGAAAGTATAAAAAAATACAATACACACACGTATAGATTAGGGCAGTGGTTCTCAACCGGTGTGTCGCGACACATTAGTGTGTCGCCAAGCACCAGCAGGTGTGTCGCGGCTCCCGGTGTTCCACTGCCCTGCTTCTGCTTCCCTTCTCCCCAGGGGCGGGGATGAAGAATGGAGAGACACTGCGCGCCACCGCTGGAGGCCAGGCCAGCGGGGCCGAAGAAAGAAGAGACACTGCGTGCCACTGCCGGCGGCTGAAGAGCGGAGAGACCTGCGCCCCGACGCCAGCGAGGCCGAAAAATGAAGAGACCTGCGCGCCGCCGGCAGGGCTGAAGAATAAAGAGAGGAGAGACCTGCGCGCTGATGCCAGCGGGGCCGAAGAACGAAGAGACGCTGTGCGCCGCCGGCGGCAGCTGAAGAGTGGAGAGACCTGCGCGCCGACGCCAGCGGGGCTGAAGAATGAAGAGAGGAGAGACATGCGCGCTGATGCCAGCGGGGCTGAAGAATGAAGAGAGGAGAGACATGCGCGCTGATGCCAGCGGGGCTGAAGAATGAAGAGAGGAGAGATCTGCGCGCTGACGCCAGCGGGGCCGAAGAACGAAGAGACGCTGCGCGCCGACGCCAACGGGGCCGAAGAATGAAGAGACTTGCGTGCCGCTGGCGGCTGAAGAGCAGAGAGACCCTGCGCACCGCGGGAGGCGGCTGGAGAGACGTTGTGCACTGCGGGAGGTCAGGCCAGAGGCGGCTGAGAAGTGGAGGCCAGGCTTATTGGGCCAAACAATGAGAAGAGGCTCCATGTGAGCTTGTGTGCCTGTGGTAGAATGGGTGCATGAGTGAGAGCTTGTGTGGGAGTGTGGTAGAATGGGTGCCTGGGTGCATGAGTGAGAGCTTGTGTGCCTGTGGTAGAATGGGTGCCTGGGTGCGCAAGTGACAGCTTGTGTGCCTGTGGTAGAATGGGTGCCTGGGTGCATGAGTGAGAGCTTGTGTGCCTGTGGTAGAATGGGTGCCTGGGTGCATGAGTGAGAGCTTGTGTGCCTGTGGTAGAATGGGTGCCTGGGTGCGCAAGTGACAGCTTGTGTGCCTGTGGTAGAATGGGTGCCTGGGTGTGTGAGTGAGAGCTTGTGTGTGTATGTTAGAATGGGTGCCTGGGTGTGTGAGTGGCAGCTTTGTGTGTGTGTATGTTAGAATGAGTGCTTGGGTGCGTGAGTGGCAGCTTTGTGTGTGTGTTAAAATGGGTGCCTGGGTGCGTGAGTGGCAACTTTGTGTGTGTTGGAATGCATGCCTGGTTGCATGAGTGAGAGCTTGTTGTGCCTGTGGTAGAATGGGTGCCTGGGTGGTGAGTGGCAGTGTGTGGTAGAATGGGTGCCTGGGTGCATGAGTGAGAGCTTGTGTGTGTGTGTGGTACAATGGTGCATGAGTGGCAGTGTGTGTGATTGTAAGTGACAGAGTATGTGTGAGATTGTATATAAGTGACAGAGCATGTGTGTAATTGAGAGAGACTGGTCAGGGAGGTGACTGGTGTGTGTGTGTGTGAGACAAAGACTGGTCAGGGAGGTGACTGGTGTGTGTGTGAGAGACAGAGCCTGGTCAGGGAGGTGACCGGTGTGTGTGTGTGAGGAAGAGATACTAGTTAGGGAAGTTACTAGTCTGTGTGAGACAGAGACTAGTTATGACTGGTTGTGGGCCTTAAGGAAGAGGACTGTGAGGACATAGCTTCAGCAGCCACTGCTGCTTCTGGTGAGTGCTATTGGCCTGCAAGGGAAAGGAGTAGGAGAGTTGCTGGAGAGGGTAAGTAAAGGCAGCTTTTTAAGTTTATTTTTCTTGATTGACTGCCATTTTAATTATTGGGTATTATGTGATGTGTCTGCTGTTTTGAAATATTTTGATATTTAGACAATTTTTATTAATTTTTATGAGTTTTTAGTTGTTGGATGTTATTCTGTTCATCAGCTGTTTTGTAACATTTATTAGTATAGTTTTACAATTATTTCTAAGTGGGTATCTATAGCAGCTTGGCTTGCTCTGTTTTCCCAATAGGAGGTGTATTAGTGTTTAGGGCCTGGTTAAATATTTGTAGCGGTAAATTACTGTCTTTTCATAAGGAGGGGTATTGTGCCTGTCAGTAAAGAGAGTTTGTTTTGCTTTTACTGAGATGTCATCAGATCCAGAATATCTTTTTTTGTATGGTGAGCTGTACGGGTAATGCCCTAGTTCTGCTCTGCACCCATTTTTGGGGGTTGACGTGGTTTCTGAGGATGCAGAATGTATATTTACATTTTGTCCCGTGACGGTCACATATTCAGTGTGTCACGCACTTGAGAACCATCTGTCAGGTGTGTCCCGGCCGAAAAAAGGTTGAGAACCACTGGATTAGGGTAATGTGATTGGTTTTCTGCAGACCGGATTTTACTCTCCATTCTCTCTGTGATATGCTTGTTTAAATAGCCATGTTTTTAAATTTTTTCTGAAGGTTTTGATGTCTCTTTGTAAGCAGATTTCTACCAGCATGGTGTTCCATAGTATAGGTCCTGCTAAGGAAAGCGCCCTTTCCCTTACTTGGGTTAGTCTTGCTGTTTTGACCGAGGGAATAGTTAGTAATACTTTATTTGCTGATCTCAGGTTTCTGTGAGGGATGTGTATGCGAAGGGCTGTGTTCAGCCATTCAGCTTTTTTGTTATGTATTAATTTATGGATGGTACATAGGGTTTTTGTACTGTATTCTATGCTCAATGGGTAAACAGTGTAGTTCAGCTAGGGTTTTGGTGATATGGTCTCTTTTACTTTTATCTGTCAGAATTCTTGCGGCAGTGTTCTGTAGTATTTGGAGTGGTCTTATCGTAGTGTATGGTAAACCCAATAGAAGGGCATTACAGTAGTCAGTGTTAGCAAAAATCAGAGTTGTAACACCAAACAGAAGTTATTAGTTAGTAATGGTTTTAGTCTTCTAAGAGTCATGAGTTTGGCGTATCCTTCCCTTACTTTTAAAGATATGTGTTGTTTTAGGCTTAGCTCCGTGTCAATTATCACTCCGAGGTTTCTTACTTTCTCTGCTAATTCTATTTTTTGGTTGTTTTTGAGTGAGATTGGGTTTTGAATGATTTCAATGTTTTTACATTCTAAATGTAGGAATTCTGTTTTCTCTATATTAATAACTAATTCCATTTGGTTTAGTAGCTGTTTGATGATATCAAGATACATGTTGGCTATGTTTAATGTTTTTTCTATTATGTCATCGATGGGTAAAATTAATTGAATATCGTCAGCAGATATGTAATGTGAGATGCCCAGACCAGCTAGCAGGTGACATAGTGGCAGCATGTATATGTTGAATAGAGTGGCCGATAAAGCTGACACCTGTGGGACTCCTGTTTGAAGGTATATTTAGGTATGATTTGAACCATTTGATTGTATTGTTACTTAGTCCTATTTCTTCTAATCTATTTAATAGGATGTTGTGATTTACAGTATCGAATGTCGCTGATAGGTAATGTAATGTTTACTGCTGTTGAAGCCTCTCATGTTGTTGTCTATTAGTGCAAGCAGTAATGTTTCTGTGCTGTAGTTTTTGCGAAAGCCGTGTTGTGATGGGTACAGTATATTGTTGTTCTCTAAGTGTTCCGCTAACTGTTTTGTACAGCTTTTTCTATTAATTTAGCAATTAGTGGTTTGATACTGGTCTGTAATTGTTCAGGATGAGGGGATCGCTGTTTTTTTTCTTTAGAATTGGTTTTACGATTGCCCCTTTTAGTGTGTCTGGCATGGTTCCTTCTTGTAAGGATAGATTGATGAAATTTGTTAGTATCAGAGATACTGTGTTGGCTATTTTTTTTATGACTATGGTTGGTATTATTTCATGTGCATGTGGGGCAGGGTTTATCTTTTTTAGCATGGCTTCGACTTTTAGTTCTGATATTTCATTGAATGTCATCCATTGTTTAACATCTCTTTTTAGCATTTTAATGTTTTGTTTAGTTATATTGGGAATCTTTGTTTTTAGGTTTGTAATTTTGTCCTTGAAGAATGTAGCTATTTCATTAATCTATTTACTGGTAGGTTTTGGGGAGAGTCAGCTTTGTCATTGGTGAGGTTTTCTACAATGGTGAATGGGGTTCTTGGGTTGTTTGTGAATTTTTCTATTTTAGTACTATAATATTGTTTCTTTGCATTGAGGATTACTTGTTTATAATAGGCCAGGTGTTTTCTGTATTTAGTTAGGTTTTCAGTTGTTTTGTTTTTTCTCCATTCTTTTTCTTTTTTTCTCAGATTTCTTTTGGTTTCCTTTATCTTTTCATTATGCCAGGGTTTTGTTTCTTTGGGTTCCTTTATGTTACTATATTTTATTGTGTTTATCTCGTCAGCTAAATTCTTGATTGTTTGCATCCATGCTGTACTTGCGAAGATGCAGTTGGTGTAATCCATTTCTGTTAGTTTTTCTTCTAATTTGTCTTTTAGGGTTTTTCTATGTTATAAGGTGGGCGATATTTAAATTCAATGGGTTTGCTTTTTTTTGTTGGTAGTTGTTCAGTATATTTGATAGTGGATTGTATGAGAAAGTGATCTGACCAAGGGATCTGTGTATAGTCTGTTTTAATGTGTTCTAAGTGGCTGTGGTTGATAAACAATAAGTCAAGAGAGTGTCCTGCTTTATGAGTGGGCTCATCAGTAATTAGCGTGAATCCTAGTGCCGTCATGATATCCAATAGTGTTTGGCAGGTGTTAGATAGGGGATTTGTATCCATATGCAGGTTGAAATCACCTAGTACAATGGTGGGTTTTGAGGTCTTTAAGTGTGTTGTTAAGAATTCAATTAGTGGGGAGACGTTTAGTTCTAGTAGGCTTGGGGGGCAGTATATCAGGCAAATTTGTAAGTTGTTAGTTTCGAACAGAGCGATTTCATGGGTTTTGGGGGGTGTTATCGGGATTAGTTTACATTTACATTTTTTGTGGTAGCATGCAAAGATACTTTACTTGGGAGATTGGGATACAAAAATAATAAACATTATTATATGTGGTTACCTGGTTATCTTCATGAAGAGTTGTGCTGAAATAACTAGGCACAATTGCAGAGAGGAAGGAGCAGAGGACAGGCTAATTCAGTCTAATACAGATAACACACTATCTAGTTCCACCCCTTCTCATGTAGGATCCCGTGACTTAATCAAGGAGTGTTAACCCCTTGCTGTCTGGTCTGGAAGATGACCTTATGCTATTAAGAACATAAGAACATAAGAAATTGCCATGCTGGGTCATACCAAGTGTCTTCCAACAGAGGCCAAACCAGGCCACAAGAACCTGGCAAATACCTAAACACCAAGAAGATCCCATGCTACTGATGCCAATAATAGCAGAGGCCATTCCCTAAGTCAACTTGATTAATAACAGTTAATGGACTTCTCCAAGAACTTAACCAAACCTTTTTTGAACCCAGCTACACTAACTGGCAACAAATTCCAGAGCTTAATTGTGCGTTGAGTAAAAATGAATTTTCTCCGATTAGTCTTAAATGTGCCCCCTAGTCCTTCTATTATCCGAAAGTGTAAATAACCAATTTACATCTACTCATTCAAGACCTCTCAGCTGTCTCTTCTCCAAACTGAACAGCCCTAACTTCTTCAGCCTTTCCTCATAGGGGAGCTGTTCCATCCCCTTTATCATTTTGGTCACCCTTCTCTGTACCTTCTCCATTGCAACTATATCTTTTTTGAGATGCGGCGACCAGAATTGTACACAGTATTCAAGGTGTGGTCTTCATCATGGAACGATACAGAGGCATTATGACATTTTCCATTTTATTAACCATAAGTCACGCATGCCCGTCCATGTGCTTTCATTGGCTTGAGCGCCCATGCACTACAAGCATGTGTTCGTCCATCTTCGCCAGCAGGGGCCACTGGAAGCCGCTTTCGCCACCGGCTGGCTCCGCCGGCTGCCCCCACCGGCTGCCCCTCCGGAGGATGGCAGAGAAGGCTGAAAGGGCTGAAAAAGAAACAAAAAGTAAGTTGGTTACACTTATTCACATATTTTACATGTCGAGTCGCTTCGGGAGGAGGGGATTTTAGGTTTTACATATTTTACATGTCCAGTCTCTTCGGGAGGAGGGGATTTTAGGTTTTACATATTTTACATGTCCAGTCGCTTCGGGAGGAGGGGATTTTAGGTTTTTAGGTTTTCTTTTGGGGGAAAGTTTGCTGTCTACCCTTACCCCTGCCTCTAACGCAGGGGTAGGGGTAGGCGGTAAATTAGGTTAAACGCGTGGCTAAACTGCAGGTTAAAAAGGCGATAGTCGGGGCGCGCGTTACTGAATGGGGGGGGGGGAATAGCTAATCTGATCGTTTACATCTTATATACATGCCGCGGGCAGAAGGGGTTACTCGTTGATTTAAAGAGGCAGTAAGAATGTGTTAAAGGGGATAGTGAATCGCGGGTTGGACTAACGCGGCCAAATTGTGAGTAGAAGGCGGGTTAGAAGCAGGGTAACCGCGACCGCACTTTACTGTATTGACCTGACTGTTAGGTGTGATTAGCTCAATCGCTCTCTGCAGAAAACGTTTCTTGTGAAACTGGAGCTAAGAAGGGAAGGAGACCAGAGAGCAAAGCAGGAAATCCAAGGATGCAGCTGCCAAAGACATCTAACTGGGAGGAGCTGAGCTCAAGCTACTGCTGGAGGCAGGACAGATCTTCTGTCACAGAGCCACAGACTTTCCACTGCAAAAGAAAGGGCATTGCAGAGGGCACGAGAAGAGAGAGAAAGAGGAGGAGGAGGAGGTTAGGGGGGAGGGCAGGGCTGAAACAGTTGCACCACTTATTTTGTGATCCACCAATTGCTACTGGTATCAATGCATTTCTCAATTATATTTGTATCTCTTGTAACCCTTATTTGCATATCCCATCCTGAATAAAATTAGTTTTATGAAATGGTAAAATTAACTGCTTTATTGATTTGGAAAATCACTACAGTGCCAGTTTGGAAAGCTTGAATATAGTCTATTGGCTTAAAAATATAACTATGACCTGTCTATTGACCTAATATGGAAAACGTTGCAACAAGTTTCTTTCGTAGTCTTTCCTTTCACTCTCTTAACTGATCTCTGTTCCTATGTCTTTTGCAGTGGCTCTTTGATTTTTTTTTTTAATTAATAAGTAGAACAAACATTTCAACCATCTGTGCAATATTGTATGCAGTCTTGTCTTTTTCTGACATTGATATGCACTCCACAGAAACTGATCGTTCTCTGGCTGGAACATACATGCCTGGCCAGCCAAATAATGTTGTCTCTTCTGCACCGGACTGGTTTTTCTATTCCTTTGGTAGTTTGCATGTTGTACCTACTTTGTTTGCCTTGGGTGGGCAGTTCAATAATACTCGGGATATATATATATATACACATATTGTCCATTTCACTTGATCTCTAATAAGTAGTAGTCTTCAAATCACCAATTGTTAAAATTCTCTACTTTCTTTTATTTTCTGCCCATATATTTTATCCCCTCCCAACTTACTTTAGTCCTGACATTGCAGTGATAGTCCTGGGCTGGGGGCCATGCAATCATGGCCCTAATTCTGGTCACTGGGTTTCGCTATTGCATAATGACAATGACTCCCACCCTGCCAGGGAACGCCGCCTCCCTCAGCATCCTCAGCTGACATGAAGAGTGAAAAACCTGAGCTGGGAAATGAATCAGGATCCCTCTGCATGACAGTGCGCACAGTGCTGCCGCTGAATGACTGGGCCTGTCCAACATTTTTGTAATAAGCCTATAATAAGACATGGTTAAAATGTACTCATGCCCATGCATCCTGTAGCAATATCACTCTCTATTTTTTCTTTCATTTCTTTCATTTTATCAAACCCTGGATATTATGCATGTGGTTTTCAATCCTGGTCTTGGTTTGCTTTATGTTTCAAGGGTAATGGAAGGCAAAACAAAGTGTTTGAACCTACTTGGGGAAAATCATAACAATCCTTGGACATGAGCAAACCTGATAAAATAAGGAACTCTTAGTCACGCTCGTTGGAGTGGTTCCGCTGTGCTCTTATGACTTGCTGCCCATCCTTTTACACTTGCTATCTGGCTGTAGGGATGTGATTTTATCTTTATACATGGCCCAAAACAGTTTACAGTTTGAACAGACATAATATTTGTACAAACATGAGAACATCAACATATGCTGTGTTGTTTTGTATCTGCTATTCAAAACTACACAAAACCTAACAACATATCATCACAGTGTTTCCTTCCAGAGTTGCTTCACTTTCAGTTCACGAAGCAGTGTTCTTTTTGAATTTTTTAAAATGTTTTAGCTGAGCCAGCGGAGTGGAGGAAGGAGCCATGATCAAGTATAACTTGAACTGTTCAATCCTGGCTTGCCTTTTTTTTTTTTTTGAAACCTGAGATGCAGACAATACACAAGGCTTCCCCTGGCTGTTTGTTTTTGTTGGGTAGGAGCTATGAAGGAGTACACATACTCAGATGGAGAAAAGGAGAGAAAGAGAGCATGATCCACTGGGTGTGTGGCTGTTCTATACTATATCTTACTAATTTACTTTCCCCAGGTTAGTATTTATCCATTCCCTTGCTTTCACTTTAGAACTGTAACTGTTTCAAGTTGCTTTTTCAAAGAGTGTTTGCATGTGTGTATGACTTTGTTTATTTCCCAGATCAATCCATTCAGTTTTGCTGTTGTCTCCCCTCCTCTTGCAGTGGCATTTAGTTTAACATTTTTATGTCAATGCTCTTCTTTTTTTCCAATTTATTACTTAATAAATAGGTATTCAATTTCATGTTCCCATAACCTCTGCATTTTAAATCTAGTTATGTTTGTTATGACACATCAGTGCCGGTGTTCAGATTCATTAAGCTGCGCCACTTCCCTTGCCACCACAGGATGTGTTCTCTTTATGTAGATCAAAGCTTCAGTAATTGGCAGGATAGGCCTCCAGCAATACTCCTCAGAGGAGACCCCTGCAGAAACTTTATGCCCAGTGAGCCTCAGACTCCTTGGCACACTGGGCACAAAAGACAAAGATCTGGCCAGATCTCCCAAAGGTTGCCCGGCATTTCCCTTTCTACCCACCAACCAGTGTACCTACTGATCAGCTTTTCTCAATGGCAGTGGACAGCGTGAGTCCATACCATTCATAGCTGGTACCAGAGTTGGTAGAACAATTGCTTGTCATTGGTAAAACTTTCTCTCCTGAGTTTTCCCAAATTTCTATATATGTGGCAGGTGGCCTGAGCACATGATACCATTTCAAATTTTTGGGGGTTTCCTGTCTATTGAACTCCAATGTCCAAATCTTTGAAGGTTCACCCCATATTTAATTTAAATTTAATATTTCTAGTTCACCCTTTGGGCTGAATACTTGCTTCAAAGAGGATTACAGTGCAGAATATTAGACCAGTGGTTGGGGAATACATTAGAAGGTGATTATAGTGTGGAAGATTAGGTCAAGGTTAGGAGTTACATTACAGTGACTGTACAATGGGGTACATGACATTACAGCATTGGATGATATCCTTTTATCTTTTCAGACACATATGTGGACCAATGTTATTTTTTAAGTGTCTTGCATGTGAGTAATAGGATCTTAAATTTTAATACATAGTGAAATGGGTAGCCAGTGCAGGGTGGTTTAGAGGAGGAAGGCATGGTTCTCATTTTTTGCCACCCAGGGTTGTTCTGGCAGCAACATTTTGGCATACTTGTTGATTTTTTTTTTTTTAGTAGCTCAGTGTAGATGGCATTGCAGTGGCCTAAGTGAAGTAGTACTGAGGCTTGCATTACTGTTTTGAGGTCCATTGGTAGCAAGAAGAATCATAGTTGCTTCACTATTTGGAGGTACCAGAATGCTTTCTTTGTTACTGCTTTATATGCCTGTTATATTACCTGTTGTCGGCATCTTGGAAGATGCTTGAGGTGTGTGTGTGTGTAGGGGGGGTGGACTGTGGTGAATAGCTCACTTATAGGATTTCTGTTTTGTTCCTGTTTATCAGAAATCAATTGTTAGTCATCCAGATTATTATCTCCATTAAGTAGTTTTTAAGGATTGCGTGAATTCATCCCAGATATTTGATATTGGCATGAGAATTTGTATGTCATCTGCATAGATCTATACTGTAAGTCCAAATAGCCTTACTATGGTCGCAAGGAGTGCTAGGTATACATTGAAGAAGATGGGTGATAGAGGCAAGCTTTGAGGTACATCCCATGTCAAGGATGAGATTTTAGGCTTTTGTGCATTCCAGATTATTTTTTGGTTTCTGCTGGTAACGAAGCATTTGAACCAACTTTTCGCTTTTCCCCAGATACCTACTGTATATTTGTTTATTAGTCTGGTCAACATGATTTGGTGGTCAACTGTGTTGAATACAATGAAGTCAAAAAGGATCAGGAGACCTGATCCGCCATGATCCACCATTTGTCACATGTCATCTAATAGGGATACTAGAACAGTCTGGGTGGAAACCTGACTTGGCTGGGTCCAATCTGTTTGTGTCTTCTTGGTAGTTTCATAGTTATCTAGTGACTTCTGATTCCAAGAGTTGGGCCAGTGTTGGTGGATTTGATATTGGGCGGTAGCTGGCACATTTTGAGACATCCAGCGAGGATGTGACCCTGACATGGCTCGGTGGCTTGGAGTGTTGATGTTTCTACTGCTTCCTCTGCCTCTCACTCTGTGCTGTGGGGTGTTGATGCCACTGCTGCTGTTGCCCTGCCCCTCTCTTGATACTTGGGGCATTGATGTCTCTGCTGATGCTGATGCTTTGCCTCAAAGTTAGTCTATGCTAGCATTCTCCATGCTACCTCTGGTGTTTGCTCTGCCCCTCACACAGTGCCTTCAGTGATCTGTAGGGAGGAATCTTCAGTGCCTGCAAGTTTCAGAACAATTGGATGGAAAATCTTAATGGGATAGGCAAAAATAGCATGTTCATAGCTTGCCCCATTGTTTTTAATGGAAATGACATAAATGATAATGAAATGACTGAAAACAATATATTTTTTTTTTCATGCATATCCCTGTCTGGCCACCCGCAGCTTCCAAAGAGCTTGTCTTTTCATTCCAAGTATGAAAACATGAGCTATGCCTCCCTCACACAGCAGTGGCTACTGACTTGTTTGGCCTCATGTGCCCAGCCATAGAATTTCAGTTTGTAGTCAAATCCATTTGCAGATAATGAATACCACTAGTATTCAAACAGTAGTCTTTGTCATTCTTCAAGGGGCCCACTGACCCAGTTTTAAAGAAACCACGCATTGCTTTCAACATCAATCTTCATCATCATCCAGTGCCATCTTCAATATGAAGGATGGCAGTTCTGGTGCACCAGTTCTCTTTTTAGCACTTACTATCTTCACATGATTAAAAGAACATTTTTTTTTCTATTTAAATATTGCTAAGGAAGAAGCAGTAATACATACAAAATACTGTATCAATTCTCTGTGCTTGATTCTTCTTGTGTATGTAGAGACTGCACCCAGAGCAAGTTTTGCATCCTCAAAGCTTTTTGGCCTACCTTTTTGTAAATTCCGGCTTTATTAACATTTTCTTATGTTATAAAATCAGTTTAATGTAACCTGAAAAATGTTGTGTACTGCTTTGAGCTAAAATTCGAAAGGTGTCAATAAATAACAATAATAATAATAGTAATTAGTATTTCATGTGATAGACCTTTTTTCAGTAATTAATAGAATTTCGTAAATATCTTCTCCTATTCTCTTCTTTACATTCACTGGTTAACCCCACTTCTATAAACGTCTTTCTTTACACATCTTACTCCAGGAATACTGAGATTTTTATGTTCTCCTTAAATGCCCTCATCCAGTTCTTGGTAATGAAAAACCATCTCCAAGTTATTCTGACTTCAGGATACACTTTCAGAGTAGTTCCCCTGATAGCTCCATGCCATTGATTAGAAACACCGGAGGAGATACCAGGAGGAAATGTAATTTAATTTGTCCTTTGATAACCTGTTTGTTTCCCTACTGTCTCCAAAATGATGACAATCTTCCCTCCAGCATCTCCCACTGCTGTTTACAGGCAGAAAATCAAATCAAATAAATGCTTGAGGTACTACCTCACAGCTTTGCAGAGGACGATGATACACATTTCCAGAAGTTACCACCTTGGTTAGAAGGTTGAAAATGTCATTTTAAAAATGAGCCAAGTTATAAATCTATAATTGCTCTTTCTGTTGTCTGACAGAAAAAAAGGCAATCTTATCAATTTTCATTGTTATAGAGATTATAATCCTTCCATTCCCCCTTTCTATTTAATCCTCACCCCCAACCACATCATTCGTTTGGTTTTAATTATAAAGCAATGCATACTTGCATACTGATTATCTGTTCTATCCACTGTCAAACATGATAGGGGTTACCACATCACTTTGGTTCAATGAGACAAACCTTGCGTTTCCATAATAACTCAAGCACAAACATCTTATCTTACTGCACCTTTTTCTGGTTTCTTAGCCGATGTATTACTGGCTTTTGAAATCACTTTGATTTGCGTATGTAACTCAATAGGTACATCTGAAAATGATTTGGTCATTGAATTTCTGCCATCTGTATATACCTGGTTTCTCAACACCTGTGGTAATAAGTTGCTAGCAATGTACTTCCTAGCAACCAAAGACATAATCCTAAAAAAATATTGATATATTGTCAACCAATCATCCAATATAAAAAGCCTAGCCTATATATCAGGGGATCCCCAAATTTTTCACAGGAAGCAACACAGAGAAATGTAAAATCAGATGGCTGTTGGAGGGTGTCCTTCCCTTGGAGTTTGCTGGAGAGGGGAATGGGAATCACTGTCCGGCTCTCTTAATGATTTCAAATACTGGAGAAGTGGGGAGGCAGGGGGTCACAGGGGAGCTGAGGATAGTCAGAGTGGCAGGAAATATTTCTACATATACTTATAGGAAATTTGCAACCCTGCATTCTCTCAGCATCGGCCTTTCTCTCTTCCCCTCTCTTTCTCACAGCATCTCCCCTTTCCCCTTTTTCATCTCTCCCCTAGCATCTTCTTCTCTTTCTTCCATCTCCCCTTCCTCCCCTCCCACCTCTTTCCCTCTCCCCCTACAGCATCTCTCCTTCATTCTACCAGTACCTGCCTTTCTCTTCGCTCCCCTTCCCTCTTCTCTCCTTCCCCCCCTCAATTCCACTTCCTCCAACATCTACTCATCGTCTCCCCTTCCTGCCACAGTATCTCTTCCCCTCTGCCCCCACAGCTTCTCCCCTCTTCCCCCCTCCCCCATAGCATCTCTAGATTGGCCATTGTCGGAGACAGGATGCTAGGCTTGATGAACCCTTGCTCTGACCCAGTATGGCAGTTCTTATGTTCTACTCTGTCAGGAACATTTGTCCACAGGCATATGCACCAACATATATTATTATTATTATTATTATTATTATTATTATTAATAATTAAAAAAAAAGAATGACTATATTATTTCGTATGGTTAAACGTTCACCTACAGCCAGGCAAAAATTAAGCATTTTAAGACTGTGTAAAGTACTAGCGAGCAGCATGAACATTATTTGTCGTGGATGATTGGGTGTTTAACTGGAAAAAAATAAACAAACAATAGTTTAATCCCTGTAAAGCTCTTGTGCAAGCAAAGCTGCTGCAAGAGTAGGCGAACCTATGGTCATGCACTCCCTCCCCTAACTCACCTCTAGCGCAGCACTTCGTCCTAATGGCTCCCTTTTTTGTTGATATTACTTCTGGCACAGCAGCACTCTGGGCCTCGTGCTTGCAGGATTTTGCTGCCCTCAAAATCTGGTGCTCTAGGTGGTTCTCAACAGGTGTGTCCGGGCACACTGGTGTGTCACGAGGTCCTGGGAGGTGGGTCGCAGGGCCAGCAGATGGCTGCCTCCTTATCAGCCCCAGTGGGAATTGGTTGACTTCTCTTACATTAAGCCCGTAGGGAGGCTCCTCTCACCTCCTTCTCCTCTTTCTGGCCCAGTGGGAGGCTGTTTCCTCCCTCACCCAGATCAGAGCGAGGCATTGCCAGCTCCTGCTGTTCTGGGCCTGTTGGGACCCAAACATTATCTCCCTGCTGAGTCTGGGAGTGATGCTGCTATCATCTGTTCACCCTGTGGAGAGTGGGGGAAAGGAGGTTGGGATGCTGGGAATATAAAGGTGGAACAGAGGGAGTGTGGGAACTACTGAGCAGGAAGGGGTAGGAAATAGGGGGTCGAGTGTGGAATTTGAGTAAAAAATACCTTTTTATGGGTTCTTAAAGTTCTCAAAATTTGTTGGATGCTATATGTAGGAGTACAGAGGATTTATAAGAAAAATATATTCCATAGATTTTGTAGAGCTTAGCAAGCATGTTATTGTTCTGAGTTGCTGTTATCTCAAGTAGTGAATATACTGTTAGAATTTGTTTTGAACATCTTGTAGTCAAAATATAGAGTCGGCTACTTGTTGACTTAAAGGATGGATTGTGCAATGTGGCATCAGACTTTACACTGACATCGAGCATGATACAATTGATGACACATATGTATTAAAAAAATGGGTGTTTTAGTATTCGGACTTGGTTAAATGATTAGTAGCAGACCATAAACTAGGTCTGGGATTGGACAAATTATGTGTCAATAAAAATAATGATGTGATGTAAGTATGCTTGACATCAGGAAATAAAGCATTGATTGGTTAATGCCCTATTAATGAAAGATAATACAGATGACCCTGGGGACTAAGGTGCAGAGAGAGCGGATGAATAGAGCAACTTTGCCATAGCGATTTAGACTTTTATCTCAGATAAACAGAGCTAAAGATGAAGTGTTGCATATCATTTCCTTCTTTTCAAAGAAAAAGAAAGAGTTGCTTGATGGAGATGTTTAAGAACCAACTCCTACCCCAGCTGCGATTAGGTTGGGAGGTTATTTTTGATTGGATCGAAAATCTTTTTTATTCTGACAGGGGTAGCTGGGCAGGCAGGGAGATGGGATGAAGGGGGTATGGAGAGTGAAGCAGGGGAGAGAGGGAGCACAGGGAAGAGGATGTGTGTTAGGATCCTGCCCGCGGCTGGACCCGCAGGCAGCCCCTACCTTTTCTATGGCAGGCCGCTGCCAATGCCATCCTCCACAGCCCGGAGGCCGCGGCTGTCTCCTGTCCCTCGCGGCAGGCTGAGCCGCCTGATGCCTCCTTCCTTCTTCGCGGCTGGAACCACTGCCGGGGTCCTTGCTTGAGCGGCAGGGAAGCTGTCTCAGCCGGTGCCTGTCTCCATCCTCTTCGTGGCAGGGAGCTGCCTTTCATCGGGCCTTTCACACGGCAGGGACGCCGCTGATTATCCTCTGCCTTCCAGCTTCCCCTTAGGCGCGCGCCTCTTCATTCTTCTTAAAGGGCCAGCGGCAGGAAAAGTCCTGCGGCCCTCAGCAGTGATGTCATCACTCTTCACTGGACCAGCCCTATAAAATGGCCCAGCCTCAGTTCCTCAGTGCCTTCGGATCTGGTCAGCACAGTGGTCTGTGGTCTTCTTCCTGATCCAGGTCCTCCATGGTCTTCCTGTGCCTTGATGGATTTTCGTTCCATGTTCTTCGTGTTCCTGACCTTTGTCACCTTGATGTTCCTGGTCTTGTCGGAGCTCCCTAGTCGCCTGTTTCGTGTTCCTGATGTTCAGTTCTCCTGATGTCCAGATGTTCCGTGTCCTGAGGTACCATGTTCCACGTTCCTGATGTCTAATGTTCCTGTCCTGACTTCGTCCTTCTCTTCAGCCCTTCATCCAGTTCCCAGGTCCCTCGTCTGTTCACCCTTCCTGGCATGCCACCATCGCAGCCTGTGACCAGCCCATGGGGGGCTGTGTAGGGCGCCTCGTGGTACAAGGCCTTCTTCTCATCTGCAGCGCAAGCCTCCGGAAGACTCCTGTTTTTAATGCCTTGGGCTTCTGAGAATCCTGTCCCGATCTTCGGAGTTCCTTGTGCCTGCTTCCATCCATGCCTAAGACTCTGCCAGAACCTGCTCCACTTCAGCGTGGTCCACAACCAGCCACAGGTAGCTGTGTAGGGTGCGCCCCGGTGCAGACCTCTACTGAATCTTCAACATGTTCCAGTCTCAAGTTCCACTTCTTCACCTGGAGTCTGCTTTGCGTTCAGTATGGTCCGCCACCAGCCATGGGCGGCTGTGTAGGGCGCGCTGCGATGCAGTTCTCACCCAGTACTTTCACCTGAGTCCTGAATCCTTGCCTGAGACCTCCAAGTAACCTGAATCCTTGTCCGAGTCTTCCGAGTAACCTGAATCCTTGTCTGAGTCCTCCAAGTATCCAAGTCTACGTCTGAGTCCTCCGAGTATCCTGAGTCTTCGTCTGAGTCTTCTTGTTCCTGCCCTCAGCCTCCGTCTGGCCTCACGTACTTATCATTCCCAAGCGGTGGGTCCGGAAGGACTACTGAGTGGCTGGAGGGCTTCTCTCGAGACCAGCATTGCATTGCTGGGTCTCATTGGTGCGTGTAGGTCCAGTGGAGGGCTGAGCCTGCTTTATTCCTGTTCCGGATATTCCTCGCCTTATATTCAGGCTAGCCTTGCTTCTGCTCTGCCCGAGCTCGTACCTGCTCACCTCTCGCTGTGTGTCTTGGGGCTCCTTCCTGTCACCCTGTGATCCAAATGCTCACATCCTCCCTTGAGATTTATTTATTTATTTATTTAAGAACTTTTAATATACCGATGTTCATGGGACACATCACACCGGTTTACAATTAACTCAGGAAAAGAGGAATTACAATGAATGAGGAACAGGGGGTGGGAGCAGGTGAGAAAAAGGGGAGAGGGGGGGCGGGAAGGAGAAAGAGTAAATGGGCAGAAGTAAAGAGAAAGAGGAGCAACCAAGATAGCATAGGTAACTTATTTACAACATTTCTTTAAATTACATCAAGGATAAAGGTATTAGACGTGAGCAGTTAAAAGAAAGTTACATCATAATCATAGAGCATAAAAAACAGGGGGGTGGATGAGTTCTGTGTTGTGTGTTGTTGGGGGATGAGGTCTAGGTTTGATTGGCCTCTGGGTAGGGCTGCCTGAAAAGCCATGTCTTGATGCCTTTTTTGAAGGTGTGCAAGGATGGTTCAAGACGTAGATGGGTGGGGAGTGAGTTCCAGAGGGTGGGACCCGCAATAGTGAAGGCTCTTTTTCTGGTCGTGGTAAGGCATGCAATTTTGAGGGGTGGGGGTGTGTAGAGTGCCCGCAAGGGCGGATCTCACAGGGCGCTTAGAGGAATGGAAGTGGGGCATTGTCTTGAGCCAAGCAGACTTGTTTTTGTGGAGCACATTGTGAAGGATGGTGAGGGTTTTATATTGAATACGGAAGGGGATGGGTAGCCAGTGCAGATCCTTTAGTATAGGGGTGATGTGTTCTCTCTTGTGGGTGTTGGTTATAATTCTCGCCATGGCGTTCTGTAGGATTTGTAGGGGTTTAATGGTGGAGTATGGGAGGCCTAAGCAGGGAGTTGCAGTAGTCTAATTTAGAGAGGATGGTCGTCTGCAAGACTAGACGGAAATCCTGGGTGTGGAGAAGAGGCTTAAGCTTTTGAAGGATGTGGAGTTTATAGAAACCACCCTTTAGTAAAGACTTACGGGCGGATTTTAAAAGCCCTGCTCGCGTAAATCCGCCCGGATTTACACGAGCAGGGCCTTGCACGCCGGCGCGCCTATTTTCCATAGGCCGCCGGCGCGCCAGAACCCCGGGACTCGCGTAAGTCCCGGGGTTTCTGAAAAGGGGTGTGTCGGGGGCGTCGCCGAGTGACGCCGCGTTTGGGGGGCGTGGCACGGCGTTTGGGAGGCGCGCCCGGGGCGCTGCACAAACAAAAGTACGTGATCGCGCAGTTTTTCAAAATCTTAATCTACCCCTTAATGTGTGGTTTAAAATTAAGGTGCTGGTTTAGGGTGACTCCAAGGTCTTTTACGGAGGGCGGCGGGGAGTGTATAGAGGTGGAGGGAGATGGAGGTTCTGGTTGATTAGTGATGACGAGGATTTCCGTCATCCACGCTACTAACAGGATCCGAAGGCCGCACTCCTAATAATGTAAGGGGGGGAGGGGTCAGGAATGCTGGGCAGGAATGTGAGTGTGAGAGGATGATTGAAGGGAGTAACTGGGAGAAGTGAAGGATGATGGTGGCATGGAAGGGGAGTGCCAGGGTGCAAGAGCCATAATATGTCAGTTTTGGGAATGTGCATGTCTTCTATCTTTTGTACTTTGCTTAGTGAGGGAGGAAATGTATTTCTGTTTTGCACTGCAGGCGGAGTAGCCTTTTGAGGTTTCCATTCCAGTTTTTGTCTCCACATTTGTAATTTGTGGTCTCTTATTCTGTATTTGGTGAAGGTTGGATCTGTATGTGTGACTGAGGTGAGGTATTTTACTAGTAGGTAAGGATTTGTATCAATCTTTGTTGCGTTTTCTCATTCACAATAGGACATACATTGGTGCTGCACTGCTGCCTTTTCATAGGAAGGGCTATTGCTGTTTGAGTTCTTGGAATTAGTCTTGCAATGGTATGGAAGGTTTGCTATACATGTGCTGAGTGTGTTTTTTTGTATTTTACAATGCACCTGGTAGTAAGGGAGTTTGTTTTTCTGTTACAGAGATAGCACTTGAATCAATTTCTTTTTTATATAAGCGAGATGTATTTGAAATATCCTAGTTCTGCTCTGCATCCATTGTTTGGGGATGAGTGCAGGTTCCTGTGGATGCAGTGTATGTGTTTACATTTAGCCCTGTGATGGTCAAGTGTTCAGAGTATCATGTATGTAGGCATTATCTGTCAGGTGTGTCCCAACAGAAAATAGGTTAAGAACCTACTGCTCTAGGTGACCACCTAGTTTGCCTAATGGAAGCACCGGCCCTGTGCCAGGCTGTGCATTTTAATAAATAAAGTGAGAAACCAGCATGCGTTAATGAGATAGTTCCTTATTTTGGAGATCCTCTTTTTTTTTTCTGCTGTCAAAACAATTAGCTTTTTTTTTTTTTAATGACCTCTTTTAATTAGATAGAATGACAATTAGAAAAGACATTTAAGTCTTTTATTCAAGACAGTTTTTCACTAGACATTAACACAATCAAGAATTAGTTAAAAAGGAGGTACTGGTTGCTGCTGGCTATTTCATATTTTATTTTACATGGGAAGAATCATCTTGACTTCAAAGTAGGAAGCAAATTCTGTGTCATGCCTGTCGGCACCCTGACTCATCTTGTTTAATGCTGATACCACATCTTAACTGTCTATTTATGCATTTGACTTTGGTACAAGCTATTTCCTACACTTGGTGCAAACAAATTGGTTAACATTTTCTCAGTTTTCAAACACATTGGTGGCAACGTCCATGCATAACTTGTCGCCTGCAGTCTTTGCATCAGTTTTCAAAAGGGAAAATGCATGTCACGTGGTACCTTGTGCATGGTTTTTCTGAAGGTAGAATTTTTTGCTGGAAAAGTACACATGAAGATTTGAACGGGCCATCTCCTCGTGTTCTTTTCCTCCAGCGACCTAAGCATGACCCCCAGGAACACAGTTTAAGCCGCATTGAGGGCGACCGATTTTCATGTAGCCCTTTAAGGCAGGTAAAACGCTTTTAACTCACTTTGAGAATTGCCTTCCTTATGGTTATGGTTTGAGAGAAATTTAAAAAAAAAAAAAAAAGCCCAACCACCACCCATCCTCGGTTTTCCAGCCCCTGGTTGCAACTGGAGAATGAACAACTCAAGAGCAGTGCAGTTCAAATGATTTTTGAACATGGCGGAACTCTGCTCTCATGCCTGTAGAGAGTTTAGGATCACTTGGTAACATGAAAGGTATTAGAAGTGGAAGCCAACAGAGGGGGGTACATCAGGCTGCTCCAGAACTGGCAGTGATGCAGGGTAAATCATGTGAATGCCCAACTTAGAAGAAGAAGAGTTGTCACCAGTGTGACTTCTTTTCTAGTTGTTCCATTTTTTTATTTTTGAATTGTATGCAGGTACTAACAATGACAGCCAACCTTCACTTTATGGCTCAGATTATGGTTTAAATATTTTTATTTCAATGTTTTAAATACATAAGTGGAAAGAGAAAATGCAGCAAATCAAACTGCAGTCAGACTATTGAATTGTGTAAGTGAAACACCCTATATAATTCAAGGATTTACTGCCTCTAAAAAGAGAATCAAATCAAATGCTTAATCTATAATATTAATATAATTCTAGTATCTAATTTTTGTATTAAAACATCTTAAGCAATATTGTTCTATAGCCAAGACCTATACACAGAAAAGAGTTGGCCATGAAAGGAAGGCAAATAATTACAGGAAGCATTCAGAAATAACAAGGCTGATAAATGGAGGGACAGCTGAAGAATGTAGAGTGGAATAAAGTCAATAAGGAGGACTGGATATCTCAGGGTTACATAAGAAGAACATGCCATACTGGGTCAGACCAAGGGTCCATCAAGCCCAGCATCCTGTTTCCAACAGTGGCCAATCCAGGCCATAAGAACCTGGCAAGTACCCAAAAACTAAGTCTATTCCATGTTACCATTAATATTACCGTTAGTAATAGCAGTGGCTATTTTCTAAGTCAACTTAATTAATAGCAGGTAATGGACTTCTCCAAGAACTTATCCAATCCTTTTTTAAACACAGCTACACTAACTGCACTAACCACATCCTCTGGCAACAAATTCCAGAGTTTAATTGTGCGTTGAGTGAAAAGGAACTTTCTACGATTAGTTTTAAATGTGCCACATGCTAACTTCATGGAGTGCCCCCTACTCTTTCTATTATCTGAAAGAGTAAATAACCGATTCACATCTACCTGTTCTAGACCTCTCATGATTTTAAACACCTCTATCATATCCTCCCTCAGCCGTCTCTTCTCCAAGCTGAAAAGTCCTAACCTCTTTAGTCTTTCCTCATGGGGAGCTGTTCTGCGACGACCAGAATTGTATACAGTATTCAAGATGTGGTCTCACCAAGGAGCGATACAGAGGCATTATGACATTTTCCGTTTTATTCACCATTCCCTTTCTAATAATTCCCAACATTCTGTTTGCTTTTTTGACTGCCGCAGCACACTGAACCGACGATTTCAATGTGTTATCCACTATGACGCCTAGATCTCTTTCTTGGGTGGTAGTACCTAATATGGAACCTAACATTGTGTAACTATAGCATGGGTTATTTTTCCCTATATGCATCACCTTGCACTTATCCACATTACATTTCATCTGCCATTTCGAGGCTCAATTTTCCAGTCTCACAAGGTCTTCCTGCAATTTATCACAATCTGCTTGTGATTTAACTACTCTGAACAATTTTGTATCATCTGCAAATTTGATTACCTCACTCGTCGTATTTCCAGATCATTTATAAATATATTGAAAAGTAAGGGTCCCAATACAGATCCCTGAGGCACTCCACTGCCCACTCCCTTCCAATGAGAAAATTGTCCATTTAATCCTACTCTCTGTTTCCTGTCTTTTAGCCAGTTTGTAATCCACAAAAGGACATCGCCACCTATCCCATGACTTTTTACTTTTCCTAGAAGCCTCTCATGAGGAACCTTGTCAAACGCCTTCTGAAAATCCAAGTACACTACATCTACCGGTTCAATTTTATCCACATGTTTATTAACTCCTTCAAAAAAGTGAAGCAGATTTGTGTTATAGTTAGTGAGGTTTGAGTGGACTCTTGGACACTGTGATAGCTGACCACACCCACAGTTTGAGAAACCACCAGAGTTGGCAGTAGTGAGTAGAAGATGTAGCCCAGCTGGGTTAGTATTCCCCAGGGCGCTGGAACAGCGGTTCCTCCGGTAGCAGTGCTGTAGTGGAGAGAATTGAGAAAGTGAGTACATAGAACATTCACAGAGTCCCAAATATGGAGAAGCCCCGAGATAGGCTGGCCCTCGAGGAGCGAGTACCAGATCCCTGGAAGTAGAGAGATGTTGGCAAAGTACTCACACAGCGGTTCCACGTAGGAGATGGCACTGGCGCTGGAACGGGGGCAGGCCCTCGAGGAGCAAGTACCTTGTTCCAGGGAGACAGCTTTGAGGAGTGGATGATAGTAGTACTCACAGATGGTGTCTGTAGCAAATTCTTCCAAGTAGAAGAGGAGATAGATGCAAGCAGCGGGTCAGGGAACATGGGCCCTCGAGGAGCGAGTACCAGTTACCTGATAGCGACCTGAAAGAAGCAAAGAGTCCCCCGAGGAGCGGGTACCCCATTAGCAGAAAGAGTCAATGGAAGTTGGAAGGCAGAGTTGCTAGGTACAGAGAGCGAATCCCATCCGTAAGAACACCCTTGCTAACTCAATGGCTAGCAATAAACTGTAGGCTTAAATATCCAGGCAGCGTGATGTCATCACAGGGGGACGCCCTTGAGGAACGCGCCAATGAGGAAATAAGAATGAGGCTCATGCGGCGCGCGCGCCCTAAGGTACCTGAAAAGCATGGAGGGAGGCAGCGCCCAAGCCGGTCTGGGGACACCGGAGAGAACTGCAGGCGAATGCCGCGGCAGCCAGGCATCCGTGAAGAGCAGGAGGAGTCACAAAAAAGGAAAGGTAGGCGGCGTGAAGCCGTCGGGAAGTGACGGTCGCAACAATTTGTGAGGCAAGACTTGCCCTGGGTAAAGCCATGCTGACTTTGTTCCATTAAACCATGTCTTTCTATATGTTCTGTGATTTTGATGTTTAGAACACTTTCCACTATTTTTCCTGGCACTGAAGTCAGGCTAACCGGTCTGTAGTTTCCCAGATCACCCCTAGAGCCCTTTTTAAATATTGGGGTTACATTTGCTATCCTCCAGTCTTCAGGTACAATGGATGATTTTAATGATAGGTTAAAAATTTTTTACTAATAGGTCTGAAATTTCATTTTTGAGTTCCTTCAGAACTCTGGGGTGTATACCATCCGGTCCAGGTGATTTACTACTCTTCAGTTTGTCAATCAGGCCTACCACATCTTCTAGGTTCTCCGTGATTTATTTATTTATTTATGAACTTTTAATATACCGACATGCGTAGAACACATCACGCCAGTTTACAATTAACTCAAAGAAAGGAAAATTACATTAAACATAATTTAATTAAACGTAATTAAATGTAAATTTGGTTCAGTCCATCTGAATCATTACCCATGAAAACCTTCTCCAGTACGGGTACCTCCCCAACATCCTCTTCAGTAAACACCGAAGCAAAGAAATCATTTAATCTTTCCACGATGGCCTTATCTTCTCTCTAAGTGCCCCTTTAACCCCTCAATCATCTAACGGTCCAACTGACTCCCTCACAGGCTTTCTGCTTTCGGATATATTTGAAAAAGTTTTTACTGTGAGTTTTTGCCTCTACGGACAACTTCTTTTCAAATTCTCTCTTAGCCTGTCTTATCAATGGCTTTCATTAACTTGCCAACGCTTATGCATTATCCTATTTTCTTCTTTTGGATCCCTCTTCCAATTTTTGAATGAAGATCTTTTGGCTAAAATAGCTTCTTTCACCTCCCATTTTAACCATGCTGGTAATCATTTTGCCTTCTTTCCACCTTTTTTAATGTGTGGAATACATCTAGACTGTGCTTCTAGGATGGTATTTTTTAACAATGACCATGCCTCTTGCACACTTTTTACCTTTGTAGCTGCTCCTTTCAGTTTTTTTCTAACAATTTTTCTCATTTTATCAAAGTTTCCCTTTTGAAAGTTTAGCACGAGAGCTGTAGATTTGCTTACTTTCCCCCATCCAGTCATTAATTCAAATTTGATCATATAATGATCACTATTGCCAAATGGCCCCACCACCGTTACCTCTCTCACCAAATCCTGTGCTCCACTGAGAATTAGATCTAAAATTGCTCCCTCTCTTGTCGGTTTCTGAACCAATTGCTCCATGACTTAGGTTAAGTAGCACAGAGATAAGCCTTTCATATCTAGACTACAGGTTCAAATCTGACTCAAATTGGATTTGCTGTTTGATGGCCTATGTGAAATGAGTTGATGATCTCTTATGTTCTTATCTGATATTAGCAATGGTTACATGGAATAGACTTAGTTTTTGGGTGCTTGCCAGGTTCTTATGGCCTGGATTGGCCACTGTTGGAAACAGGATGCTGGGCTTGATGGACCCTTGGTCTGACCCAGTATGGCATGTTCTTATGTTCAGTTCAGAGCCCAATGAATAGGTGCCAACATCACTAAAACTGCCATCTTAATTTGGCACTACTTGGCAATATTATTGGCGGTCTCCAGAGAGCGATCAAAGATTACACATCATTGGTGAGAGGATCCTGGCAGCTGTACAGCCCTTCTTCCATTAGGAGCCCTCAGTGAGATGCAGTTTGAGCTGTACAGACCTAAGTCTTGCAGGCTCCCTCAAGCAGCTGAGACACTCCCATATAAGCTTGCCTCACATGAGCTCCTGGCCTCAGCACAAGTTGTGGCCAGCCTTGCTCTTGTTTAAGCTTGCTCTTGCTTCTGTTTGGATTTCTTTTAAATTTGCCTTTGTTTTGTGTGGCCTTATTGTTCTATGTTTGTTTGTCTCATCTGTTTCTCTGTCTTAATCCTTGTGCTGTGGTTGGCCTCATTATTGTGGCCTTTGGTTTTGTTTGTGTTTGTGTGTTTCGTCCTTGTTTTTATTGTGGTGCACTTCTGTTCTGTATCTGTGAGCACCTTCCAGTTCTTGCTACCTTCATATTTGGCCTGCCTCAGTGGGTGCCCCTGTACTTCTTGTGTGCACCACCTGTAAGTCCTTGCCCTTGGACCACTCGTCCTGCTGGCCACCAGAACCCAAAGGCTCAACCTGAGGGGGAGGTGGCCAGTACAGGTAAAGACTCCTGCCTGTTCTGGTCCTGCTCCAGTTTGCCCTGTCCCTGTGTCCTGTAACTACTCCAGTTCAAAGGGTTACATTTACTGGCAGTTAAGTCCTGACATTCAGAGACTAAATTACCCTCACCCTTGTAGAGGAGGTCCCTCTAGAGCAGGGCCGTGGCACATTGGCAGAATGGTATAGAATAATCTACACAGCCACTGCCCATGCCTTATTTATTTTAAATGCCCTTTGGCCATCGTATGCTTGGATTGCCCAGACATTCCAAAGATTCTGCATTTGCATGGAGTCATCTTTTCCCCTGGCACATTTGAGACAATGTTATTCCAGGCATACTGGGTTAAAGCTAAATATTCTGTGATGGCACAAGGAGAGTAGCAACATTTATACATGCCACCGCAAAAATCCTCGAAGACATGAAGTCGTATCACAGATTGAACAACAAATAGGAAAAAAAAAAGATCATTTTACTTCTAGTGAAACTAATTAAAAGAAATATTTCATAGCGAGTACTAGAGTATAGCTCATTGCTTCAGAGATGCAGGATTACTTTCTCCTTTTATCAAACTCCATTGTATTCACTAGTCTGGGTTTCAAGTTAAACGAGTTGGTTTCCTGCTGCTCAGTCAGAACCAGGGCAAGGATCTGGCACCAGGACCCTTCAGTGGCAACTATCTGAAGACTTTTCTCCTATTTTATATCACTCAGCCTAATCTTGTGGTGACAGTCCTTGGCCAGAAATCATGCAGTAGGACTCCCCATGGAACCATGCAATCTTGTACCCTAAATCCGGCCATCAGATGTCACCCTTCCCCCCCCCCCCCTCCCAGCTGGCCTTGAGAGCTGAAGACCTGAGCCAGGAATCAAATCACTGCTTTGCCACAGGGCTAACCCCCTAAATGGTTTTTGCTTCATGTTTCACTGTATCTTGGAAATAGTTCAATATCTTGTGTTTTAACATTAAGACCTATAGCCTGCAAAATTCAGAGGTGTGAAAAATATTATGTGCTGGAGTAAATCCCCTACAGGAAAGAACAAAGCACCCCTGAGCCAACCTGAATGAGATTTTTTTTTTTATTTTTGCAACCTGAGAAAAAAAAAGAGTACGTGATGAATATCTTCAATTTTTTGGCTGTTGTTACCCAACTCAGGATGTTCACAGAATGGATGCCTGTGTATAGTATTAAGCACTGCCTAGGCTTTTTAGCTTTCACATGTCATTAGAATAATAAAGAACATCACCCAACATTAGCCTCTAATGCAACAAATATTGCTAAATATATAAAACCTCTTCTATGAAGAAGCAGTGACAAATTCCTTTAGTGCATCTCTAGGCATACATCATTTTTTATTTGATAAGACCTTATAAGTATTAGGTCAGATTTATGGGCGGTGCTAGCCTTAGTCTTGGAGGCAATTAAGCGGTACAGTTGGGGCACTGTGGTAATTACGTTGTTTACAGTCTATATTTCACCTGGATTTGCTCAGAAACGGTGCCTTCTCTCTGCAAATCCCTGTTAGCTCTTAGTGTGTGCAGAGCACTGATCTACGTAACAGCATGCATAGGAAAATGGACCAGATTTATGGCTGCAATTTTCCATCCTTACCTTGTTCCATTTCATTGACAGGGAGGCTTATTTGAAATGAATTTGCCCCAATAGAGATTTTTTTCTTTTTACATGATCTTTACCCAACGCATTTGCAGCACAGGATGCAAATAGCCTTACCTACACTGCATTGACTTTCCATACCGCATTCACTCTCTATGGCCTTCACTTATTGCCAGTTTGTTGTCTCTTCTTTCGTGAACTAGAGATGCTTCAGCTTCTTGAAAGAACAAAATGCTCAAAGATGTGACCTGCACATTAACCATTCCAATATATGGATGCTTATCAGTCTGATATTGATTAGCAGTCATTTAATTATAAATCCACTAGTGTTGAACTGGTTGACACAATGGAATTGATCAACTCTATTGTGCCAACTAAAATATGTATCCGAAGAATAATCCACTTTAACACATGTGAACTCTGCAATTTAAAAAAAAAAAAAAAAAAAAGTTAATTTGAATTGTGTACAGTTGTGCAGATTTGATTTCTTTGTGACCATTCAGGTCACTTTAAAACAAATGTTGTGATCTGTGTACACAGAAGCCTATGGTTTAGGCAGGGCCTGTGCAAGGGTATTGGGTGCCCTAGGGGACCCTTGCGCTGCCGCCCCCCTGGTTGCTCCCCCTTCCTGGTCCCGCCCCACCTGTTTCGGCACCAACTGTGTGCTTCTTAGGGCTGCCGAGCCGTAGGGAGCGCCGAAGAGCAGCCACATGGTGCCGCAAGCACGGACTATCCCGCTCACGGCAAAGAGAAATAGAGACTGTGTGCACACACAGCCGGTGCCGAAACAGGTGGGGGGGGGGGGGGACAACTGACACTGTGTGCTTCTCAGGGCCATGAGCAGCGCGGAGAAGCACACAGTCTCTATTTCTCTTTGCCGCGAGCGGGATAGGCCCCGCTTGCGGCACCACATGGCTGCTCTTCAGTGCCCCCTACGGCTCGGCGCCCTAGGCGACCGCCGAAATTCGCCTAATGGATGTGCCGGCCCTGGGTTTAGGGTTAGTTGGAAAAGTGCTATGTAGTTTGCAACTGTGTCTTTTAAAAACTCTCTGGGCTGATTATGTAAGTCATAAAATGTCCCTGTAGATGTCATTTCTCATACTTATTTCTGTTAATGCTTTTAGCAGGAAAAAAAATTCCTTCAGTAAGTCTGCCATTGAAGATGCTTCAAATACACTTAATGAAAGGCTGTTCCAGTCCAGTGTGAGATTTGTTCCTTGAAATCTCAGATTAAATCAATAGGTCTTGACTTAGTCTTTGAGGCCTCTCTCTACCTGGTCTGGTTTTCAGGGCAATCAAAATCTGCAAATTAACTTGATTCCTGGGCCCAATGCATGCAAACATATCTCATTTACATTCATGGTAGATATCCCTGAGCACCAGACCTGATGGGGATGTGGACTGTGGCGGAGTGCCTGGAGTAAATGGAAGCTTTCATCTGCCACGTTGCACAATGAAAAAAAAAAACAAACTCCTCTGCAAATCAAAGAAGACTGTTTGTCTCTTGTTTTCCCCCAGTTTAAATCTGACATTTCCTGATTTATCTTTGTTTCCAACATACACGATGCTACCCATTATTTCATAATAATAATAATAATCCATCATCATCCACATCACAAGATTTAACATCAGCCTTTTTATATGCTTGTAGAATTTACCTGCCAGCTATGAACTACTGGGATTAAAATCAGACAAAATCTTTTGAATTAACCGTATTATTTTAAACAAGAGTTTGTAAAAAACAAATGGTATGGCATTTCTTTTTAAACATATGCATCTCACATCATGCAGTCTTTTTTTTATTTAAGGTACAATTTGCATTAAAGAACATAACCAGTGTAAACACAATTTTAACACTTATAAAACAGTGCAAATTTTGTAAATTCCATTTCTGAAATACATGTATTCATACAGAGGTAAAATCATCTTCTTTCCATAGAAAAATATTTATATTTCAACACATGCGTACTGAATCTAACTTTTTTCAATCAGCAAGGTCTATTTCCTTATCTGTGTACTAAACTCATACCATTTCCATGATCTGTGCGAGCACCCAACACTTTAATGATGATGAAGAGAAGACCTGGAGAAACAAATAGCATTAAGCAGAGCACATAAAATTACAGCTGACCTTGCTAAAAGAATACAAATGACCAGTCTTGCACCAGGGTGAAAGAGACATCCGTAAATCATTATATTTTTGGATTATTGGTCATTCAAGGTGATGCTTACAACCCTGGCATCAAATAATGAACTGTTATTCATTTTGAATAATCTATCCTGCTCTTATTTATTTATTTTTGTTTTATTTCAGCTGTTATTTATGTTGCATGTGGAAAATGACAGAGTCTGCTTTGATTGGTGATCACCACAATCAGCTAGGGGCAGAGTGCAGCCTGCAGTTGGTAGAATCAGAGAATAATACCAGTGATGATACCAACATGAGGGAAGGTTGCCTGCCTTCATACTACCTCCTACTGTCCTTGCACACTAGAAGGACTGCAAGGTGCTGCTTA
Source organism: Rhinatrema bivittatum (assembly GCF_901001135.1). Classification (NCBI taxonomy): domain Eukaryota; kingdom Metazoa; phylum Chordata; class Amphibia; order Gymnophiona; family Rhinatrematidae; genus Rhinatrema; species Rhinatrema bivittatum. Next base: position 321,113,330 of record NC_042620.1, read on the forward strand.
ATCCTACCTTAAATGCAATTGGAAGCACCAACAATATGCAGGCTCCATTGTCGGGGCATGTATGAGTGCCATAGTGATTATAACAAAGAAAATAAATGTCTTTTATTCACCATCTAAGGGGCTGATTCATGAAGTGGCCTCACGTTTGGAGGATTACTGAGGATAACCCTCCGAACAGTGCCCAGTTCTCTCTGTAGCAGGTTGCCCACTCTAATGGGCTCATAGTCAATGATTTGATTAGTGTAAGGGAAAGTCTACCCTTGGACAGCTAAGAATAGGCTTGGGATTTGGGGTAGGGGATGGACTACTTGATCCCCGGCACCAGAGTATCCTCGATACACATCACATTACACCCCCACCCTGATTGGTCACCCACCTTCGATGTACGTTACATTGCCCCCTCTTCCCCCTGATTTTCCCCATAGCAGTGTGTATCATGAATGATGTGTGTGGGGCAAAGGACAAAATGATGCTGAGAGCTTCCATGTCAGGGTTGAATGGCAAATTGGCAGAAGATAAAGACCTCTGCTCCTGCTGGTAGGGGGTGGGTGCACTACAGGGTTCTTGGGGAACCTCTGAAGATTCATGGTTGGACAAGGAGGGAGGTTCTGTGGGAAGCTGTCATTCAGGATCTGGGCTGCTAAAAGAGTGGAGGGTGGTGGGTGATGTATACTGGGAGCAAATCAGGGTTGAGGAAGAATCTGGTGCACTCCTTTTTACCAGCCACTAGGGATGTGAATCGTTTTTGAATGATTAAAATTATCGTCAGATAATTTTAAAATCGTCCTAAATCGTCAGAGTGCACGATACAATACAAATGCCCCCGATAAATCGTCCTAAATCATTAAATAGGGCACGGGAATTATTTGGGGGAGGGCGGGAAAACCGGCACACCAAAACAACCCCTAAACCCACCCCGACCCTTTAAAACCAATTTCTTACCCTCCCGCACCCTCCCGAACCCCCCCAAAATGTTAAATTACCTGGTGGTCCAATGGGGGGGGGGGGGGTCCCGGCGCGATCTCCCGCTCTCGGGCCATCAGCGCCATTTTGGCTGCCACTAATTAAAATGGCGTCGATGAAGGGCTGATGAGTAAAGATGGCCGGCGCCATCTTTAAAGATGGCGCCAGCCATCCAGTGCTCCTACCATGTGACAGGGGCCGGCCAATGGCATGGATACCCTGTCACATGGTAAGGGCAAAGGGGCATCGGCGCCATTTTATTTTAGCGCAGCTGATGCCTGGGAATGGGAAATCGTCCCCTGAGGCCCCCCTGGACCACCAGGTAATGTTAAAAGGTTTTGGGGGGGGGGGGGGTCGATTTAAAGGGTCGGGTGGGTTTTTTTTTTTAGCGGCACGGGCCTCCCTAAAAAAAAAATTAGCGATGTGAATTGGAATCGGAAACGATTCCAATTCACATATCTTAACGATCAGATTTCCACCCCCCAGCCGAACCTGATCGTTAAGACGATCTGGCACACGATTCACATCTCTACCAGCCACCTTCATAAGGAAAAATTCGTGTGCTAATAAAACTGCATACATTTTTTCCCCGATATAGTTCACCTGTGTGAATAGGGGGTAATGGGTTAATGAGCTTGTTATCCCCTCTTTTTGCATACTTTAAAAAATGTGGCTGCAATTAATCAATGTACCATGAACTTTCACCTGTGCTAAATTGATTTTATGGAGCACGCAGGCTAACAATAGCGCAATTTAGTGAATTGGCCCCTAAGAGGGAATAATGCAAAGCTAAATTGACACAGTGCAACCAATAAAATGGACACAAGATGTCACCGTTACTTCATGGGTGACATCTTAAATGGCGAGTAATACGCTAATTATAAAAGAGACTGCATATCCAAGCTACTTTTGCCCATCTAAAGAACAGGTATATGCACATTTTTTCTTAAAATTGATAAGTAGTAATATTAACAATGGAATCTCTGTTTTCTAGCTGGGGTGATTATCAATGCAATTGTAATACTATCACAAGTGTATCTGAATATTTTTGCCTTGAATTATGAATATTGCTGTATTATTTCTATATTCTATTGCTGACATTTTCAGTCAAATGTAGAGATTTCATAGCTGAATTAAAAAAATATGCAAAATGATACTGACAAACTAGAAACCTGGCAACGGATCTAGAGATTGTCAGAAAGAAACAACTAAAAAACCACCTAACGATAAAGCACGCGTGTACTTGAAAAGGAACAAAAAATGTTAACAAAAAATACTGTTAAACAATGTTAGCAAATTATGAATGAAGCTACCATAGGTAACCACAAAACCAATCATAGGAAATGTTCCTGTAAACACCTTCCATTCATTTAAAATGAAGGAAATACAGACCAGTGACTACTTACATTGCTGTAGCGGCAGCTGTGCTTCCCTGTCACAGGGGACTGTCAGGCTGAATTAGTGACTTCAGTTAATGGTGCATTTCACTGACTGAGATGTATCTATCTGTCCCAGTCCCAAGCCTCTTAGCTTATTACAGAATATTTTGACAGTCGCTTGTACGTTGTGCTATTTTAAAGACTTTGCTTGTATACTGTTCTTAGAGTCCAAAAACTATAGTGAAATTTACACTTAAAAAAAAATTGTTAAATTGTAGCATTTAATTTCAAAATACTATTACATAAATATGGGTCTACCCTACCATATATTGTACTTAAATCCATTCCAGTTCATAAAACCTACTCTAAAATACTTACTCTTATTTTTCTTCTTCTTTTATCTCAAAGAAGCAATAAAACTTGACATATTAAGATCTGAGCTAGGTATTCAACTACAAAAGAATGCAGCCTTTATCAATATTTTGGAAATGTAAACAAAATGGGCCAGTACAAAAGAACTGAGTCAGGAGGCCAGAGGTGCAAAAGGTTTTGCTTTCTGCACCCTGTGGTCTGAGTTCAACTTTTCTGGGAGGAGGGCCCCGGCGTTCATCACCATATATCGCTGGTGAAGCCCAGCTCCCTGGAGGAGAGCGGCAGCAGGGTATTGTTTTCGTGGAACTCCTGGCTGCCTTTAATGGCGTTGTTGAGGGGCAGCTGCCCGTTTAGTAGCGTCAAGGGTATGTTGCAGTATGTGTGGTGGTGGTGGCGTGCCAAAGTGGCTAGCGGTAAGGGAGCTGCTGGCATGTCGTACTCGTACCCTCTGCAGTAGTGTCCCATCTGCATGGTGCCTCCGTGGTGGAAATCGGACAGGTCTGCTTGGGAAGCCTCCAAAGTGGCGGGCGTACCTGTCACGGAGATGGCGGGCACAGGCTGCAAGTCAGGGAAGAGACTCTGCTCCCCGCAGTCCAGGACCTGGCGCCGAGACAGCACCTCCTTTTTCTTCCCAGGCATATCGTACACCAAGTGCTTCCAAAACTTTGAATTCTGTTTGCTACTTTCTGGTCCCCGCCACTTGATAACCGAGAGCAGTTTAATGGTGTGCTTCAACGTTTCCACTTCATGGTAATTCACGTTTCCTCTCAACTCGGCACACTCAATCAAAATAACCTTGATTTCTCCACTGACTAGCATGTTGTGGAGTCTGTTTTCCAGCTCAAAAATGCTCCATCCTCTCCTGATGACATAGTCTCGAGTTAGCACAATAATAAGTCTTCTGCTTTGCTCAACACATCTGACGAGATCTTCGATGTAAGCTACAAATCACAGAAAGAGAGTGTGAATCAAACAGAGCAGCCATACTGTGTCTCATGCAATTAGGACTGCAGTCATGCATAGCTGAACCCCATATTTCTCTAGAGCAGATTCAGAAAAGTCATGCTGCTTTCAGAAGGAAATCAACTATCAAATTAACCTTTTAGAAAACATTTCTTTTATTTCTACGTCAGCTGCAATATATATATATATATATATTTTTTTTTTAGAAAAAGAAGCTATGTGCACTTTCGATATAATAATAAAAAAAATTAATAATAATTGGGATTTTTAGGTCATTTTCCAAATAAGGCTCAAGGTAGCATTATTAGTACTTCAGTCCCTGCTTCAAAGACCTACCTGAGGAAATGGAAAATAAATCGTCTTGCCTTTGGTCACAAAGAGCACTGGTGGGATTTGAACTGCTGGATTCCTCAGTCCCCCGCCTATCCTTCTAAGCCCTGGCCCAAGCCTCTTTAAACAGACCAAATTCCTATGCAAGTTGCTGCATTTCTTCTATTTTGGGCTATGATAGGGTAGGCCAAGAGTACACAAGTCACAAGAATTAATTTGCTGTGGCAAAATGTAAAGTTTACAGTGAGCAGAAAAATGACCTATATACACACACACAGCCGAATTTTAAATCCCCTGCACGCGTAAAAGTCAGGGGTTACGTGCAGAAGTGCCGGACCCAAGGAAAGGGGCGGTCCAGGGGGTGGGGAGGGGCGGAGCTGGAGGCGGCCAGTTCAGTGGCCATTTGCTGCTGTGCCGGGGAAGCGCGTGCTGGCAGTTGGCCGGCACATGCAAGTTGCTTCTGCTCCAATGGAGCAGTAAGCAAAAAAATAAAAAAAAGAAAGGGTAGGAGAAAGGGTTTATGGGGTGGGGAGGAGAGGGGAAGGGGAAGGGAGGTTAGGTAGGGGGTTAGGAAAGTTCCTTCCTAGTTTGCTCCTTAATTGGAGCAGACTGAGAGGGAACTGGGGAAGGCCGGGATGTGTCACCCTGCAGAAATTGCATAAGGCCGCCCGCACATGTGCGCGTGAATTATAAAATCCGACGCGCATGTGCGCTTGGCCTATGGATTTTATAACATGCACACCCATGTTATAAAATCGGTGCGTCCATGTGCACGCGCCGGGAAGTGCGTGCACATGGACGCACGCACACCTTTAAAAATCTACCCCCAAATGTTTTCAGTATCTTTATCTAGTAGAAATCTGATGACTATTTATGTAGATTAGTAGGGATGCATAACCTGGTAATAAGCTGGCTTTAATTTCTCTTCAGTTATTGCAGATGGTGCCATCTTGACCAGGAATCTGATTTTCGGTGATAATACAATAATTTTGCATCCTTGAGCACATGTCCTTGAGCACATCCTTGAACACATCCTTGAGCACATGTGTGGAAATGGGACCATTTGTGAACTTCATTAGGAATCAGAAGACTTTCAGCCACCTGGAAGGTACATAAGATTTTCTGTTCTCTCTTTCAGCTGAGAGAGCCTTTTGATTGACTGAACCCTAGATACAGAGTTAGACTGCATTGCTGTGGTTATCTATGGTCTTACTAAAGCTCCATTTCTCAAATCAGGAAGAAGTGTATTACAATATTGAAATCAGAGCTGGCAATGGTGCAATCCTGCAAATCCCTTGGGGGTGTGCAGTTAGTGGGCTCAGCTGGGAGAGGGAGAGCAGAGACCCTTGGGAAGTTTCTAATTCTTCCCCTGCAGCGAGTTAAAAAACCCCCCAGACAGAGGAGTATGATGGCTGCCCCGGGGAAAGCAAACAAGATGTGCTGAAGCTGGCATGTCGGCAGCCACTGGCTTCTCAGAGGGTGCTTTCCGGACTGAAATCCATTCTCAAGTCCCTTGCATGGGACTTGAGAATGGATTTCATGTGGGAAAGTGTATTCCTAACCATCCACAAATGGGGTTGATGGGAAAGAGCTGGTAAGTCACACATTTTTCAGCGGAGAAGGAAACGCGTCTGAGGTGGCTGACTGTGTAGGAAGTCACTGGGAGCTTTTTACCAGAGCAGGTCAGTATTATTCGTTTTGGCTGACCTGCAGTTCAGTACGTTCTGAAAGGAAGCGCCTCACCGAAACTGAACGCTATGCATTAGAAGTGCTGACAAGCCTGCAGTAACTGGCGGCTGCATTTCTACCTCAGCTTGAGGTAAGACTCCTTGGGGAACAGCTACCATTTAAGGTGAATTTGAAAAGGCTGACGCGCGCAGAAATTAAGGGATGTGCGAGAGTGTTGGGCCCGGCGTGTGCGGAGTGGGTTTTAAAATCTGGCCGGATACGCACGTGGCTGCCACTGCGCTCACAAATGAAAAAACTTTAAAATGGGGGCGGGGTGTGGCATTCCGGGATTTGACCATGAAATACGCGCATAAATACTTATGCGCACTGGCGCATGCCAGGGTCCCCTGCCGTGTAACTTGACTTCTGCTATGGATGACATGTAAGTAGTAAAAACAAAAAAAATATAAGCAGATCAGCAGATTTTTAAAGGTCAGGGCTAACAGGGGGGAAAGGAGGCGATTAAATTATGGAGGTTTGGAAGTCCTATCCCTTAATTGGGTGAGCTGGGAAAATGTCCATTGGCGACGGCGTGCGTGTCTTATAAAATCCCCCCACTTCTGCGGTAGAAGCGGCATTGGCACGCACAGGCGTGTGCCCACTTAAAACTGAGCGGACATGTGTGCGCGCTCAGGCTATTTTATAACGTGCACGCATATATGCATGCAAGTTTTAAAATGGCTGTGTCCCTGGGTGGGGGCCGACGAACGCCTGCGCACTGCTTTGAAAGTTACCGTTTTTGTGAGAGAATGCAGTTTGTGCATATTGAGGGAAGCAGCGTGCACTCTTTTCCGCTGGCAGGTCCAAGGTTCAAAGTTTGAATCCATGATGTTTTTAAAAGTGTTTGTTGTACACAGGGCTGGTGCTAGATTTTTTGCTGCCCTGTGTGAACAATAACTGTGCTGCCTCCTTGTCCCTTGTCCCCCAGTTCATTCATCTCCCTACGGAATCTAAACTTTAAAATCTGGTTCCTCCCTACCCAGGTCCACCCCCTCTCCTTTTGAACCCATGGCCAGAGACGTCTTCTCCCGCTGCGGGGCTGGGCTCATGAGAGGAGCAGCAATATTTTGCAGCTCTTACCGCAAGACTGGCCTCGCAACGGTAGAAGATGGCATCTCTGAAACGCTGCTGCTGCCGGTTTGTGCAGAGGATCCGCGTGTTGCTACATTGCATCGGGCGGGGGTTTTGGGTTACCCCCCGCCCAATTCAATGCTTAAATCTGAGCAGGCAAGCCTCCTTTAGGGTCTCCTATGCCATGGGTGGTCCAGAGCCTTTTCTTTACTTTGATCACTGGCAGGATGGATTCTGCCAGGCAGCCCCATGACCTCTGCTCTATTTTGTCCGCTAGTGTCTCCAGGTCGCTGCCCTCTTGTAATCACCGCCCTGTGCAAGTGCTCGGCTTGCACAATGGGGTGTGCCGGCCCTGTGTGTACACTTGGTCGGCCCTCAAATTTGCCACTAGCAAGTAGGCTACATGAAATTAGGCTTAATCAGAATATGTTTAATCAGATACTTTATGGGTAAGATGCGTTCCTGATCATGTTACGTGCACCGGCCGCAGAAGACTCGTGGCTCAGCCCCCTCACCTATTTCAAACTCATCCAGCATCTGGTCCCTCATCTCTGGCGGCATGGCCCGCGGAGAGACGCCATCCCGACCAGTGCCGCGCCCCTCCCTAGGCGCAGGCGCGCGCGCACAGCTAGTTCTTAAATAGGGCCTGCGGCGGGAACCTGGCCGCAGCCCCGGATCATGACGTTGGCAGAGCTCCAGTATATAAGCCCAGGCTCCACTCTCTCAAATTGCCTTTGCAACAGGTCCCCTCGCTAGTCGAGTACTCGTTGCCTCTTCAGATCCTGGTTCTTGATCCCGATTGCCTTCGTTCCTATTTCCTGTTACTGTGTTCCTGTTCCCTCATCTCTCCTTCGGATTGCTAACCTGCATTGCCTGACTACTCCGTTGCCTCTCTCCAGCCCCGGACCTCTGCATTGCCTGACTACTCCATTGCCTCTCTCCAGCCCTGGACCTCTGCTTGACCACGTCATTGCTTCTCTATAGCCCTGGACTTCTGCTTCGTCTCACCATCCTTTTGACTCTCTCCTCATCTAGACCTCAGCCTTGCTTGACACTGCTTCCAGACTGCCACAGCCCTGATCCCAGCTTGCTTAAAGATGCCTCTTCAGCCTTTGTCCTGGACGTGGTTCATTCAGGCTTCGGCCTGCTCTTGCTCAGGCGCCCTCTGTCAGATTGTGTTCCTATTGGCGCCCGATCTCCGGGACTCTGCTTCGTCCAGTACAGACTGATACCTACACTAGTTGCTGCCTCTGGGCTGACCTCAATCCACCCATCGACGACCACTTATGGAGGCCACCTAAGTCCAGCTGGCCCTGGCACCCAAAGGCTCAACCAGTGGGGAACAAGGGCTGGTATTGGTGAAGCGCCAGCTGGCCTCTGTCCGTCAGCCCTCTCTGCCTGCCGATGGTAGGGACCCGTAGGATCCCTCCTACCGGAAGTGTAAACCCCACCTCAGCCCAAGAGTCCACTCTGGCGCAGCAGATTGCAAAGGCCATGGACTCGGCGGAGCCGCGTGCCCTCTAGGCTATTCCTAAAGGTACAAGAACAGCAACAATTTCTCGAGGCTCTGGCCTCTTCCCTCGAGCATCTGTATACACGGCTAGATGCCATGTCCAGCAATTCAGTTCCAGTGATGGCTTCCTTTCTGCCTCAGCCGTCTACTTCCTCCTCCAGAGCCCTACTGGCCCTGTCAGCCCCACCTCATTTCAACGGTGACTCCAAACTTTGTAGAGGGTTTATTAACCAGTGCTATATGCAGTTTGCTCTTCAACCCTCCATCTTTCAAGATGAATTAACCAGTCACCTTCATCTTGTCTCGCCTAGAAGGGAAGGAACTGGCGTGGGCTTCTCCCTTATGGGAGCGATCGGACTCACTCCTACGGGAACTGTCTCGGTTTGTGACTGTGTTCCGGTGAACCTTTGATGATCCTGGGCGGCATGCCGTGGCTAGTCTACTACACCTTCACCAAGACCAAAGAAGCCTCTTTGACTACACCATTGAATTCTGGACTTTAGCGTCTGAACTCGCTTGGCAGGAGGACTGCCTGCGAGCTATCTACCTGGACGGGCTCTCCCCGCAACTAAAGAACGAGTTGGCAGCACAAAAGCTCCCTTCCTCTCTTGAGGATCTTAACGATCTAACACGCTGAATTGACTATCATCTCCAAGAGCATCACCGGGAGAATTGGATGCCCAAGAAACCCTCTCAGGTCCATTCTCACTTGCCTCATGCTACCAACCCTCCTACTGGTAGGAATTCTGCTGTGGCCGAGACTGACGAACCCATGCAGTTGGGTCAAGGGCACCTGTCCCCGGACGAATGCCTCCAGTGGAGACAAACAGGCCTGTGTCTGTACTGTGGAGCACCTGGCCATCATCTACAGAGTTGCCCAGACCATCCGGGAAACATCCCGGTCTAAGTTCAGTTTGGGTCCTGAATTTGGGCGCAATGTCCCCGGCCTCTCAACTATCCATGCCTGTTACTATAGTCTGGGACACTCGATCATTTCCTGTCCTTGCTCTGGTGGGTTCCGGAGCAGGTGGTAATTTTATCCATAGAGAACTGGTTCAACTCCTGGGTATCAATACCCGTCCTCTCAAGACTTCCTTGTGCATTGCTTCAATCTGTGGAGAACCGTTACCTGGTTGAGTCTCCTTAACCACAGAGCCAGTTTGACTTCTTACTGGCACGCTCCACTCCGAAGAAATTGAACTTTTGGTTCTAGAGAAGTCCATCCACCCGGTAGTTCTGGGACTACCTTGGCTCCAACATCACTCTCCCCAATTCGATTGGGGGTCTCTCCAGCTGAAAGAATGGGGTTCCGCCTGTCACCAGACTGGTCTTCATAAGTGGCGCCCCTCACCAGTGGTTCCTCTGGCATACCTGCTCCCTACGCAGATTTCGAATACGCGTTCTCGAAGCAGAAGGCGGACCTCCTACCTCCTCTTCAGAAATTTGATTGTCCCATTGATTTTCTGCCTGGAACCATGCCCCCCCTTCCTCCCCGAGGGTGTACTTATCCTCTGTCGCTTTCAGAGACCAAGGCCATAATGGAATACATCCGGGAGAATCTTGCGAAGGGGTTCATTTGCCCCTCTACCTCCCCTGCTGGCGCAGGGTTCTTTTTCATCATCTGCCCTTGATATTTTAATTGTTTGATCGGCTACACGGGGCCTCTATCGTCACCAAGTTAGATTTACGTGGAGCCTATAACTTGGTGCATGTTCGCCCTGATGACATCTGGAAGACTGCTTTCAATACCAGAGATGGACATTACGAATATTTAGTGATGCCCTTCAGCCTTTGTAACGCACCTGCAGTTCTCCAGCGAATGATTAATGAAATCTTCAGAGATCTTTTGTACATCAAAGTTGTGGCATACCTGTATGACATTCTTATCCTCTCCAAGGACCTGGCCACACACCGTACCGATATTCGTACTGTATTTCAATGTCTTCGGGAGAAAGCAGAGTTGCTTACCTGTAATAGGTGTTCTCACAGGACAGTCCTCACATATGGGTGACATCATTAGGATGGAGCCCATCATGGAATACTTTTGTCAAAGTTTCTAGAACTTTGACTTGGCACACTGAGCATGCCCAGCATGCCACCAACCCTGCATCCAGCAAGGGTCCCTCTTCAGTCTCGTTTGTAGTAAAAGTACGAGCGAAAAAATAAAATAAATCGTAAGCAAACCCAACTCCGCGGGATGGTGGGCGGGTTTCGTGAGGACTAACATCCTGCTGCCTGTAAGAACACCTGTTATAGGGAAGCAACTTTGCTTTCTCACAGGACAAGCAGGATGATAGTCCTCACAGTTGGGTGAATAGCGAGCTGAAGGTGCCCGAGTAAATGTACCAAAAGCACCCAATGACGTGCAACAGGCACAATAACAGGGATGGGTTTGGTCAAGAGGGCAGCCTGAAATTCCCAGGTTGTTAGTTCCTCCTCTAGAAGCGGTGAGTGGTTGGGTAAACCCCACCCCGGCCGAGGTGGGGAATCTGACAGTACTGAAAGGAAGTTGAGATGGTAACCTTGAGTCACTGCAGAGAGGACCCATTGATCTGTAGTGATTGTGTGCCAGGTGGCGGTGAAGTGGCACAAGCGGCCGCTCACTGGCAGGGATGGTAGTGGAAGTTGACAGTTGCTCTCTAACTGGGAGTCAAAACCCCGAAGCAGGGCCAGGCTGCGGAGCTGGTTGGGCTTTTTGAGACCTGGATTGACAGGCCTGATGTTTTTGGTATGGCCTGGTTGGGCGACTGCGAGGGGGAAGGATAATACCTATGAGGTTTATAGGTTGTTCTCTTGGCCTCTCTTCTGAACAGCCATTTAGAAGTAGAGGGAAAATCAGAGAATACAGCAGAGAGCTGGCACAATGTCTCGTGGTGGTCCTTAAGCTACGCGACAGTCTCCTGGATCTTATCCCTGAATAAATTATCGCCTGTGCAGGGGAGGTCCGCCAACTTCTCCTGAACTTCGGGTCATAAATCTGAAGACTTCAGCCAGGCCCATCTTCTGGCACTAATTCCCACTGCAGACACTCTAGAAGCAGTGTCAAAGATGTCATATGCAGCACGGACCTCATGCTTGTCAGCATCGAGGCCTTTCTTGAGCATGGAGTTTAGCTGGTCCTGAAACTTTTCTGGAAGGGAATCAAAGAAGTCTTGCAGCATCTTGAAAAGGTTTCTTGTGTACTGTGTCATATATAGCTGGTAGGCAGCTACACGTGAAATCAGCATGGAGCCATGGAACACTCGATGTCCCAAGGCATCTAGAAACCTTTGTTCTTTCTCGGGAGGTGTAGAAGAATGAGGCCTAGGTCTCCTTGCTTTCTTCTGAGCGGACTCCACTACTACAAAATGGTGAGAGAGCTGGGTCTTGTGGAACCCAGGAGCTGTTTGAGCCAAGTAGGGCTGGTACTGGTGAATGGCCAGCCGGCCTCTGTCCATCAGCCCTCTCTGCCTGCTGATGGTGGGGACCCGTAGGATCCCTCCTATGGGTAGCGTCAACCCCACCTCGGCCCAAGGGTCCACCTCCAGCGCAACAGATCAAAGGTGCAGGGCAACAAATCCCCCCGCAATGAGACACGCTGGCCTAATTTAGGGCCTGATTCGTGAATTTTCAAACAGGTCACTGAATGGACAAGATACCAGTTAATTTTAATCAGATAAACCTAAATGGGTAGATTTATAGTTGAAAATTTCAACTAAATTTGAACCAGTCATAATTTGACCAACTAGATTGGAAATGTGACTGGGCTGCCTGCACAAAATGTAGCCAGTAAGTGGTGAAAATCAATACTAACCTCCTAAGTCTTCCTTTAAATCAGTGATAGTTGCCTAACTTTCTACCACCAACCTTACCCCACCCTTAGGCTTTGCCCAGAATTTGAGCGGCTAAATTTAGCCGTATGGTGAAAGGTGGAAAAATTTAGTAGCTCAGCCCTAAGCTTTTCTTTTCCCATAGACACAAGGAGGCCAGTAATAAAACTCCCCTCAGAGGCTGCAGAAGTAGTTATGAGACTGTAAGCTCATTTTCAAAGGGAAATTGAAAATCTGGATGGCACTTAGGCATGGAAGTAGCCACGTCCTCCTGTGCCAGCATCGAAGCAAGTGCTGGAAATAACATGCAGAGTTTTTTAATGGAATCGCTAAGTGCAATTTCTCTTCCCTGAAATGACTCCACCCACTGTTCCTCACAGGTAAGAGTACATGTGCTGTATCAATGTATGTGTTTTTACCCACATGGTGGGGGGGGGGGGGGGGGAAGAGAGTGCAATAATCTGCCCATGATTTTATGTGGGCAAATGCAAGTTTATCCTTATAAATTGCTCTGTTATTGCCCCCAGAATGGGAAAGGCTTAGGGAATCAGGTCCCTTACTGTGAGCAGGAATGTGGGGAAAAGGGCTGGAAAGAGAAAAGAAGTAAAAGAGGAAATCTGGATTAAACGCCCTGAGGTTGATTCATCTCTGTTATAACTCCAAGCCAAAAATATCATTTATAGGTTGAAATTTACAACTTTACAAAGTGAAAAGAGGAAAAAAAGGTCATTAGCTGCAGTACAGTCTCCCATTAAAGATGCTTTTCTTAATTAAAACAATAAAATAATTGATAAAATACCAAGGACAAGTCAGGATGTAATTTTGCATTACATATATTAATTTTCTAATAAATGTTATGCAACTGATACAAGCTTTATGCTATGAAACTTTTACCCTTACAAATAATACTGTTGGGCGTTATGTGGGCCAAATAAGAAGCAATGTTATGAGGTCACTTTCAGCTATTCTTAGTCTCATTTCGGTATGATGTGCCATGAAACCCATATGGTCCCCACTGATAGGTTATTATGCAGCTTTCAGAAAGACAAGCTAAGAAGGCAACTTGCAACATTCAGAACCATTTGCGTCTACAAATCTAAGTCTGTGTTTCATTGTATAGTAGACTGCAGGCATAGGGAGGGTAATTTTATAATTGTGGGCAGGGCTAAAATCTGTGTTTTCAAAGCAAACTTAAGCACCTAGGCCTATCTTTGGGACTGGAACTTCTCACATGTATTTCTTCTCCCGAGAGAGAGAGAGAGAGAGAGAGAGAGAGAGAGAGAGAGAGAGAGAGAGAGAGAGAGAGAGAGAGAGAGATTCTATCTATAAGACCCTCATACTAGTTAAGTATTTAAATCTCTACAGAAAGGCTGCCTAATAGGTCGAGGTGAGGTGTTAGTGGTGGTTTCAGGTTTAGGGGCCAATTTTGCATGTAGCGTGAGACGTACGAACAGCACAGTACGGCTTGGTGAAGATTTGACATCATTTGAAGTGAGGAAAGTCTAACAAAGATGAAATTTAGTACCATGCAAAGTACAAAATTTCATCTGTTAGAATTTCCTCACTTCAAATGATGTCAAATCTTCACCAAGCCGTACTGTGCTATTCGTACGTCTCACGCTACATGCAAAACTGGCCCCTAAACCTGAAACCACCACTAACACCTCACCTCAACCTATTAGGCGGCCCTCCTATAGAGATTTAAATAGGTGCACACAGTGAAGCCCTCCCCAGAGGCTCTCACCCTCCCCCCTTAGCCCAGAAATAGCCAAAATGCAATTATAAAAATGTATCACAAATTGTATTATGGCCATTTCAAGCATATCGCACAGCTTAGTGCCAGGGAAAAAGGTGTAGTTATTTCTGGCATTAAGACTGTGCATTATGCTATCGCATGGTGCAATATGTCCCCTAATTTTACTAATTCCCACCCAAAACTCCTCCCTGATTTTGCCCCCCACCCAAAAATAAATTTGCATTCGTGCTGTGCGCTACAGCATTTTTCGAATGCTTTAACACCATAGCACATTTTGAAGAATAATGTGGTTAATTTGGGGTTTTCCCCCTGGGGAGATGCTGTCCAATGTGGGTGCTGTGAGTGCAAAAAGTACTCTGGAGTCACTTTGGTAGTGTCTAAAATCAAAGTCTTTACAGTTAACACTGGTGATGAATGGCACAAACTCGAACTGCAGCACCACAGATTTCTCTTCTCAATTAATTACAGACTCTCTTCTCTATCAGATCGATACAGTAAAGTGCGGCCGCGGTTACCCTGCTCCTAACTCGCCTTCTACTCACTTTCCGGCCGCGTTAGCCCTTCCCGCGATACACTATCCCCTTTAACTCATCCCTACCGCCTCTTAAAATCCCCGGGTAACCCCTTCCGCACGCGGCATGTATATTAAATGTAAATGAGCGAATTAGCTATTCCCTCCCATACAGTAACGCGCGCCCCGACTATCGCTTTTTTACCCTGCCGTTTTGCCGCGCGTTTACCCTGCAAACTTACCGCCTACCCTTACCCCTGCGTTAGAAGCAGGGGTAAGGGTAGGCGGCAAACTTTCCCCCAGCCCCCTCTCACCTGCCCTGGCGCGTCCGGTCTCCGGTGCAGCCCCAGTCCTGTCCCCTCCTCCCGAAGAAAACCCCCCCCCCCCCCGAAAAAAAGTAGCAAGAGAGCGAGGGGAGAGATGGCAATCCTACGCTCGGGCCTGCCAGTCCCTTGTCCTCGCCTCCCGAAGCAGGGCGCGAAAAGCAGCCTTGCTCCGGGAGGAGGGGGCAGTTTAAAGCGACGAAGCGACTTACTTTTGCAGCCCCCCTCCGGACATCAGCGACGACGACCGGGCAATCCTAAGCTCGGGCCTGCTAGTCTCTTCTCCTCTCCTCCCGAAGCAGGGCGCGAAAAGCAGCCTTGCTCCGGGAGGAGGGGGGGGGCAGTTTAAAGCGACGAAGCGACTTACTTTTGCAGCCCCCCCCCTCCGGACATCGGCGACGACCGCGGCTCCTGCCTCCAGCCTCCAGCTGTCAGACAGACGCATTGCACGTGGGAAAGCGGCCCCTATGCATGCAATTGGCTGCTCAAGACGTGACGTCACGACGTTTGGCGTCACGGCATGTGACGTCACGTCTTGAGCAGCCAATTGCACGCATAGGGGCCGCTTTCCCACGTGCGATGCGTCTGACAGCTGGAGGCTGGAGCCGCAGTCGTCGCCCATGTCCGGAGGGGGGGGCTGCAAAAGTAAGTCGCTTCGTCGCTTTAAACTGCCCCCCCCTCCTCCCAGAGCAAGGCTGCTTTTCGCGCCCTGCTTCGGGAGGAGAGGAGAAGGGACTAGCAGGCCCGAGCCTAGGATTGCCCGTCTCTCCCCTCGCTCTCTTGCTACTTTTTCGTTTTTTTTTTTTTTTGCTTCGGGAGGAGGGGATAGGACTGGGGATGCACCGGAGACCGGACGCGGCCAGGGCAGGTGAGCGGGGGCTGGGGGAAAGTTTGCCGAGCATCGGAGAACATAACTGTCCACTTCCTGGTACCTGTCATTTCAAATGTCATTTGAAATGACAGTTACCAGCGTGGCCGTGAAGCATTAGGCCCGCGCACCCAGGATACTGTATAGGCGCTCTATACAGTAAAATGGGTTGCGCGGGCCTAACCTTCGCCTAACGCTTCGCAGACGCGGCATGCATTTGCATGCAATTTGAAGAGAGTATCGAGCGGTAGGTGAAGAGAACTGTGCATGCGGGGAACGAGGGTGCGCCTGGCACTGCCGCACTCTTTCTAACGTGGCATAACTGTATCGACCTGTATGTGTGCAGGACTCACTTGTATCGAGGCAAGGGAAAACACCCACTCTCTTGGATTAAGTGATGTGGAGCTCCCCGATGGATAGGGACTTTTAGGCTGGGCAAAACCCCTTCCAAACTGATAAAAGTGGTAAAATGTCTATGGCACAGAGAATAAAACATCTCTTTCCTCTCCCCAGGGTGCTGAAAACCGATGGGCCTCCCCAGCGATGTTGCTTTCCTTTACTCACAGTTAAGGAGATCTTCTGGATCTTCTTTATCTCACACAGTGTCTTTAGTACTCTCTCTGAATCCCAGATGGGAGGGATCCTCTTTGAAACAAGCAGATCCCCTTGTTTCTGCAGGAAGAAAGGAGTAGCCAAAAACGCCTTCCTGGATCTTCTAACGAAATAGTTCTGTCCCCCCAAAATGGAATTTAATCCAGATCACCACCACTTCAGGGGCATGTCTTCCCTATCCCTGGGTGTCCCACATATAGGGTTCCCAATCCCTGCGTGCAAGGAAAGGCCCAGCTATCCAGTGAAACTCCTTACAATAAAACCTCGAAATCCATGAAAATAGAGCCAGAGGGAGAATCCCAACCAGCCAGGGTGTAGACTGGAAAAAGAAACCCTGACTGGTCACGACCCACAGGCTGGGCTGGCCTGCTCTTGCTGATTGGGCCTGTAAAACAACAGAAGACAAAACTCCTGTCTAGCTCTGAACTCTTTGCTCTGAACAATGGAGAGCTTCTAAACAGACTCTCAGGAGGATTGCTACTCCAGACCTTTAAAGGGAGGGGCTGCATTTGAATGCTACCTCCCTGTACTCTAACCTACCTCTCTTGCTGACTTATCCATGGGCTCAAGCAGGTCTTACTGGTGACGAAAACGTGGTCCCCCGTCACATTCGGGTTAACTCACACACAAACATTTTACAATCAAAACGTATGCACGCAGGTTCCAACTGTTCCCCCCAACTCCAATGCCTCCCTCTGCACTTTCTGTAAATGTACACACTGATCCCCGAGCTATGTAAGCAAATAGCCTTGAAAATTATCCTCACAGAGGATAATTTTCTAAAAAATCTAGCCAGCTAATCAGCAAGCTAGCTGGCTAGATCCATAGAGGGTGAAGAATATCTCATGTAGTAGCTAAATACAGCCATTTAGTTTTGCTAGGGAGTTATATTTTAGCTGCTCAAAAAGAGATTAGATTTTAAAAGTGTTGCTTGCGCAAAAAATGGCCACATACACGCATATTTATTTATCTATTTATTTATTTATTATTTTATGAATTCTTATATACTGAAGTTTCATGAGAACATATCACATCCTTTTATATTAGTTAACAAATATTCAATTAAATATATTGTATATCCAAAAGTTAAAAGAAGAGAAAAAATACAAAGTTTCATAATAAACTACTAAATTTAAATAAACTGGAAAATAATAAATCCTAAAATTTAAATAGTTAAAGACAGAACTGTAAGAGCAGAGTTAATACAATTCATTACATATTTCTATTACAGGGGGGATATAATTTTTAGCTTAACACTCTTGGAAGGCTTGTTTGAATAGCCATGTTTTAATTCCCTTTTTAAATAACTTAATGTCTGATTCCATCCTTAGTTCCTGTGGTAAAGAGTTCCACAGCAGGGGCCCAGCAATGGAAATAGCCCGTTCTCTCACATTATTCAAATGGGCAATCTTAGGGGAAGGTATTGGTAACATCCCTGTACCTGCTGATCTTGTAATTCTTGATGGGATATGAAAGTGTAATGTTGAGGTAAACCATTCAATCTTTTCGTTGTACAGGGTTTTATGGATTAGGGATAGAACTTTATGTTGAGTTCTTTATTTCACAGGCAACCAATGAAGGTCCTTTAATTCTGCTCAATTCTGCAGTAATTGTAATGGTCTAGTAACGTTATAGTAACATTAGCTGGTAAGCCCCAAAAAAATCGAATTACAGTAATCCAATTTTGACAAAACAAGTGCTTGTAAGACTGTTCTAAAATCTTTTGGAAATAAAAGAGGCTTCAATCTTTTCAGAACATTCAATTTGAAATACCCAGCTTTTATGATTTTTTTTAACGCACGCTTTCAATGTGAATTCACAATCTAGGAAGATCCCTAGATCTCGGACTTCCAGAGAAATGGGATACTTTTTTGCAGCTTCCTGAATTTCAAGTTCCTTTGCCTGGTATAATTTAGGTGAGATATATAGAATTTCAGTCTTTTTCGCATTAAGGCAAAGATTCATTTGGGATAAAACTTTGATAATGGCAGATTGATAAATATCCCAAAGCTTAAGTGTTAGAGCAATAGATTTTTCAATTGGAATTAAAATTTGTACATCGTCAGCATATATGAAATGTGTAAGACTGAAGCCAGATAAAATTCTACATAAAGGAAGCATATAAACATTAAAAAGGATCGCGGATAGGGAGGATCCCTGGGGTACACCATGCTGAAGATCAATTGGTTAGGATTCTTTTTGCTGAAATTTCACTTTAAATGAAGCAGACATTAAAATATTTAAAAAGGGCATTAAAACATGGCTATTCAAATAAGCCTTCCAAGAATTATTAACCTAATGATTTTAACCTACTGATTATATAACACTGTAAATATATAGTTGATTGTATTATCTCTGCTCTTACTATACTTCTTCTCTGTCTAAAATTATGATTTTTAGTTTACTATTTTATTTTTATTTATATTATGAAACTATGTATTTACTTCCTTTTCCTTTTGGAAATGCAAATATTTTTAAATGAATATTTGTTAACTCACGTAAACCGATGTGATATGTACTCATGAAGCATCGGTATATAAAAACTATTAAATAAATAAATAAGAGTCAAACCATTTCAGTGCAGAGTCTTTAATACCTATTTCATTTAATGTATCTAAGAGAATTTTATGAGCGAGCTGCGTTCAAGCAACATAAATTTTAAGAAGCTGCGAAATATGTGCGTACATACCAATGTGCACGTCAAGAACAAGGGGGCAGAAAAGGGGTGGGACCAAGACATGCGCATAACTCCAAATTTTAAAAGAGCTGACCATGGCATGCTTCTGCCTGTTATCCACGTAACTTTACTGCTGGTCCTGATGAGGAGCAAGACTGGAGATTTCCATTTTTAGGGCTTTCAGCACAGCATGAATGTTTGGGGTCAAATGGGGGGGCTTACAGGTTGAAGAACCAGAGGGGTCTTGAAGACCTCAATATCAGCTGGACAAACTGGTGGACTAATTTAAAAAAACTGGTTGTCCCTCGCGCGAACCTGTTTTAAAATCTGCCTGCATATGCACGCACAAGCCGCTAAAGCCCTAGTGGAAATATGCTTGGGACATTTACTCGAGCCGCCTCTTAAGATTACGTGCACACATACGCGTGCAGGGGATTTTAAATGATATGCACGTACTTCCGCGAATGAAATAAAATAGCAGCGTATCACTGCTCATGCGGTGATATGTGCGTTTATAGGCATATGCGCGTTCTTTTTAAAATTAGCTGGAAAGTGGGTGTTTCAGAAGGTGGAAGTTGGGTCAGGGGACTAAACTATCTGCATATATTGAATGTTCAAATGTATATAGTTTCCCCAAGTAATTTCAGCTGCAGATACAGCAGGCATGAGATATACAGGTATTTTTATACCTGCATAAGCTTTAGTGAATTTCCAGAAAACAAACTATCCAAGTATTTTCTGTTTGAAAATTCTCGTTAGGTGGGAATAAAAGTACCTGTTTATCTAGGTGATTTATCAAAAATTGCATTCTGCACAGTGTTTATCAGAGAGTTTGCCAACATTACCATCACCAGTATGAAGCAGACAGCAGAGAATTGGTGTCTGTCAGTATGCCCACTACTGCCTACGAGTGGTGCCTCTGAAATCAGTGTGAGCTTGTGGTAACTTGAGTGTAGTAGCTGAAAACAGTCAGAGGAAAAGGATAAAGACTCTGGCTGTTCCTTCAGTGCACTTTATTTACAGTGGAAAAAACACATGCAAAAATAACAAGAGCAGCAAAACTTAACTTCGTCTCAAAACATACAGTGCTATTCACCATTCTTCTCCTGGACTAAGATGGCTCCCAAGATGACTTCTGAGGCATTGGCCTGCACCGCAAAGGGTGTGGTGAAGTCTGGGCTTATCAGGACTGGTTCAGAGCATATCACCTCCTTTAGGGCTCTGAAGGCCTTCTCTGCTTCCTCTAACCACTGGACCTTCTCTGGCACTTTCTTTTCCAAATGCCTTGTGAGAGGCTTTGCTTTCTCTGAATAGTTGGGGAATAATCCTTCTGTAGTATCCCGTAAGGCCTAGGAATATTCTCTCATTCACTTTTGTTTGTGGGACTGGAACTCAAGTGATCGCCTCGGTCTTCCTGGTCTGTGGATGGACCTTGCCTTTCTCCAGGGTACAGCTAAGATACTGGACCTCGCGCCCTCCCAGCAAGCACTTCTTAGGGTTATCTGTTAGCCCTGCTTTCTTCAGATTGGTTAGCACAGCCTGGAGTTGACTAAGATGTGTCTTCCAGTTGGGGCTGTAGACCACAATGCGTACCCTTGATGTGGGTAGAGCCAGCGGTTGACCAATCATTGAAAAGTTGCAGGGGTGCCATGAAGGCCAAACATGAGTATGGTGAACTGGAAAAGCCCACCAGGCATCGAGAACGCAGCCTTCTCTTTCGCCGAGGGCATGAGAGGCACTTGCCAATATCCTTTGGTAAGATCAAGGGTAGAGATGAACTGGGCTGATCCCAGACACTCAATCAGTTCATCCACCAATGGCATTGGATAGGCGTCAAGTTTTGAGACCTCGTTGACCTTTTTAAAGTCGATACAGAACTGGCTTTAGCACCAATACTATGGGTGAGGACCAGTCACTGTTGGACTCCTCTCCCTGAGCTTGAGCATCTCCTTCACTTCAGTCTCTGTGAAATGGTGCCTGGACTCAGGAATCTAATAGGGTTGCTATCATACCACAACTCCAGGAGATGTAATGATGTCATTGTTGTGATTCCACTTGTGGGTCAGGCCCGCAAGCAGCTTACTAACCTCCCCGGACACCGCCATTGCTGCCAAGCCATGATACCGCTCCTATGCAGCGCTGAGTCACCTCTCTGCTGGGCCACCACAACCATTGTCTGATCTTCGCGGCCTGAACACCATCAACTCCAGCTCTCCCATGAATAAATGTCAGGGTCACTACCATATTATAATCAAGTTGGACTCACTTCAGCAGTCCCAGAATCCACTATCACTTGTGCTGGAACACCATCTAGCTCGAACATGATCATGAACTTAAAACTCCCTAATTGGAGACATCTATGAAGTTACAAGAATGTGGAGTAATGTCCATTGCCTGATCTTCTCTGCGGGGATAATCATTTGTAAAATGACCCCTTTCTCCACAACTGAAGATTGGTGGTCTTCTGAGGGATGCAGATGAGATTAAAAGTCCGGCCAGACCTGAGCTGCTGTCAGTCGAGATCTTTGAGTCTTAGGATTCTGCTGTTCTCTATCTGTATTGGGGGTTCTCTCTAGAAATTTGGTGATTCAGACATCCTCTCGGTCTGATGATGGGCCTCCACTATTTCCAGGGCCTTTTCAAGCATAAGGTTTGGGTGTCAGCAAACCCACTGCCTCAAGGGCAGGTTGAAGCTGCCCTGGAATTGTTCCAGCAGAACCACTTTGCTTATCACCACGCCACTTTTCCATTCCAGGTGCAGCAACTTCTGGGTGGCATCTTTAAGCCTGTGGAATAGGTTCATAGAATTCCCTGCTGGAATTGCTGTCAGTAGGCTTCTGTGGTGAGCCCCGCTCTCCCTAGAATGACTGCCTTGACTTCTGGGTAGGTGGCCCTCCCTTCTGGATTAGCTGTTTGGTAGGCATCTTGACTAGTCCTGGTGAAAAGGTTCCCCAAATAGATAGCCCACCTGTTCCCTGGCCAACCTGCCAGTCATGCTATGCACTCAAAGATTTTCAAGAAGCCATCTGTATTTTCTCCAGGGTTCATCTTAAGGAGTATCTGTGACACTGAAGGCAGATTGGTTACGGTCATTTGCACAGCTTAGGTTATCTGCATTAGAACCATATGCTGCTGCGTCTCCTGCTTATGTAATCCCTGCTGCTGATTAATTTGTATTTGCAAGTTGTTTTGTAAATGCTGCTGGCCGGTAACAAGGACCTGGATCACTTGCTCCATCTTCCCTGCTTATTGTGCTGCCTCCAAGTTATTTACCTCTCCGGGGATAGGAGAGCGTAAGAAAGAACAAAAAAAAAAAGAAACCCCTGCTGGCCTATCTGGCTTTTACTCACTTCTTGACCCCTAATTATACAGGTGGGGAGAACCCCCTTGGTTTGTTGTGTAAGGCTGGGGGAGTGGAACTGGGAGGCCACAGGAAAAGAAAATAAAAAACTCTGCTGGGTTATTTTTTGTCTTCTCTTGCTGCGGCTGTGGGCTCTTGTCTGTGCTTCCCACTTAGATAAAAGATCCCACTACTGCTACCATATGTGGTAACAAGCGCAGTGGGTGAGAAAGTCAGAGGAAAAGGATACAGACTCTGGCTGTTCCTTCAGTGCACTTTATTTCTGGAGAAAACATACACAGAAACAAGAAGAGCAGCACAACTTAATTTCAAGTCTCAAAACATACAGTGCCGTTCAGCTTAATTCAGGTCAAAACATTTAGTGCAGCTCACCTTTAGGCATAACAGGTTCTGGCATATATCTCGCTCTGTGTCCCAAAGCTGTCTAATCCTTCTAGGTCCTGAGGTCTTACACTCTGTATACGATGAACAAATGCCATATAGAACTAAACAGGGACACACAGCTAGACATTGCCAGACCAAAGGAATCCTCCCTGACCTCCTCAACCTTCCCTTTAACCCCAGTCTCTATCAATTTCTCTTTATTCTGTAATCTTCAACTTGCAAAGTCACCCTGAGCATAATCAAATGATTTTTATAGGAACTTATTGAACAATAATATGTCAATGAGCAAGCTGCTTATGTGAATAAGAGAGAAATTTAGCAATAGAATCATTTCAGATTCTGTCACTACAGGCTCCTTCTTGAGATATTTAACATAATTAACTGCATCCATGTCACACGGAGGATCGTGTCAAAATGATATTTTGCATTTGCTTTCTAACATAAATTACTTCATGCCCACAGTTTTAGTCCATACAGAGGATGAATCCCAAGTTATCTAGTTCTCCGCAGGATTTTGATTGGATGGCTGTCGCTCTTTTTGCTTCTAGTCATTGTGCCAGAGAAATGAAATGCTAAACAAAGACCTGCAAGGTACAAAGGGAAGTGCAAAGGCTCACTCTCCAATATAAGAGAGTCACCAGGGAGAGGTTGGAGAACACATGATTTGTACAATCACAAAAACCTCACAATTCACACACACACACACACACACACACACACAAAAGCTCTATCCATTCCTCATAGTATGATCAGCACATTGCATTTTTGCCATTTTGCCAACAAGACCATCATGTCTGCAATGCTGAATAACTTCATAGGTCAACTAGACACAATTTTGGATGAAAAGGAGAGAGATGGTTAGGATGGTGCAGTTAAAATTTAGAAAAAAAGAGCAGAGCCAGAGTCTTATGCTGATCATCAAGTGGTAGGGACGGAATTTTTTTCATGGTTACAGAATTGGCTACAGAGTCATAGCATTTTTGGATTTACCCTGGGCTACCATATAAAGATGGGTATTATGCAACTAAGTGGACATAAGGGGCCTGTGGTCTTCTTTCAGCCTATATATCTATATATTGTTCCGTCCTTTCTTTGAAAACGCTGAGACCTATGTGGTCCTACTGACATCCGTTACATTAAAAATTTGGATTATCATCTTACTCTTGATGAAACTTTCTCAAGCAAAACACCAGCTGTGTTGGGCAATTTTATCATCAGGATTATCTTTGGACGTACTTACTTTCTTGGACTGAGAAAAGAATTTAAAGCTTATTTCTTTAGTTTATCGCTATAGCAGTACACACTTTCACGTAATCACAAGGTGGATGATTGAAATGACCGGGTGGCTCAAGTTTTCTTGAACACACCATCTAGCTTGCTGACATCTTTCTAACTAAGCCCTCTTTTTGAATTTATTATTGGTTTCCCTTTTTATATTTGTTGCTGTGGGTTACTTAATAGTCTCTGTCTGGTTATAACTTCTTTCAGCCTAGCCAACAATGTAGCTATTTACCATTTTTATGAAGTTACTAATGCTTTTAATATACCGACACTATTTCTATTATTCTGGTCTCATTAACTCTGTAAGAGTCTTCAGATTATTTGGGGCATCCTGAGATCATCTTTACACACAGAATCTGTTTCAGTTCAAACATAAACAAACAAGAGTGTTCAGGCTCCACAGTGTTTGTATGTTTCTTTAGTATACTGCCACCCTGTGTCAACTTATGAGATTGCATGTCTTAGATTTTCTACAGGGTACAACTTTTCTCTATCTTGACTAATTATATGTTTGAATGTTTCTGAACTTTTTATTGGATCTGTTTCCTGCTCTCCCTCTCTCTCTTTGTGTTCCTCTCCTCTTCCTATTGGTCCCTTGACCAAAAGCAGCCTGGGGCTTTCAGATGGAAATTTGTTCTTGGCATTGAGAGGAGAGGATCATCTTGTTGGTGGCTGAAAGGAATCAGTAAGTTTTTGTTTGGGACATTTTCTTTTAAAAAAGAATTGGGGCAAAGTTAACTATTTGTGAATATTATTTAGTGTATGTGTTTGTGCTTTTAGTAGTAAGGCAGCGAATAAACAGGTTAGGTATTTTTAAATAGTCAGTCAGTAAGGCAGCTAGTAAGCAGTAGTTAGTGTGTTTATTTTTAATAGTCTGTAAGGCAGCTAGTAAGCAGAAGTTGTGTTTGTATATTAAAAACAAAAAAAAAAAAATGAAAAAAGTAGCCCAGAAGCTAGAAATAAGCTAGGAGCAGTGTACACCTAAGTAAAAAGGTTGAAAAGTTCAGTCCAGTTACTCACCTTGGAAAGGTGTTGAGGTAGTGTGATTTGGTTTGATTATGTACCAACATTTGTTAATCAACAGAGCAGTGAGTCACTCTGGCTGACTAACTGAAGTTAGACTGTTTGGATTTCTCAACCCACCCACCCCTAGCTTATCCTTTAATTTATAGGCAGGTGCCACTTTAAAGCCACTACCAGACATATAGTGAATTCACTAATACATTTAAAGGTCATTAATTAGACATTCCTGCTCCCATAGCAACCTAAAACATAAGTAGGAACTGAACAAATTTGAGATGAAGGCAGCAGTCCAGCAGCAAGAGAGGGGCTTCCCAGTCTTTTGCATCGAGTGTCACATGCATGATTTTTTTACCAACCGGTGAGAAATTGTACATGTGCATGCGATGCAAAGATCTCCTGGCTCTCAGAGAACGAGTCCAATCTCTGGAAGCTAGTGGCAGACTGGAGGAGCTGAGGCAGACAGAGAGGTATACAGATGAGACCTTCAGGGACATAGTAGCTGTCCCAACCAGACTAGCAGCCCTGGTGCTGCCTTGGAGGAAGAAGGTCTCATGATTGGAGGGCATCAACCGGGTGCAG
Source organism: Rhinatrema bivittatum (assembly GCF_901001135.1). Classification (NCBI taxonomy): domain Eukaryota; kingdom Metazoa; phylum Chordata; class Amphibia; order Gymnophiona; family Rhinatrematidae; genus Rhinatrema; species Rhinatrema bivittatum. Next base: position 321,138,833 of record NC_042620.1, read on the forward strand.
CAGGAAAGGATCCTGTAGAAAGGACCTTCTCTCCAGGTGGTGCACTGCCCTTTAGCACCGAGGATATCTCCCCAAGGCCTACTGCCCAGGAGGGAAGGGTTAGGTCGGCCGTCATATTTGGTGATTCGATTATTAGGAATGTAGTCAGCTGGGTAGTCAGCTGGGTATGAGGATCACCTGGTAACATGCCTACCTGGTGCGAAGGTGGCGGACCACACTTGTCACCTAGATAGGATTTTAGACAGTGCTGGGGAGGAGCCGGCTGTCGTGGTACATGTGGGCACCAATGACATAGGAAAATGTGGGAGGGAGGAAGCCAAATTTAGGCTCTTAGGTAGAAAGCTTAAATCCAGAACCTCCATGGTAGCATTCTCTGAAATGCTCCCTGTTCCATGTGCAGGTCCCCAGAGGCAGGCAAAGCTCCGGAGTCTCAATGTGTGGATGAGACGATGGTGCAAGGAAGAGAGATTCAGTTTTGTAAGGAACTGGATAATCTTTTGGGGAAGGGGGGGGGGGGGGGAGTCTCTTCCGAAGGGATGGGCTCTATCTTAACCAGGATGGAATCAGATTGCTGGCGCTAACCTTTAAAAAGGAGATAGAGCAGCTTTTAAACTAGAACAAAGGGGAAAGCCAACAGTCGCTCAGCAACGCATGGTTCGGAGAGAGGTATCTTCAAAGGATACTAATGATGCATTAGAATTAGGGCATCCTGATAGAGAGGTTCCAATAATAAGCAAAGTAGTCCAAGTGCATGTAACCAAAAGCTCACCTGAGCTAAAAAATTCTAACTTATCCCTATCAATTAAAAAGCAGAATGAAAATACAAACAAAAAACAAACTTTGAAATGTTTGTATGCTAATGCCAGAAGTCTAAGAAGAAAGATGGGAGAATTAGAATGTATAGCAGTGAATGATGACATAGACTTAATTGGCATCTCAGAGACGTGGTGGAAAGAGGACAACCAATGGGACAGGTCTATACCGGGGTACAAATTATATCGCAATGACAGAGAGGAGCACCCGGGAAGCGGTGTGGCGCTTTATGTCCGGGATGGCATAGAGTCCAACAGGATAAACATCCTGCATGAGACTAAATGCACAACTGAATCTTTATGGGTAGAAATCCCATGTGTGTTGGGGAAGACTATAGTGATAGGAGTATACTACCGTCCACCTGGTCAAGATGGTGAGATGGACAGTGAAATGCTAAGAGAAATTAGGGAAGCTAACCAAATTGGTAGTGCGGTAATAATGGGAGATTTCAATTACCCTAATATTGACTGGGTAAATGTATCATCGGTACATGCTAGAGATATAAAGTTCCTGGATGGAATAAATGACATTTTTATGAAGCAATTGGTTCAGAAACCGACAAGAGAGGGAGCAATTTTAGATCTAATTCTCAGTGGAGCACAGGATTTGGTGAGAGTGGTAACGGTGGTGGGGCCACTTGGCAATAGTGATCATAATATGAATTAATGACTGGAAGGGGGACAGAAAGCAAATCCACAGCTCTTGTGCTAAACTTTCAAAAGGGAAACTTTGAGAAAATGAGAAAAATAGTTAGAAAAAACTGAAAGGAGCAGCTACAAAGATAAAAAGTGTGCAAGAGGTGTGGTCATTACTAAAAAATACCATCCTAGAAGCACAGTCCAGATGTATTCCTCACATTAAGATAGGTGGAAAGAAGGCAAAACGATTACCGGCATGGTTAAAAGGGGAGGTGAAAGAAACTATTTTAGCCAAAAGATCTTCATTCAAAAACTGGAAGAAGGATCCAATAGAAGAAAATAGGATAATGCATAAACGTTGGCAAGTTAAATGTAAGACATTGATAAGACAGGCTAAGAGAGAATTTGAAAAGAAGTTTGCCATAGAGGCAAAAACTCACAGTAAAAACTTTTAAAAATATATCCGAAGCAGAAAGCCTGTGAGGGAGTCAGTTGGACCGTTAGATGATCGAGGGGTTAAAGGGGCACTTAGAGAAATAAGGCCATTTTGGAAAGATTAAATGATTTCTTTGCTTCGGTGTTTACTGAAGAGGATGTTGGAGAGGTACCTGTACTGGAGAAGGTTTTCATGGGTAATGATTCAGATGGACTGAACCAAATCACGTTGAACCTAGCAGATGTGATAGGCCTGATTGACAAACTTAAGAGTAATAAATCATCTGGACCGGATGGAATACACCCCAGAGTTCTGAAGGAGCTAAAAAATGAAATTTCAGACCTATTAGTAAAAAATTTGTAACCTATCATTAAAATCATCCATTGTACCTGAAGACTGGAGGAAAGCTAATGTAACCCCAATATTTAAAAAGGGCTCCAGGGGCGATCCGGGAAACTACAGACCGGTTAGCCTGACTTCAGTGCCAGGAAAAATAGTGGAAAGTGTTCTAAATATCAAAATCACAGAACATATAGAAAGTCATGGTTTAATGGAAGAAAGTCAGCACGGCTTTACCCAATGCAAATCTTGCCTCACAAATCTGCTTCACTTTTTTGAAGGAGTTAATAAACATGTGGATAAAAGTGATCCGGTAGATGTAATGTACTTGGATTTTCAGAAGGCGTTTGACAAAGTAATAGGAAAAGTAAAAAGTAAAAAGTCATGGAATAGGTGGCGATGTCCTTTCATGGATTACAAACTGGCTAAAAGACAGGAAACAGAGAGTAGGAATAAATGTACAATTTTCTCAGTGGAAGGGAGTGGGCAGTGGAGTGCCTCAGGGATCTGTATTGGGACCCTTACTTTTCAATATATTTATAAATGATCTGGTAAGAAATACGACGAGTGAGGTAATCAAATTTGCAGATGATATAAAATTGTTCAGAATAGTTAAATCACAAGCAGATTGTGATAAATTGCAGGAAGACCTTGTGAGACTGGAAAATTGGGCATCGAAATGGCAGATGAAATTTAATGTGGATAATTGCAAGGTGATGCATATAGAGAAAAATAACCCATGCTATAGTTACACATATTAGGTGCTACCACCCAAGAAAGAGATCTAGGTATCATAGTGGATAACACATTGAAATCATCGGTTCAGTGTGCTGTGGCAGTCAAAAAAGCAAACAGAATGTTGGGAATTATTAGAAAGGGAATGGTGAATAAAACGGAAAATGTCATAATGCCTCTGATTCGCTCCATGGTGAGACCGCATCTTGACTACTGTGTACAATTCTGGTTGCCGCATCTCAAAAAAGATATAGTTGCGATGGAGAAGGTACAGAGAAGGGCGACCAAAATGATAAGGGGAATGGAACAGCTCCCCTATGAGGAAAGACTAAAGAGGTTAGAACTTTTCAGTTTGGAGAAGAGACGGCTGAGGGGGGATATGATAGAGGTGTTTAAAATCATGAGAGGTCTAGAACAGGTAGATGTGAATCGGTTATTTCAGATAATAGAAAGATTAGGGGGCCCTCCATGAAGTTAGCATGTGGCACATTTAAACTAATCAGAGAAAGTTCTTTTTCACTCAACGCACAATTAAACTCTGGAATTTGTTGCCAGAGGATGTGGTTAGTGCAGTTAGTGTAGCTGTGTTTAAAAAAGGATTGGATAAGTTCTTGGAGGCGAAGTCCATTACCTGTTATTAATTAAGTTGACTTAGAAAACAGCCACTGCTATTACTAGCAACAGTAATATGGAATAGACTTAGTTTTTGGGTACTTGCCAGGTTCTTAATGCCTGGATTGGCCACTGTTGGAAACAAGATGCTGGGCTTGATGGACCCTTGGTCTGACCCAGTATGGCATGTTCTTATGTTCTCGTACAAGCTCTGAGAAGCATCTTCTTTTCACCTCTCATCCATTAACTCACAGCCACTGTCACTTTCAGATAAAACTTAGTACAGCTGTATCAGACTCTTCAATCTGTGCAGCTAACTCAAGCACCTTCTCATTTACAGTGAGTACTGAATTGTTCTTCATTCAAATGCTTTTGATAACCAAGAACTAATTTTATCTGATATCTGGATCTAGAGAGAAGTTTAACTGACTGTCAAGGGCACTGCTTCTCAACTCAGTCCTTGGGCCACAGCTAACCAGTCAGGTTTTCAGGATGTCTACAATGAATATGCATGAGACAGATTTATATGCATTGCTTCCATTGTATGCAAATCTGTCTCATGCATATTCACTGTGGATATCCTGAAAATCTGACTGGCTAGGTGTGCCCCAAGGACTGGTCTAGGGGCTCAAGTTAGAGATCGAGTGCTGAGGGCAATAGAAAGAGCCATGGCCACCTATACTCTTAGTCAACCCATTTACTTTTGTATCAATCCACAATTATATAACTTGAGGTTCTCACCCCATATTTCTTATCACTACAATGTGAAAGGTGGCAAGTTATGCTGAAAGTCTTGGCTGTAACTCAATTTCCAGGCTGAGATGACTCCCTGCCTGTGTGGAGCGCAGACATTGATTAAACTTGCATCCAGTTGCGAGACTGCTCTTCTGTGCAGAGCAGGAGGTATAATTTCTGGGACCCGAAACCTTGGGTTGGAAGGAGGGAACAGTTGAGCCAGCATAGGGAGTGTGCCCCCTTACACTGTAAAACAACCATCGGATTGTACCTCCTGTTTGGGTTAACCTAGTCTTCAAAGGCCCAAAGAGTCGTATACATACCTAGAGACTGTGATTAGGGACATTCATTCCTGAGAACTCAGGGGGAACAGGGTGCATAAGTTTACTACTGATACAAGGTGTCTGCATTACTACGTGTATTAATTTTTACCATACAGTTTCATTCTAGAGTAATGACATAGATCTGCATAATAGAATATTTTCATATACTGTTATATAGGGACTTGCCATATTTGTGCCCTTTTGGATGTCATGCGGGAGCAGGTGCTTCAGCAAAATACTCTTCTGACTCAAGTGTTATGCTCGCTGCCCACGGCAGCCCCGCGGTCTGGCCCTCTCGCCTCTCTGCATAAGCTTCAGGCTCCAACTCCTTGTCACTGGTGGCAGTGGGCCGCCAGTCCCGACCTCGGACTTCCACCGGCACCTCCAGCCCTGCTCCGCTTCCCAGGACCTCCAGCCAGCATACCTCCATTTGTCAGGCCTCTCCGCGGGGTTTGTGGAAAGATGCTGCCGGCAGCGCCTCCCTAGGCACGCACACCAGTGAAACCTTTGAAGGGCATGCGGCGGGAGCCTGACCGCGGACCCAGATGTTGACGTCAGTTCCCTCAACATATAAAAGCTCAGGCAGCGCTCCTCAGCATTGCCTTTGCAACAGGTCTCCTCTGTTTCCTGATTCAGGTCCTGAGTGCTCGTTGCTTCTTCGTGACTCCTGATCGTGTTCCTGTGTCTTTGATTCATGGTTCCTGTGTTTGTCTTGTCTTCGTCTACTGGATTGACTACCTGGTTCTGACCTCTGCTTCGCCTGACCTCGCCTGCCTTCTCCAAGCCTGACCTCTGCTACGCCAGATCTCGCCTTCCTTCTCCAAGCCTGACCTCTGCTACGCCTGTCCACGCCTGCCTTCTCCATGCCAGGACCATTGCTACGTCTGACCACGCCTGCCTTCTCTGTGCCTTGACCATTGCTACTTCTGACCACACCTGCCTTCTCCGTGCCTTGACTATTCCTTCGAACGACTTCGCCACAATTGAGTCCAGAGTTCCATGAGTTCCATGTTGCTTCCCAAGTGCCGCCAGCTTCCATTCAAGCTTGACAGTGACGCCTCTGTCCCTATCCTCCGGACATGGGCTATTAAGGCTTTGGCTTTTCTTTGCTCAGGCACCTTCAGTTCCTTCTTGTTCCTTGGTGCTTGAGTTTCCGTTCCTCGTCCCGTCCAGGATATGACCATGCCACCTGCTGGCTGCTGTCTCTGGGCTCAACCATCTCCTACCTGTACTTAACCTTGAGGCCCGCCTAAGTCCTGCCGGCCCCAGCACCCGAAGACTCAACCCGAGGAGAACGTGGGCTGGTATAGGTGAAGCTCCAGTGGCCTCCAGCTTCAGCCCACTCCGCCTGCTGATGGTGGGGACCTGTAGGCCCTTGCCTATGGGTTGCGTCAACCCCACCTCAGCCCAAGAATCCACTTCCTACGCAACATCAAGTAGCCCAGGCACTGCAAGCTGTGGTGATTAGGCCACCTCCATTGACCTCAGCCTTACTGAAGATGACCCCTGGAGAGGACCCTGACAGCTTTTTAAAGAATTTTGAGCAAAATGCTAGACTGACAGGCTGGCAGGAGGACACATGAGCAGCCTACCTAAGTAACTTACTAGTTAGAGACTGTCAGGATGATTTCCAGACTGCAAACGTGGACAACACCACCACTACCTACCAGGAAGTTAAGACCACCATTCTTTAGAGAGCTGTTCTCACCCCAGAGGCCTATCCACAACACTTTCAACATGGGATCCTGCAGGCAAGGGAGAATCCTTTTCCATAGGCTTCGCAATATTGCTTGGAAGTGGCTATGCCCAGAGGGTAAAACTGGCAAAGAGGTCACCAAGACCACGCTCTCCTGAGAAGTTGTGTGATGTGCTTAGAGGATGATGGTGCCATAAGTATCAGAAGTTCTGGTTGCTGGAGGAACCAGTCTGAACGAGGCTTGCCCTTATGTTTCAGTTGCGGAGAGAATGGTCATTTTGCATGGGACTGCCCCTAATGTGAAGAAGCAGCCATGGACATTAATGCTGTGACACCGCACTACTGTCATTTTGCAGACATCCGCCTTGAGGTGGCCAGTACCTTCCTAATTTCAGTAGAAATAGATGATGTGTCAACACAAGCCCTGGTGGATTCAGGCAGTGAGAAGACCCTCATTCAATGGGAGTTAGTGAAACGGGTCCAAATCAACCATGATCAAGTGGTAATGTTGACCTACATACATGGCGACCACAGGCAATATCCAACATGGCAACTGCAGTTGAAGACACCCGTCAGCCAAGATGAAATAGAGGTCGGGTTTCACCCTGGCTCCCCTAACCCACCCTGATTAGATGGGACTGTCTGAACTTCAACAATCTTTGGATCTTGCTCACATTGGGGACACCCATCCCCCTTACTGAGGAGTTGTCATTCCCCAAACTCTTCCTCATAGAGGACATGGACTAGTTTTCTAGGGTACCTAAAATTCCTAAATCCCAGAGACAATGACAACAAGATAAGTATAGTTGGGCAGCTGAGGAAGAGATAGTGGGAGGCTGCCTCTGACTCTGGGAAAGAATCGCCAGCCAACATGAATCTCATGCTCGAACCCATTAACTGGGAAAAAAGAGGGTAAACCTGGGGACTTTAAATGGGCCCAGAGGGAGGATGAGTCCTTTAAGTGGGCAAAGGAGCACCTACATAGGATAGATGGTAAGTGGTTCCAGGAGCTCCAGCAATCATGCTTGATCCTTCATATTTCATAATGAAAAGAGACTTGTTATACCTAGTCTTGAAGGGACCGTGGAGGGGGAACTAATAAAGCAACTTCTTGTCCCCAAGTCCTATAACCTGAAAGTAATGCAGCTAGTGCAAAATTACCTGCTAGGGGGTCACCTGGGCGAGGAAAAAATCTGAGGGAAAATATTGGCCGAATTCAATTGGCCAGGGATAGATAAACAGGTCCAGTACTATTGCCAGTCTTGTCCTACCTGTCAATTCACTACACCTGCCAGTGTTCGGGCAGTACTACTCATTCTCATACCCATAACTGAAATCCCTTTTGCAAGAGTGGCCATGGACCTCGTGGGGCTGCTAAAGAGAACAATTCGAGATAACAAGTACTTTCTCAAGATCCTGGACTATGCCACAAGAAACCCTGAGGCCCTACCACTGAAAAATATGAAAACTCTGATGATGGCAACTGCCTTAGGGGAAGTTTTCTCTCAGGTAGGATTACTCAAAGGGAATCTGACAGATCAAGGGACCCCCATTTGTCTCTAAAATAATGAAGTAACTCTTCAGTCTGCTTATAGGTGAAAACTCTACTTACATTATTGCACCATCCACAGACTGATGGCCTCATAGAGCGCTTCAATAAAACATTTAAGCAAATATTGCAGAAATTCGTAGATGAAGATGGAAATAATTGGGACTTGCTACTACCCTATGTGCTATTCGCAGTCCACAAAGTGCCCCAGAGTTTGACGGGCTTCTCATCTTTTGAGTTATTATATGGTAGAAGACCAAGAGGCATATTAGATGTGGTTCAAGAGTCATGGGAGGATGAAGGAAATCTTGGACAGAATCTCATAGACTATGTTACACAGGTGCAAGAGCACCTAAAGAAAGCCAGGCAGGCCGCCCGCTTATGCTTAGAGAAAACTCAGACTGCTCGGATCTGGGCTTACAATCGTCCCACAGTTCAGAGGACCTTTCAGCATGGAGACCAGGTTCTGGTTTTTTTGCCCTCCTTGGAAAGCAAGTTGCTTGCCTGTTGATAAGAGCTCTATGAGGTCTTGGAAAAAAAGTGGCCCAGTGGACTACAGAGCAGCCCAATCAGATAAAAGAAAGAAAAGTCAGATTTACCATGTCAATTTACTAAGAAATGGGTTCCTCAAGTATGTGGAATGGTACAAGGAGAATTGAGCCCACAGCTCAGGCCTGCAGCAGACTAGAGTCAAGTGCAGTTCGGAGAATGGCTAACTTCCCAGATAGCTGACTTAAAGCAGCTGCTTGAATGGAATAGAGAAATCTTCCCAAATTTTCCAGAACATACTCACTTGGTCCAGCACAATATCATTACCCCCCGCCTGGGGTGCTCAAACGTCAATGATCATACCAAATTTCAGAAGCCAGTACCGAGTCATTAGAGGTGAAAAAGATGCTCCTGCTCAGAGTCATAGAAGAGTCTAGTAGCAACTGGTCTTTGCCTATAGTCTTAGTACCAAAGCCAGATGGGAGAATAAGATTTTGTATATATTTTAAAAGGGTCAACAAAGTCTCCAAACTAGATGCATACCCAATGCTTAGGGTGGCTGAGCTGACTGAATGCATAAGCTCGGCTCAGTTCAGCTTGACCCTGGACCTGACCACAGGATGAAAGAGAAGATGGCCTTTGTGATGCTGGCAGGACTCTTCCAGTTCATGTTCCTCCCATTCGGCCTCCATGGCACCCACGCAACATTTCAGCACTTGGTCGACCATATGCTTCGCCCACTTCAGGGTTGTGCCGCCACCTGCTTAGATGACATCATGGTCTTCAGTCCAGATTGGAGAACATATCTGAGCCAACTCCAAGCTGTACTAACCACTTTGAGGAAGGCTGAACTGACGGAAAACTGAAGAAGTGTTTACTGGGAGGACAAAAGGTCCAGATTCTGGTCTATACCTTGGGGAAGGGTATAGTACATCCTCAATTCAGGAAGACTGAGATGATTAGCCAAGTCCCAGTCCAACAAATGAAAGGGAAGGTAAGAGCATTCCTCAGCCTGACTGGTTACTATAGAAGGTTTATACCTGAGATGACATTATTGCTACGCAAAATTTAGAAAGAAACTAAAGACCTGGCTCTTCCGAATAGCCTACCTCCAATAGACCTCTCTTTCCCGCTCCACCCTGCCCCCCCTGTCCTCTTGACTAACACAATTGATCCACAGCCCTGTATATAATGTATTTATAATGTATTTATAGTTATACTCCATACTGTACATAGTTCATCACAGTTTACTGTCCGCTTCCTTGCCTTTATCTCCTCTGCAGCCTATGCTATGCCCCCTCCCAATACCCCTGTTCATTGTATTTCCTTTCCTCCTTTTTTAGTTCCAATGTAAACCGGCATGATGTTTGCATACTAATGCCGGTATATAAAAACCTTAAATAAATAAATAAATAAATAAATAAATAAATGACAGAACCTCTCATGAGGCTCTTACTGAAGAAATTACCGGAAAAGGTACACTGGTCAGTTGAAGCAGAGAAGGTCTTCTGGGAGTTAATGGAAGGGATCTGCTCTAACCCAGATCTAATAATTCTAGACTTTATGGAACCCTTCATCATTCAGATGGATGCCTTGGAACCAAAGGGTAGTTGAGAGCATCCAGTGGCCTATATAAGCTGTAAACTTCTGCCACAGGAGAAAAAGTACTCTACAGTAGAGAAAGAGCAGTAAAATGGGCCCTTGAAGCCTTACAGCCTCCTGGGATGGCAGTTTATCCTAGTGATGGACCACCAACTACCACTATTTTTATTTATTATTTATTTATGGATAAACCGGAACAAAGAGATCAACTCTAGGATGATGAGGTGGATCCTAGTTATGCAGCCCTTCAATTATAAAATTAAGCATAGAATTGGGGAAGAACAACATCAATGCTGTCTTTCTGACAAAAGAGGTGTCCCTGGCACAGGCAGGTGCTCACCTGAGTAGGGGTGAGCTGAGGGTGAGGGTATGTGATGGCGTATAAAGAGACTCCCTCAAACCACCTTAATGCCCAGCCCACAGGCATATGCCCTGGTCTCCCTTAAGGCGGAGGGACCCAGGAGGATCCCTTCAGAATAGTATAAAGGATAAGGGTTTAGATCTGGGAAACTCGTAGGATCTCATGGTATGCCCGTACATTTAACTGAGATTAGTGCTTAAGCAAGGTGAGCTACTGTTTTTTATTTCTGTTTCTTTGAAGCACTGTAAATAAATATTCATTCCAGAATAGATCAGTCAAGTCTTGTTGTTTTCTTTGGCTCTTCCTGACACCACTGCATCCTAGATACACTACAGTTGGAAACCACCAAACAGCTCTTATGTGTCTTACTGAGTAGTGACTTTGTTAATCATCAATGTTGAGATCAGTGCTGTGGTCAAGAGACTTAACTATGGGAAAAGTAAAGAACAATGTGAGGGCCCTGAAAGGAAACTTTCTTCCCGCTCAGGAAAAATGGAAGAGTACCAAAGCACACAACTAGAACACTAGTATTGTGATATTACAGCAAGTGACATGTTTGGGCTTGTTGCTGCCATAGCCAATTTAATGAAATAGTTGCAGAGTAGAACTAAATATAAGTGTGAGATATAGCCTCTGGGACTATTATTTGGGATGGACCCTAACAGGGGGTTACACTATCTCAGAGAAATCAATGGCTATGGCAGCGACAAGCCCAAACATGTCACTTGCTGTAATAACACAATACTAGTGTTCTAGTTGTGTGCTTTGGTACTCTTCCATTTTTTTGTAATGTGCCTGAGCAGAAAATGAAAGCTAATTATAGATTTCTCAAATACTCCTCCCCCCAAATATATAATTTCAAATATTCCAGGAGTATTTGCCTTAAATTTTTCTTCTGTTGGGGTGAGAGTTTGGGTGTAAAATTTCAGACCATTTTTTAAGGCAGGCAAATGAATAAATGAAGTGAAAAAGTGAAGAAATCTTTTTTTTGTGTTCATTTGGTTCAGAAAAGTCATTTTCTGAAATTTTGATGTCTGACAAGCTCAAACTCATCTGTCCAACTGAGGGACAAAAAAAGCACCTTCCTTGGTAAAATGCTGAGCGAATGAGAACTGGGATCCTACCCAAGACCTGCCATCAGGACCACAACCAAAGTAACATGACTGCACTGCACCACCACAATTTATGGAAGAAGTTTAAAAAAAAAATCCTGGGTGGGATTTGCAACCTAACTGCAGTACAAAGAAACTATTTTAGAAATACATAGAGTCATTTGAAATACAAAAATATGTATTGCATTTTCCACAGCAACAATTACCCTAGATCATTTGACAGAGAATATATTTTACACACTGCTCTGTCAACATTTTGCCGTAGTGTTGGCGTCATGCACATTATGAACTAATGAAAACAAACAGAAGAAGTATGCTAGTTACCCTCCTCTTTTTGCTGGGGGAAAGTTAACAAAGCTATGATGTGCTAGAGAGCAACGTGCAAAGAAAATGTATGCCCAAAAGAGACACATAGTGGGAGACAGTTAATTTATAGGCGACTGAGACAGATGCACATATGATACTTGAACAACTAGCTACTGCACAGAGTAAGGGTCAGCTATGTAATGAGCTGATGGCAAGAAAGGCATATCAGATATTTTTGCTTGGAAAAGAAAAACATCCTGGAGCCACTACACCGACTTTCCTCAGCAATTAAAATGTAGCCATGTGTAGAGCAGCTGTGCTGCTCCCCCCTGCCATCCTGAAAGGGACGCAATAGCTATTTTATCAAGCCTAGCACATCTTGAGATATGCCTAAAAATTCCAAAACAGCCACTGCATATTAGAACAGTGCAAAACAGAAATGTTCTTGTTCTTTCCGGTCTACCTGAGAACTGCTGACTGAAATGAAGGGGTCACTATCCAACTTACCACCGACGGATGGGCATTGGGCACGAGGCAGAGCGCTCAAGGAAAGACAGAAGCATTCAACAAGTAAAAATCCACATATCTGAACTCCACTGGCCTTTGCTTGCCTTTTGCAGTATGTAGCTCAGTAACAAAGGAGATCAAAAGATAATCTTATTCAGGTAGAAAGGGTGGGGTATAGCAAAAGCTAAAAACAAGATTCCCAAGAACCAGAGTAGTATAACTGGCCCTGCTGGAATCCAAAAAAATAGAAGTTGGTCCAGGATATTTTATAATGTTGAACACTTTTCATTGTTTTCACAAATAGGACACAGCACCATATGCACATAAGAACATAAATTGCCATGCTGGGTCAGACCAAGGGTCACATCTACCCGTTCTAGATCTCTCATGATTTTAAACACCTCTATCATATCCCCCCTCAGTCGTCTCCTCCAAGCTGAAAAGTCCTAACCTCTTTAGTCTTTCCTCATAGGGGAGCTGTTCCATTCATCTTATCATTATGATAGAGGTGTTTAAAATCATGAGAGGTCTAGAACGGGTAGATGTGAATCGGTTATTTACTCTTTCGGATAGTAGAAAGACTAGGGGGCACTCCATGAAGTTAGCATGTGGCACATTTAAAACTAATCGGAGAAAGTTCTTTTTTACTCAACGCACAATTAAACTCTGGAATTTGTTGCCAGAGATGTGGTTAGTGCAGTTAGTATAGCTGTGTTTAAAAAAGGTTTGGGGTGCACACTTGTGCATCTTGCACGCGCCGAGTCCAAGGGGAGCCCTGATGGCTTTCCCCGTTCCCTCCAAGGCCGCTCCAAAATTGGAGCGGCCATGGAGGAAATGTTTTTTGGATCCCCCCCCACCTTTCCCTCCCTTCCCCTATCTAACCCACCCCCCGGCCCTACCTGAATTCCCCCTACCTTATTTGATGGCGTTACGCCTGCCTCTGGCAGGCGTAACGCCATCAAGTCCTCCGATGTGCCGGAGGACTTGGGAATGCCCCCGGCCCCGCCCCACCTCCATGCCCCGGCCCACCTCCACGGCCCCACCCCCGATCCGCCCATTTTCGAAAGCCCCGGTACATACATTTGTCCCGGGGCTTGCGCGCGCCGCCAAGCCTATACAAAATAGGCTCGGAATGCGCAGGGGTAGGTTTTAGGGGGTTACGCGTGAAACCCTTTGAAAATCTACCCCTTAGTTTTTGGGTACTTGCCAGGTTCTTATAGCCTGGATTGGCCACTGTTGGAAACAGGATGCTGGGCTTGATGGACCCTTGGTCTGACCCAGTATGGCAAGTTCTTATGTTCTTATATCCATGGGTCTACTGAGAGTGATTATGGAGGCACTAGAGAGCCCTCCTGGGAGGATTTTATAGAAGCTGTGGAATGTGCTGTGCAGGCACTGGAAGAGCCCTAAATTACTCTAGGCTGTCCAGCGTTGAGAAGGCCTTTAACTACAGTCAGGTCTAAAGTCCCACAGAGGAACCAACCTCCATTAGTTCTTCATGGACAAGGGGAGTTAAGGCAGCGCTCATCTGATGAGAGCTCTACTGACTATAGAACCTCACAACAGGGTGGTTGGAAAATCATGAGCCACAGTTATGATTCCTGTGAATGGAATGTGGAAGTAAGTGCAGACAGTACTGGATGGTTCACTATTGTTACTCCTTGTAGCAATGTGCTGATACAAGGACCTGTGACTAAGCTAGAGTTCTGCAGGATGTGCATGGACCACACATTGATGCAATGCAGCTCAGGGCTTTCTTCAGGAGGATCTCAAGGCCAGATTTCATTCTCAGCATTTTCTTACAGTGAGAGGACTGGAGAGTCATCGTTCTCTCATAGTGAACTGTCTTCTACTAGCAGTGGGCCAGGAGGGCTAGTGGACTGTGAGGTGTTGTATCATTCCATAGTCAGTGAAGTGTGGGATCAGTCCTGGGTAGTCCTGAGTATCATTGATCCAGGGCAAACCCTAAGGGGAGCCTCCCAAACTGAAAGGATGGTTTGGTAAAAAGTCAGAGCTCTTTTTGGACTTTGAATGACTGTATTGATCATCCCCACTCCTGCTGTAAAGACGCCAGAGGTGGTCCTCCCTGCTGGAGGAATCCCAGCTTCCCAGGAGCTCTGACAATGGAAGAATGGTAAAGAGAATCAGAGATAGGGGGCACTGATAGCATCCTGGGAACTGTGTGGCCCCTGAATTCAGTCTACAAAATGAAACAGGGGTTACATGTACAAACCCCACATATGGCTTCTGATGTTTTACTTTTGCTGGTGTTTTTAAAAATAATTTACCTATCTGCTTATATCCTCTACACAATCTCCATTCGTATTTTGCCCTGAATATGCTTTGTCTCCTGATAATTACTTTTAAATACTAAAACATGGGATTTGATTTTTTTTTTCCAGATTTAAAAAAATTCTATTTAAAGCACATGAATGTTTTTTGAAAGATAAACACCTCTTATGATTCCACAGCATAATTATATTTCTTTCAAATTAACATTTCTTTCCCTGCCAAAGCATCAATAGGGTAGAATACTGTAACCTTCAAGTTTAATTACGTCTCCTTCTGTTCAGAAAAGAATGAAAACTCTTCATAATATTGAAACAAGGATTTAAAGAAAAGTCAATGATATTACATTTCTGAATGTTCAGAAGTGAGAACAGACATTTTTAGTTAGTGTACGGTGAGCAGCTGAGATCATAGTGATTTCTTGATGGTTGCATGAGAAGAGCACCTTGAATTTCAATGATGTTCGGGGACCTTCCACCGGCCATGAAAGTTCGCCCCAGTATAATATTAATTTTCCAAATGCATTCAAATCTCTGCCTGTACATTTTCTTTCCAGAGTAAGAGATTTAAGGTTTGGAGAAACCTAGAACAAAACACCTTTGACTGGTTTTGCTTGCACAGTTTTGGAATGGTGCAACTTTTGCTCAAGGAGAGGGCCAAATGGGTGTTTGCCCACAGAGAAAATACCTTTCAGACTTGCTCCCAGGGGAAACGTGCATTCATTTTCCACAGCAGGTGCATTTTTCCCTGTGAGAAAAAGGGATG
Source organism: Rhinatrema bivittatum (assembly GCF_901001135.1). NCBI lineage: Eukaryota > Metazoa > Chordata > Amphibia > Gymnophiona > Rhinatrematidae > Rhinatrema > Rhinatrema bivittatum. The sequence goes on from NC_042620.1 coordinate 321,154,140, forward strand.
GCCCCCAAGGTAAGGCTGGGGCAGTCCCAGTTCATTTTTAACTTCCTGTGCATACTTCCCGGTGGGGGATTTTGCACCTGCAAGTGGCAGGAACTTGTGTACCCGCAGTTCTTGCTGGGAAAGACACTGGAAAGCCTCTGAAGTTGGCCTGTTGCCTGTATCTAAATGTGCCTGGAAAAAGGGGGTAAAAAATCTTTATGTTATAACTTGCTTTGAGAACCTAGAGTGGTAAATGTGAAATAAAACGCAATGTATTATTATAACAACATTGGTAAAACACAGGCTACTTGAAGCGTATGCTACATAACAATCATCTCACACTATTCACTTATGGGTTGATTTTCAAAGACGCGTGTGGGCGTCCATGTGCGTGCGGTTCCCGGCGTGCGCAGATGGACGTCACGATTTTATAACATTCATGCGTCGCCACGTGCATGTTATAAAATACGATATCTGCATGCACATGTGCGCCCGATTTTATAATTGGCGTTCGCATGTGCAGGCGGGTTTCATCTCCTGCGCGCAAGGGGGGGGGGCATTTTACAAAAATACGGGCAGCAACGCAGGTAGGCCTTTCCAATTAAGGAGCGGACTGGGAGGGAACTTCCCTATACAGCTACCTAACCTTCCTACCTGACCCCTAACCCCTACCTCTCTACACTATTTTTTTTGTTGTTGTTGATTTTTTTTTTTTTTTTTTAACTTACCTGCTCCTTTGGAACAGAAATAAGTTATGCGCATCAGCCAACTGCCAGCACGCACTTCCCTAGGACAGGGCACTGTCTCGGCCAGCCCCACCCCGCCCAGACCCCCGTGCGCCCCTTTTGGCTTCTGTGCGTATCAGGAGATACGCATGTGACTTGGCCCTTTTGAAAATGCGCCCGGTGTGTGCAGGGCCCAGCCACACGCGTATCCTGTGGTATTTGCACGTGCTTTAAAATTCTCCCATTAATCAATCATTTTCATACATTTTCATAGTACTGATCACAAAAAATGAAAACATGAGGTCGATACTCAAAAGCCATTTAGACATAACTGAAAAGTTATCCCTCTAAATGGCTAGACCAGCATATTTAAAGATTTATCTGGCTAAATTTTATAATTTAGCCAGATAAGTCAGGGCGTTCTGGGAGTGGGTGAGTCAGCCGCATAAATTAACTGGCTAACTTGGATATTAGGAGTTAGCTGGTTAAATTCTGCAGCTAACTCTAGATGTGCTGCTGCTCTACCCTAAAACTTGCCAGATAAACTCATCTGGCTAACTTTAAGATTGCCAAGTATACTGAGCATCTCTAACTAGCCGAGCTGCTCAGCCCTCCGTATGCAAAAGCCATAAAGTATTCGGCATGGATACAATCATTGATAAATGGAGCAGTATAGCTGAAGTAATGTTGTAGGCTTAAAAGAAAGCAAAAACAGTGAACCAGATACTGGCATTGGGAAAGAAAAGTGCTACCCAGTACAGTAATGCAAGACTAATGTACATGAGTTGAAACTGTTGTACAATAGTACAAATGCCAAAGAGGTAAAGTGAGGTGACAAAACATTTTTCAAAGATATCAGAGAAAGAAGGGAGGCCAGAAATGGAATAGTGAAATTGAAAGGTGACGAGGACCAATGTGTGGAGAGAGATGAAGAAATGTCAGAAATGTTAAGCAAATACTTCAGTTCAGTATTCACTAAAGAAGAGCCTGGAGAAGGACCATTGCTGGTAGACAAGATCATAGATGGGAATGGGGTAGACATTGGACAAAACTCTGTTTACAGAACAGAATGTATGGGAAGAGCTAGGCAAACTAAAAATGGATAAGGCCACGGAGCCAGACGATGTACAACCCAGGATACTGAGGGAGCTCAGAGATGTGCTAGCAGGTCCACTGAAGGATCTTTTCAATAGATCCCTGGAAATGGGAGTGGTGCCATGGGACTGGAGAAGAATAGTGATGGTCCCGATTCACAAGAGTGGTAGCAGAGAGGAGGCTGGAAACTATAGGCTGGTTAGTCTCACCTCAGTGGTGGGAAAATTAAAGGAGACTGCTGTAAGAGAGTATAGTGACTACCTACAATCCGGTGAGTGGCTGGATTTGAGACAGCCTGGATTCACCAGGGGAAGGTCACATCAGACAAATCAGATTTTTTTTGATTGGGTGATTAGAGAACTAGATCAAGGAAGAGCACTCAATGTGATCTACTTGGATTTCAGAAAAGCTTTTGATACAGTCCCGCATAGGAGGCTTGTGAATAAAATGAGAAGCTTGGGAGTGAGCACCAAGGTAGTGGCATGGATTATAAACTGGTTGACCGATAGGAGACAGCATGTAATGGTAAATGGAACCTACTCTGAAGAGAGAGCCATGTTAAGTGGAGTGCCACAGGGATTGTGTTGGGACCGGTTCTGTTCAAGATCTTTGTGAGCGACATTGCGGTAGGGTTAAAGGTAAAGTTTTTCTGTGGATGATACTAAGATCTGTATCAGAGTGGACACACCTGAAGAAGTAGAGAAAATGAAATGTGTTTTAAGAAATCTTGAAGAGTGGTTGAAGATTTGGCAGCTGGAATTAAATGCCAAGAAGTGCAGAATCATGCATATGGGATGCTGTAATCCAAAGGAGCTGTAGGTGATAAGGGGTGAAAGACTGATGCACATGGACCAAGAGAGGGATCTTGAGTTGATAGTGTCTGGTAATCTGAAGATGGCAAAGCAATGTGACAAGATTACATTGCTAAAGCCAGAAGAATGCTGGGCTGTATAGAGAGAGGAATAACCAGTGAGAAAAAGGAGGTGATAATGTCCTTGTACAGGTCCTTGGTGAGGTTCTACCTGGAGTACTGCGTTCAGTTCTGGAGCCTGTATCTCAAAAAGGACAGTGACAGGATGGAGGTGGTCCAGAGAAGGGCGACGAAAATGGTGTGGGGTCTGTATTGGAAGATCTATGAGGAGAGGCTGAAGGGTCTGAATATGTATACCCAGAAGAGAGGAGGAGCAGGAAAGATATGATACACTCCTTCAGATACCTAAAAGGTTTTAATGATGCACGGATTTCAAATCTTTTCTGCTGGAAAGAAAACATTAGAACTAGGGGTCTTGAAATGAAACTCCAGGGGGGGATGACTCAGAATCAACATCAGGAAATATTTTTCATGGAGCGAGTGGTGGATGCCTAGAATGCCCTTTCGGAGGAGATGGTGAAGATGAAAACAGTCAAAGAATTCAAAGGGGCATGGGATAAACATATTAGTGCTAAAATTAGAGATGGTTATAATAAACTCCACATTCTCAAACATTTAAAACCTTTATTTCATTTGGATGATTTTCGTATAGTTCTTCAAACAATGATTTTTTTCTAATTTAGATTACTGTAATGCCTTACTATTTGGTCTACCATTAAGTTCCATCAGAGTTTTACAGTTTTTGCAAAATGCTACTGCCAGGGTATTCATGGGTGGTAGTAAATTTGATCATATTACTCCTACTTTGAATGACTTTACATTGGCTACCTGTAAAATTTAAGATTCATTTTAAAATATTATGTTTATTATACAAATCCGTTAATAATGATAAAACTGAATGGCTTAATACCTTCCTTCATCTCTACATCCCGTAACAAAATCTGAGATCAGAAAACAAAGGTCTGTTAAATATTCTATCAGTAAGATCTGCACACTTGAGTGAGGTCCGGGACAGGGCAATATCCATCGCAAGTCCAAAACTATGGAACTCCTTGCTGCCTGAATTAAGATTGCAAAGAGACTTTGCAGCTTTCAAAAAAGAGCTCAAAACGTGGTTATTTAAACAGGCATATGAGAGTTTGACTGTTATATAATCGGCGCATCACATTTGCAGAAGGAGATTTTAAGATATGCGATGTTAGAGGCTTATTTATTCTCTGCCTATTCTGTTTGTTTTATGTTCTCCTCTTTTATTATTTTATTATTATGTAATTATATCTCTTTTATACTGCAAACTGTTTTATTATTTTAACGTGTTTTGATTTTTGATTCATTGTTTTATTGTTAAATTTATTGTAAACTGTTGTGATTGACTAACAGAATAATGGTATATAAACCTAATAAATACATACATAAATAAATAGAGGCTAGAGGATGGAAATGAGATTAGTGTACGGGGGGGGGGGGGGGAGCGGGCAAATTGCCGGTACGACAGTTACCACTCTTAGCAGAATGCATGGAGATTATTACCCTTCACCAATATGCTTTGATGCTTTTAATGCAACTGCAACATTGTTCCCAGCTTAAGCGGCAGTGGGTAAAATAGGAATTGCATTCAGATGACAAGCAAGGGCTCTGACTTCCATGGTCTGAGATGCTTATATGCAGCAATAAGGGAAAAAGCACAGGACTACTTCTATGGCCAAGTCCTAAAGGAAATGAAGAAAGCATGCATTGGAGTAACCTGCTGGTAAAACAGTTACTACCCTTAGCAGAAGACATGGAGCTTACTAACCTTGACCAGTAACCCTTGATACTTTTAATGCTACTGCAACATTGAACCCTACTTCGACGGCAGGGACAAAAGTGGAATTGGATTCATAGAACAACCAAGAGGGCCCTGGCTTCTATGGTCAGGAATGCTGATATGCAGACGAAAGGAAAAAAGCATAGGGCTGCTTCTTCGGTCAAGTCCATAAGCAAAGCACATCAAGCTACACTATCTGAATTTTCAAGAAAGCTCATCATCCAGTAAAAAATGTGGCTAGCTGAAATTTTTATGGGTTATCATAAGGCTGGGAGGGGGTAACTGCATGGAGCAGCAGTTAATACCTTAGGAAGCTTGCTGGGCAGACTGGATGGAGCATTTGGTCCTTTTCTGCCATCATTTCTATGTTTCTATGAGAAGGCTTATGAATTGACCCATGGAAATTCCATCAATATGCTGCTTTTGAAAGTCATACAGTTAGAAAGGCTGTTCAGTTACAAAGACACAGAGGCTCCCACAAAACCAATATAATGCACTGTTTGTTAACTTTCTGTAAAATAAAAAAAAGGTGCACTATTTGCTGTCTGTAAAAAAAATAAAAATAAAAAAAGGTGCCTTTACTCACATGCAGGATGCATGTTTTTTTTTTTGAGGGACCACAGGACAAATCAAGCAGGTGGAGGAAGAAGGTGCCGTACATACCACCTGAAATAAAAGCCTTGGTACAGCACATGCTTTCTGTGCTAGGCATCTGAGGTCCAATCATTCTTGACCCTGAAGGTCTGAGCACATTTAAGACTGAGTGCTATTGCACTGACATTTCCCCAGACTAAATATCATTATTGTTCATGTGAGTAATAAGATTTTTTCCATCAAATATATATGTTACATATTTATATATTTCCCAGCCTTAATTTTTATTGACCTTTTGCCGCAGTTTCAGGCCGTTAATGCAGCAGAATGTTCCGTTGCAGGAAAAATAAGATAAGTTGGATGGTAGAATATATCTTAAATCTCGTTTCACGTATATATGCTTTTGAACATGGATTTTGTGGACTCATCGGTCCCTAATTTTAGCGCAGTAATGAATTAGAACTACCACCTATGTTCAATTTCTATTACATGAACTGGATGCTGTGTGTTTTTGTACTAAGAGTTTATGCTGCTGGAAGTTCTGTCCTGCTGCGTGCAGTTCCATTTAAAATATATGATTAGTTGAAGACGTGTGCAGATCTACGGTAGATAAGAATTTTTCATTTTCCAGCCACAACTATGTTAGGGGAGATGAACAATCATGCCAAAGGTAGGGAGAAGTTGTGTAGCAAAGCACAGAGGCTTCTTCAGAGGCAGGCAAGACATTGTGCCGAGATACAGAGCTAATTATCCCCCAACCTGAATAGGTTTGTTCTTTATTTTTTTCTACATATAATAGAAAAAAAAAATAATAAAACAGTTACTGTGGGCTGTCTATTTGCAAATATTACACCATTCTGTAGCTCAGAATAGCATGATAAGATATCTTCCATCAGACTGGAGAGTGCCCTTCAGGAGAGTATTATATCAGTTATAAAACAAGGATTTTTAAAATGCCTTTATGGAGGGAATTTTCAAACTGCTTAGAGCAAAAGTTTGCAGATGCTTTTTACTTGCTGACCTTACACCAGATTTCAAAGACAAAGTATGCGCACCGTTCTCTCCTTTGAAATTTACAGTGGGTACAAAGCACCCTCAGAATTTGGCATCTGCATGCTGTGCAGGTAGATTTTGAAAGGAAAACACTGGTAGACTTGAAAATATAATTTCTGGGCATTATTTTCTGATCCTGCCCAAAACACACCTTGGGAATGCAGCTAAAAAGTCCACACATTGTGGAACACAGGAGGCCATTTTCAAAAGAATTTGTGCACATAAACTGGGATTTATGCGTCCAAACCTTCTTCATGCAAGTAACTGGGCTTTTGAAAATTGCTACTTTTATGCATGTAACTCCTTTGAAAATTCACTGCATAGGGCTGAATTGCCAAAGGGTTTTACACGCATAAATGGACTTTTGAAAATAGCTACTATAATACTACCTTTCAGGTGAATTTTCAAAAGGAGTTATGCACGTAAATGTAACTACTATTATAGCTATTTTCAAAAGCCATTTATGTAAAGTGCACTTATGCGGGTAAATAAATACTATGGGCAATTCAATGGCATACATTGTAGAAATTTTCAAAAGTCCACTTACATGAGTAAAGTGCATTTACACATGTAAAAGCCAGTGTTATACATGTAAATCATTTTGAAAATCAGGCCCTTTATGTGTATAGATCCTTTGAAAATTACCTCCAATGTGTATTCTTGTAGCTCATATTGAAAGCAATTTTCAGACAGACAATTTCTGTCAGTAAATTATCTACCCACTTTGAAAATTGTCAGTTTGGGGGGTAATTTTGTAAACTGCTCACATTGATTCAAAGTCAGTTGCCTGCAGACTTTACACCAGTGTATTATGATTAAGAAGAATGGACCGGAAGACATCTAGATGTTCTTATAGGGATAGAATAGCCCCCCCCTGAAAAGTGAAACTCTGAGCTATGATTTATAGCCTCGCATTGCTTGAGAGAAAGAAATCTGAAGTGTGCATGTCTGTGTACTGCAAAGTAGAACTCCTTGTCCTCAACTCCAATTATTCGTAACAGATAGAAGATGTTAGATGGAGATCTGTTTGTTCTCCTGTGCAGTTTGCCCTCACACCTCAGGGGAGAACTCATTGAATTTTATGCTGACTCCTTATTTATTTATTTATTTTAGATTTTTATATTCCGCTTTTTGGCACTTCAAAGGGGATTACCTTCATGTACTAGAGGTATTTGTGGGGACACCACTGTTACTATGATTTACTGTGTTCTTGTATTACATTATCTTTTCTCTCTCTCTTTGCTACTCTGTATACATTTATTAATTGTATTTATTTATTTATTGAGTTTTATATACAATTATTCGGTTTCACCGTCATAACGGTTTACAATTTTTGATGGAATAGGGTACGTTAGTGAGTTAGCAAATACAATATGCTCAGAATAAAGTTACAGGATAAAGTTACATGCATGTTGCTAGCAATAGTTTTGCTTTTACTTTATTTTCTTAGATGCACATGTGCTATATGTATTGCCCGTGTCACTTACAAGTGTAATTTACTCCATCCTAGGATTATATTTTTGCCAGAACACTTTTGTATTATAATACTGTTTTATATGGTAAATTTTTCTACTGATCTCCTGTGTCCGTATCTCCTTCTCCATATGATTTATAATCAGTTATAGGCCATTACAACTGGTTTTGCATGGGAAAGTACACATGGACTTTCCCTGTGAAAACTATCCCAGAAAAACTACCCATTCGTGTGAATTTGTGTGGTATTCATTCATTTATTTATGTATTTATTTAGAGAAAATTACTTGCATGCTTCATAAAATTTAAAAGTATGCACATCAGTGCAAAACCTCTCTCAACCCCCACCCCTGGGAACATCTTTAGTCATTGCAGGTAAAAATACACACATAGAAACCCTCCTACTTGTGTACTTCTACCTGCACATAGGGGGTCATTTTCAAAGGAGTTACGCATGTAAATGTGACATACTATCGTAGCAATTTTCAAAAGCTATTTACTCGAGTAAAGTGCACTTACTTGAGTAAATCCTATGGACAATTCAATGGCATATATTGTAGCAATTTTGAAAAGCCCACTTACTTGAGTAAAGTGTATTTACTCGAGCAAAAACCAGTTTTGCTCGAGTAAATGCTTTTTAAAATCTACCCCTAACAGTATAGGGCAGGCAGTTTTAAAAATTACCCATATCTATGGGTAATACAGAAAAAGCTTTGACAATTATTCTCTGTGGGGGTAATTTTCAAAGGAGTTACATGCATAAATGTAACTACTATTGTAGCAATTTTCAAAAGCCATTTAAGAACATAAGAACATAAGAAAATGCCATACTGGGTCAGACCAAGGGTCCATCAAGCCCAGCATCCTGTTTCCAACAGTGGCCAATCCAGGCCATAAGAAACTGGCAAGTACCCAAAAACTAAGTCTATTCCATGTAACCATTGCTAATGGCAGTGGCTATTCTCTAAGGGCGGATTTTCAGAGCCCTGCTCGCGTAAATCTGCCCAAAACCGGGCGGATTTACGCGAGCAGGGCCCTGCGCGCCGGGAAGCCTATTTTACATAGGCCTACCGGTGCGCGCAGAGCCCCGGGACTCGCGTAAGTCCCGGGGTTTTCGGAGGGGGCGTGTCGGGGGGGCGTGTCGGGGGCGGGCCCGAACCGCGCGGCGTTTTTGGGGCGTGTCGGGAGCGTGGCTACGGCCTGGGGCGGCCCGGGGGCGTGGCCGCGCCCTCCGGACCCGCCCCCAGGTCGCGTCCCGGCGCGCAGGAGGCCCGCTGACGCGCGGGGATTTACGCCTCCCTCTGGGAGGCGTAAATCCCCCGACAAAGGTAAGGGGGGGGTTTAGACAGGGCCGGGTGGGTGGGTTAGGTAGGGGAAGGGAGGGGAAGGTGAGGGGAGGGCAAAGGAAAGTTCCCTCCGAGGCCGCTCCGATTTTGGAGCGGCCTTGGAGGGAACGGGGGTAGGCTGCGTGGCTCGGCGCGCGCCGGCTATACGAAATCGATAGCCTTGCGCGCGCCGATCCAGGATTTTAGCGGATACGCGCGGCTCCGCGCGTATCTACTAAAATCCAGCGTACTTTTGTTTGCGCCTGGAGCGCAAACAAAAGTAGGCTATTCGCGCGCCTTTTAAAATCCGCCCCTAAGTGAACTTAATAGCAGGTAATGGACTTCTCCTCCAAGAACTTATCCATTCCTTTTTTAAACACAGCTATACTAACTGCACGAACCACATTCTCTGGCAACAAATTCCAGAGTTTAATTGTGCGTTGAGTAAAAAAGAACTTTCTTCGATTAGTTTTAAATGTGCCCCATGCTAACTTCATGGAGTGTCCCCTAGTCTTTCTACTATCCGAAAGAGTAAATAACCAATTCACATCTACCCGTTCTAGACCTCTCATGATTTTAAACACCTCTATCATATCCCCCCTCAGTCGTCTCTTCTCCAAGCTGAAAAGTCCTAACCTCTTTAGTCTTTCCTCATAGGGGAGTTGTTCCATTCCCCTTATCATTTTGGTAGCCCTTCTCTGTACCTTCTCCATCGCAATTATATCTTTTTTGAGATGCGGCGACCAGAATTGTACACAGTATTCATGGTGCGGTCTCACCATGGAGCGATACAGAGGCATTATGACATTTTCCGTTTTATTCATCATTCCTTTTCTAATAATTCCCAACATTCTGTTTGCTTTTTTGAATGCCGCAGCACACTGAACCGACGATTTCAATGTGTTATCCACTTACTCACGTAAAGTGCACTTATGCGAATAAATCCTATGGACGATTCAATGGCATATATTGTAGCAATTTTCAAAAGCCCACTTACTCGAGTAAAGTGCATTTACATGCGTAAAAACCCAGTTTTACGCATGTAAATGCTTTTTAAAATCAGACCCTCTGGGGTAGATTTTCAAACAAGGCGCGTTGGCGTACTTTTGTTGGCGCTCCAGGCGCCAACAAAAGTACGCGGGATTTTAGTAGATACGCGCGGAGCTGCACGTATCCGCTAAAATCCTGGATCGGCGCGCGCAAGGCTATCAATTACGTATAGCCGGCGCGCGCCAAGCCGCGCAGCCTACCCCCGTTCCCTCCAAGGCCGCTCCGAAATCGGAGCGGCCTCGGAGGGAATCCTCTAACGCCCTCTCCTCACCTTCCCCTCCCTTCCTCTACCTAACCCCCCCCCCGGCCCTGTCTAAACCCCCCCCCCTTACCTTTGTCGGGGGATTTACGCCTCCCGGAGGGAGACGTAAATCCCTGAGCGCCAGCGGGCCGCTAGCGCGCCGGGACGCGACCTGGGGGCGGGTATGGAGGGCGCGGCCACGCCCCCAGACCACCCCGGGCCGTAACCACGCCCCCGGACCCGCCCCCAAAACGCTGCCGACACGCCCCCTAAACGCCGTGACGACCGTGCCCGCCCCCGACACGCCCCCGACACGCCCCTCTCGGAGAACCCCGGGACTTACGCGAGTCCCGGGGTCTGCGCGCGCCGGTGAGCCTATGTAAAATAGGCTCACCGGCGCGCAGGGCCCTGCTCGCCTAAATCCACCCGGATTTGGGCGGATTTAGGCGAGCAGGGCTCTTAAAATCCGCCCCTCTGTGTTTAAATTCATGCCATACTCAATTTTACGTTAAAACCGATGGGAGAAATATGAGCAGTTATTACATACCGTGTTTCCCCGATAGTAAGACACCCCTGATAGTAAGACGTAGTGGGAATTTTAGGGGGGTCGGCTAATGTAACACATCCCCCGAAAGTAAGACGTACCTGTCATTTCAAAAAAAAATTATTTTTAAATACCTGTCGGAGGGCCGCGTGGGTCCAGGCGGCTGGCGGCGGGAGCCGGGTGGTCGCGTGTTAAATCTAGGCCGCGGGCGGGTGGGCGCTTGTTCCAGGCGGCGGCGGCGGGTGGACGCGCGTTAGTTCGAGACGGCCGGCGGGCGGCGGGTGGTCGCGTGTTAAATCTAGGCCGGGTCGCACAGGCGCGCATTCATTCACTGCCGGTGGGGGCGGCCTCGGCAGCCCCCACCGGCAGTGAATGAATGCGCGCACAGGCCCACAGCGCCTGTGCGACCCCTGCGATTCGGCGCTGGGGGCTGCCGCTGGGGGCTGCCGCTGGGGGCTGCGGCAGTGAATGAATTAATTCATCCAGGCGGAGGAGCCGGCTGCTTTCGCCGCTGCCGGCTGCTTTCGGCTGCCGCTGCCGGCTGCTTTCGGCGCTCAAGGCAGTCACATGCCACGTCACAGCATGTGACTGCCTTGAGCGCCGAAAGCAGCCGGCAGCGGCAGCCGAAAGCAGCCGGCAGCGGCGAAAGCAGCCGGCTCCTCCGCCTGGATGAATGAATTCATTCACTGCCGCAGCCCCCACCGGCAGCCCCCAGCGCCGAATCGCAGGGGTCGCACAGGCGCTGTGGGCCTGTGCGCGCATTCATTCACTGCCGGTGGGGGCTGCCGAGGCAGCCCCCACCGGCAGTGAATGAATGCGTGCCTGTGCGACCCGGCCTAGATTTAACACGCGACCACCCGCCGCCCGCTGGCCGTCTCGAACTAACGCGCGTCCACCCGCCGCCGCCGCCGCCTGGAACAAGCGCCCACCCGCCCGCGGCCTAGATTTAACACGCGACCACCCGGCTCCCGCCGCCAGCCGCCTGGACCCACGCGGCCCTCAGACAGGTATTTAAAAATAATTTTTTTTTGAACACTCAGGTTTTTTTTCCAATATAAGACATACCCTGAAAGTAAGACATAGTGGGACTTTTGGGGGTAAAAAGAAAGTAAGACGCTGTCTTATATTCGGGGAAACATGGTAATTCTGTCACTTAGAGACCCACTATAGGCAATTACTTCTTCACTTTCTTATTTGGAAATAGTTTAATAATGTATTTGAATATTAAAAAGCAACATAGGAAGAGAGCACTTCATTCAGTGCTTTATTAACGTTACAGAGCTTTGGGTGGCGGGGTAAATGCCACAAGCCAACCAATGAGCATCCAGGATTGTCCCACCCCCAACACTCTTGGCCCTTCACTACAAACAAGTAATTGCCCTGTTTCCTTAGGTCATCACCAATGAAACTTGTATTGCAGCGTGCACGGCCATAGTTGGTATTATTCAGATCATCAGAAGTACTTACTCCCACTGGGAATCAGATCTCTGTCAGGAATGAAGAGTTTATATCCATAGTGCTTTTCCAGAGCATCGGGTAGGATTTCAAGTGCAAACTGTTCTTCTTCCTTGCTTTCACAGTCTAATGAGTCTGGATCCACTTTGGTATAGGAGAGATAGGCATCATACTCCTTGTTGTCTTTAAAAGAAAGACATAGTTAATATCAACCACAAGCCAGTTAGCTTCATGTAAAGAGAGAGCATGGAACTCAAGTGTAGATACAGAATAATGCATCCCTGTGTAGGAAATTATATTTCCAGAGTGCTCAGCACTATGATATAGCGCATCACATGGTAAATAACATTAACTTGTCTACACAATATAAACATGTACATTTCTTCTAATACAAGAGGACTCCAAAGGAATGGAGGCATACAAAGGCGAATTTGGAGAACTGTTAATTAAATGAGCCTAGGCCCCAAAGGCTTCGGAAGAGGATGTAGCAAAGGAACTCGGATGGTTTCTTTAGTAGATGAAATTTTTCCCAACTTAGATAAAGGGGAAAATGGAGTCCCGATCCTTTTGGATCTTTCTAGTGCTTTTGACGTGGTAATTCACTCACTGTTATTACATCGATGTAAATCTATAGGACTGCGAAGCCATGTGTTGTCATGGTTAGAAAGATTTTTTTTTTTATTAATTAAGAAACAGCTGGTTAGTTTTCAGGGTGAAATATCGAGGGTGAAAGAAGTTAGATCGTCTCTTTCCCCCTTACTATTTACTACTTTCCTGACACCATTAGGCCACATTATTCAGGATGCGGGATTTAGTTCTTTTATTTACGCTGATGATGTGCAGATATTGGCCCCACTGATTAAGTTTGTCAATGATGATTATTTACATATAAATTGTTGTTTAGCTAACCTTGCCCAAATGTTGATTAGTAGTAAACTAGTGATAAACACCAATAAGACAGAAGTGCTTTGGCACGGTACTGGAGAGATCAAAAGAGGGTTGAAACTGAATGATGTAGATTTGGAGATAAAAAATGAAAGGTCTTTAGGAGTCATTCTAGATTCAGAGCTTTGTCTAGAGAAACATATTCAGCAAGTGACTCGCAATGTGTGTCTAAAAGTAAAAATGATAAGATTGCTGAGATCATTTTTGGATTGGGATCCTTTGAAAACCGTGGCTTATGCATGCATTCGATCTCATTTGGATTTTTGCAACGCGTTGTTCATGGGTTTGCCAGTAAATTTGTTATACAGGTTACAGGTAATTCAAGATACCACAGCACGAATAATTACTAGAGGTACCAGAACAGTTCCTGCGAAGCCATTGCTATTTGGTTTACACTAGCTCCCAGTGAACATATGCTGTAAATTTCAATTTCTACTGCTTGCCTTCAAAGCTTTGAATGGCCCTTGTGCTCCGCTTCTGAAAGGGAAATTAAAATGGTATGAGGCTACTGGGAAATTTGCAATAAAAAAAAAAGAGAATTCTCTTGAATTACCAAGTGTTCAAGCTTTTCATAAGAAGCGACTGCAAAATTGCTCATTTGTAGCAGGAATTCCAGCATTACGGGATTCACTTCCATTGGGTTTTAGGGAAGAGAAGGTTGGTGTAAAATTTCAAAAAAACTTGAAAACATGGCATGACAGTGGCATTTTAATGATTAATGATCAGAGTTTAAGTAGGATGGAGTTTGGTAACTGGCTGTCTCCCTGAAGTGTAGATGTCAAAGAGTTCAGCATGTTATGTTCTGCTGGTTTTAGAGTAAAATTTATGTTTAATCGTTTTTATGATCAATGATTGTTTTGTTTTTATTATGGTGATTATCATTTTGAATGTTTTAATTTTATGTTGTAAATCGCTTTGGAAGACTTGTCTGGAAAGCAATTAATAAAAGATTTGAAATAAATAAATAAATAAACTGCCAAAAAGAAAAGAGCCAAAAGACTCTCAAAAAAACCCCCAACCATGAAGCCAACGAAGACACATAAGCCATTATTGAAAACCAATCCCATACTTTCCCCTTTGGTATTGTTGGAGAACAGACAACATTTGAATGGAACTAAGTAATATAAACTAGCAAGAATTGTAAATAGCTTCCCTATTGGCAGATGGTGCTGTAATCCAGTGTAACACATTAGTTAGTCAGATCTTTTTAGCTATTTCCCTCTTTCTAAACTGACTTCCTCCTTTTTGTTCAACTGCTTAATGCTATATTGTAGAACTGGCATTAAAAATCCTGGAGCCCAGGGCAGAAACTAAGGTGTAGTTCCAGTCACTAGCAGGTGCCCTAAATCTCTGCCTCAGTGACATCACTCAGCTCTGCCCAAAATGATGGAGCTGCAGCAATTTCCCTGCTTGCCCTCTTCTAAAATTGGCCCTGCTGTGTTGCATCACTTAGTTTGGTGCTACTTGTTATAGTAAAATGATTCCAAAGACAATGCGGTTGCATGTGTCTGTCTCCTTTTATAAACGCTGCTAACAAGTATGTCTGCTGCCAGGCAATCCCCATGAACGGCCACAGATGTTTGGCTGTGGTTCGATGAGAGAATAGCATAAAGGTATCTAAAATGTAAAAAGTATCATACAAGACCTTGCAAACTGCTTCTCAAGAAGACATTTTACAAATACTGGTGCTTCTGATTGCATACGGGCCTGTGAGGAATAGGCAAGGGCTCGTAGAAATTTATAAACAGACGTGGGACACAGGAAGATAAGCAACATGCAGTCAAATATCTCAGTTTAGAATGAAGAGCAGAAAACATAGTGGGATAAATTTCTGCTAGGAGACCTAATTGGCAATGTGCACATGTACTTTTCAGCTTGTACAGACCTGTCCCATTTTCAAAGACGAGGCAACTGTGGCTAAAAGTATGTGCAGAATAACACAAAAGAGAGGCTAGCCAACCGCATACAAGTAAAACAACGATGTGGGCAGTGGCCAAAAACTGAGAGAACGAGAAATGTAAACATAAAGCCCAAATGAAATGATTTAAATGAAAAATAAACAAATAATTGTCAGATTGCCACATCATCACTTAAATCAAAGATGATTTTCATATAGATCTAAAATTTTAAAATGTTTCAAATGTAAAAAATAAAAAATAGTAAATGGAAGCTCAATGTTTTTGGATTGTGCTTGTGCAGCTACTGCATCATTCATTTGGCACACCTGGGAAGTGCTCTCCATGGTGCTGTTTGTCTAGTCCTCCTGCTCTGTCACCAAAATGCAATGAAGAGCCGACTCGGAGGTTCAGAGAAAGTAATGCATATGCTGCTGCAGCTATCTCCCTGCATTGGGAAGCATTTGCACAGCACATAAGTTAACTCCTGACTCTGTTCATTTATGCAGGAACTCAGAAACTGCAATTGCCTTTAAAGCACACCATCTTACTAACAACTTTTAGCTGCTAAATTGTCCTTTTGAAAATTGACTAGGGCAGATTCCCTAAATTTTGGCTCCTAGTTTCATTAGGCTCTTAAATTTAGGATCCTAAAAACTAAGGGGTAGATTTTAAGAGACACGCGCTACCCGGCGCACGCACATGGACACGCGATTTTATAACTTGCGCGCGCAAGGGGGTGCACAATTGTGCGTGCCGAGCCGCGCTGCCTTCCCCCGTTCCCTCCCAGGCTGCTCCGAAATTGAAGAGGCCTCAGAGGGAACTTTCCTCCCCCCCCCCCCACCTTCCCTTCCCCTACCTCTTGCTTCTTATTTTTCCTGTTTCCAAACTTACTTCAGCCCTGGTGCTGAAGTAAGTTGCGTGCTCTGGCCGACTGCCAGCGTGCGATCTCCGGCACAGTGACAAATGGCTGCTGTGTCAGAGGCCTGTGACCCCGCCCTGCCCCCAGATCACCCCGCCCACGCCCCCGGACTGCTCCTTTAGTAAAGCCCTGGGTCTTTCACATGTCGTGTAACCTTTTGAAAATCCAGCCCTGAGTGGATATAGGGGTAGAATTAGGGTGGGGAAACTCCTTTTGCATACACAAAGAGGTTGTCAGTCAGAAAAGAAACCTACAGGGTCATTCATCACATCGCGTTAGAGAGTTATTGTGGGCATAAGGGCCATAATGCCCATGATAATGCCATAATGCCTGCGATAAAAAATGCATCGCGAGATGCATATGCAAATTTTCAAAATTTAGTCAAAAGGGAGGAGTTTATGAAAATGAGGGGTATTTAATGTTGCATGCAGTGGTGTAACACATTTTAACGCAATTATCATAAATCTCATTTTGGGAGGGAGAGGGAGAGAGAGAACCTCTGGGGTGACACACATACTAGTGAACTATTTATAACAATGTAGGAGGGGCAACTATTAACTCGAGGTGAGGTTTTAGTGGTGGCCTAGGGTTTGGGGGGGCAGTTTTACACACACAGTCAAAGGTACGAACAGCACAGTAGACATCAGTGAAGATTTGATGTGATTTGGAGTGAGGAAAGGTACACAAAGATGATAGCAACTAGGTGGAGAGTGCATCAAACTCGGTCAAAAGTATACAATGTATATTTATTTATTTATTTTATTTAAATTTCTTATATACCGGCATTCGCGATGGGAGTCGCATCATGCCGGTTTACAAATAACAAGGTGTATCTTTCCTCACTCCAAGTCACATCAAATCTTCAGTAATGTCTACTATGCTGTTTGTACCTCTGATTGTGCATGTAAAACCCTAGATAACCACCAAAACCTCACCTCGAGTTAATAGTTGCCCCTCCTACATTGTTATAAATAGTTCACTAGTATGTGTGTCACCCTAGAGGTTCTCTCTCTCACTCTCTCCTCATATGAAATTTATAACAAAATAATGAATCTAAGGCTGCTGTTCTGTTTTCTGTCTGCCCTATAAGCTGTGCACAGGGTTAAGTTAGAGAAAAAAAAACATTGCTCTCCACTGCCCTGCCTCAATGAACAAACAGAATGCAGTGCCTCTGTCTCTCTCTCACAATGGGGCTGATGCAAAACAGTGCAGTTAGCAGATCACATTGTTTAAAACCGCGGTTGGACATGCATCCACAGCCCCTTATGCTATAGGGGGATTAACACACCACAAAACTAGCAGTGCTCATTAAATGCATGCTGATGAGACTATTAGTTAGTTATACCACATGCAAAAAAAAAAAAAATGTGCATCCAATCTGCACATTTTTATGCTCAGAAATTAAAACCTTCCCAGAGCAGGTGTTAATTTCTGAGCAGCCCAAAAGTTGTACAGAAAAGCAGAAAATACTGCTTTTCTGTACATCCTCCGACTTAATATTGAAGCAATATTAAATCAGAGGAACAAAAAGTTTAAAAGATATAAAAAAAAATATTGCCGATGGTCAGATTAGGGAAACGGATGCTCAGTTGACCAGCGTCCGTATCCCTAACCGGTGGATGAGTGCCAGTTAGGCAAATGGACACTGATAAATTCAGTGTCCATTTTCTTAACCCACAGACAGCCGACCTCTCCTGGGTGCCCGCTGCCAAGGAGGCACTAGGGGGGTGCGCAATCGACCCTAGCGCCTTCTTGGCAGCACGACCCCTAATTTAAATATTGCATGGCGCCCCAGGAGAGGTACCTGGGTGCACATTAGGAAAGCATGCGCTGAACTCTCAATGCCCAGTTTCGGTGCATTTTTTTTGTATTGGCCCCAATGATAGTACTGTGAATTCAGCAGTGAAGATAAGGAAAAACCTTTTGCCAATGCCAAAATTCTTCTCTCTCCTTTAAGAAACTTTTCTTTCACTCTTGCAGAATTTCCAAAAGACAATCTTTTCTTGTGAAATACAGGAGAGAAAAATGGAGTTTCTTTGCACGTGCTCAGATCTTTCAGGGGGAGGAAGTTAGCATCGCTTGATTCAGGTAGCAGTTATAGGCTAGTTAAAATAAAATGCTTCATTTTGATTATTCATCTGTCCAGTCTACTTGACTTCTTCTCACCTTGGCACCATTCAAAATACAACCTCACAGTCGTTGCTTGGTTGCTATAGTTACCTTCAGGAGAAATCCCCCCAATCTCACTGCAGCAGTTTTAAATGGGCCAAAGACTTGAATGGGAAACAAATAAATTAAAAATATTTTTTTATATTCATAGGTACCCTCCATTTGTTTCTGGGAGCCATGTTGCATTTTACCCATTCGTTGCATTTTATTAGGTGCATTTTGCCCATTAGCTTCAAATGAATGCCCAGCCCTACTGCATATACTGACATTGCCCAGCAGAATTAGAGGCATGGAGTGTGTATTGGTCATTTGAGCTAGCTCCCTACTTGGTGCTTAAGTAAAAAAATTACTAACTACACATGCTGCTTTCTGACCTGGAGTCAGGGGCTTACTGAAAAATAAAAAAAAAAGCTTTCTGATGGCATTTTGTTGCAGGGTCATGAAGCAGTCCATAGGATGCACCAGGAAAGTTGCTATTTTCAGAATGATTCTAATAAATGAATGTCTTCTTATTTGGTTTTAGAAAACAGATGCAACATTACTTAGCAGTGCTGCTTGCACAGACAAAAAATCTAGCATAAGAACGTTCTGTCTTAAACTTTCTCTTTGGCTTTCAATTAATCCTGAAGACCTTTACGTTTAGCACCAACCGAGTATCTAACTTACCATCTGATGATTCATCACCTCCGAAATTCTGTCTGTAGCAGAGCATCAGCTCTATGTTATAACATTTATAGATGGTCACAAGCAAAGCAAAGAGAAGAAAGATTGCCCCAAGTCCTCCAGCAAGCTCTATCTTGTACATCAGATCTAGAGTAAACAGAGAGAACACATTCAGATGGGTCTGGGAGCTTTCTCTCCACTTCCTCAGCTTCTTTACCAGCTTCTCTTAAGTGCAGTTAAAACATTAATACGACCTCTTTTGTGAGCCATTATGTTGCTCTATCAAGTACCTATTTTCTTTTATTGGTGTCATGGCATTGCAATCTCTCTCTATATGTGGTGGGGTGGCGATGCCCTAGAAGATAACAAAATTTCAGGCAGCTTTGTGACCTGAACTACTGCGCACAGTGAAAAACAGCCGCTAGCTACTAGTGCCCAATACGCCGAATGCCTTGCTGGTTTACATGAGCTTACAGTCGCCCTGCAGCTCTAGGTTATCCTTACCAAGGGGGAGCAGTACAAGAGGGAGATTTTCAGCACATGGCACGGGACACCACGGCCCCTGCCTCCTTCTAGAAATATAATTTTGTTGTACCCGTGTGCGGTCTCTTGAATCACACAATTCATTTTTCTTAAAAGATTTTTTTAAATTAAAAAATCACCAACTCATTAAAATAGTTTCAGACTGCTTTCTTGATCTGTCGTTCTGCTTTCTTTTGTTTCTTTCTTGTTCACTTCTGATCCTTCTCAATTTTTCATGTTTTCTTTATTCTTTTATTTGGAATTATTTTCATTTTCGGTTTTCTGCATTGTTTCCTTTTCTCCTGTCCATTTTTCATTCAGTTCTCGGAACCTTTATTCTGTCTCAGAGGCAGTCAACTCCAGTCCTCAGAGCCACAAACAGGCTGGATTCTCAGGATATCCATAATGAATATGCATGAGATAGCTTTTCATGTACTGCTTTCATTAGGCTTAGTGATTAGAGCAGTGGGCTGCAAACCAGGGAAACCAGCGTTCAAATCCCACCCCTGCTCCTTGTGACCTCGGGTAAATCACTTTACTCTCCCTAGCCTCAGGTTTGAAAGGTGGAATACACATAGATTGGATTGGATATATCTCATGCATGTTCATGGCGGGCATCTCGAAAACCATGCCTGTTTGTGGCTCTTGACACCTTTTTTTCTTTTGCTGATGTCACTTATTTTCAGTCAATCTTGCTGCTCTTTATCATACTTCCTGGTAGTTACCAGACGCTTCCATTCTTCCTTTCCGCCTCTCTCCCACGCGCTTATTTACTTCCTTCTATTGCACCTGTGTTACCATCCCTCTGTACATCCCTCTTCCTCCATCATCCTTTTCCTCTTTCGCTCAATATGAGCAGGAGAGCAATATGCTCTCCTGCTCTTCATGCACACATCCTCCCTCGTCGTTCCTTACCCTCCTCCATCCCCCTCCAGCTTTCATCTGTCTTCCCCATCCTCAACTCTCTTCTCCCTCTGATCCTCATCTATTTTTCCAACCCTCACTCCCTCATTTCACCCTACCCCACGTTTCTCTCCCTGCCTTCATTTTCTCCTCCTCCGCCCGTCCCCTTCCTTCCTTCTCTCTCCACCCTAATACTATTTATAATTCTACTCTGCCTCGCCCTCCCTACTCCATTTTGCTGCAGAAAACCTTTCCTTGCCCAAGTCCGCGGTGTTAATTTCCCCCCTTCCCCTCTATTCGTCCCCCCCTGCCACTCCCCTTCCGTTTGCACCCCTGCCTTATTTTCCCTGCCTTAACATTTGTCCCCTGCTGATTCCTTTCCAGTCTCCTTCCCGGCCGTTGCCTATGGAGGAGAGGAACTATCCAGATCAGACACAGAGACCCCTCCTCACCGCGCTCCCAGGAAAAGACCCCTTCCCGTGACCTCAGGGACAAAAGAAATAAATCTCTCTGCCGGAGACTAGCGCAGCAGTGCAATGGCGGTTGGAGCCTGTCATCCTGTGCTAACTAATCTGACTATATACCGAAGGATCTGCGAATTGCAAGATCTGCAGCTAGAAAGTGCCGGTCGTGCAAGCTTTGGAACTGCTCACAGTTGTGGGTGGTACCAGTACTCGGGGTGCGCAAGCAAAAAAAAAAAAAAATGTGTGTCATTTGTTTTCAGGAAGTTTAGAAGTCAAATTTCTGTATCATTCAAGGTTTTCTCCATTTTTTAATGTTTCATAAAAGAGTGCATACCATTTCCCAAAATCTAAAAAAAAAAAGGAAAAAACCCGATCACCACGCCACCCCAGTTGTCTCAAGTACCCTGAGGTCTCTGGAGATCCAGAGTCCCCTCTTCCTGCCACCCCTGGAGGCATATGAAATTCCCCCAAACAAAGATTTCAGCTGTGATGGGCACAGGTCCAGCCCTTATTGGCCCATCCCTCCCTTCTGTTAAAAAAAATATCTTTCCAAGAGCTGGTCCACCCCACCACCCTCACTCTAGCCCGCCCTCCCTAGACTTAGCAAATCTACCTTGATGGTCTAACGGGGGCCTAGAGCGACCCTTATGCGCCAAACTAAGTGGCTGCCATTTTCCAAAATGGCTCTGGCAGGGTCTTTGCCCTTATCACATGATAGGGGCTACTGGCACCATTTTGGAAAACTGTGGCTGCTGAGTCTAGAGCATAAAGGTTGCTCCATGTCCCCACTAAACCACCAAGGCATCCAGATAAGTGTAGGGGGGATTGGGCAGGTGGATTAGGGTGGGGGGGGGCAGCTTGCACGGGGCTATTTTTCAACAAGGGGGGGGGGGTTGGAGGATAGGAGGTGGAATCTGTGCCTGTCAGAGCTTGAAACCTATTTTTTAGGGGAACCAGCACACTATTTGTAAATAGTGCACACTAAAACTGATAACAAAACACAACATTTCGGATTTGTTTTCTATCATTTTGTTTTGAAAACAACTTGAAACGACATTGTTTATGTTATTCCAAACAAATGCACATCCCTAACCAGCACAGACACTGAAGGGTGGTAGGGACAGCAGCTGTGGGATGATGGCCTCTCATGGATCCTCTTGTGTTGGGTGGGAGCTTCCCATTCTTGCATAGGAGAGAAGAAAAAGGAGGCCTGGCAGAGGAGACTGTGCTTTCTGGGGAAGCCCTTGTATGTGTAACCAAGAGTTATTCTTTGGTTGCCAGGGAAGCAGTAGGTAGAATAGGTTAGTGGATGGGGGAGAGGACCCATTCAGATTCAGTACCTCCCCATGAGGGCCCTGGGAATGGCCATCCCCTACGAGCTTTATAACAGCTCTCTCCTGAGAGTCTGAAGGCAGTCGTGTAGATTATAAACCTTTTCACATCGTAGATCTCCATGGGAATACCACAGGGACGGCTTCCCAAGGATGAGGAAGGCAAATAAAGTTTATTACATGGAGATATACGTTTTATTACTAGATTCTTCCAGTTTATTCCATAACAATACTGACAGTGTATGTTTGAAGATTACTGAGCATCTTGTGCTATTCATACAATCACCATTATGTCAATAAGCATGTTACATCTTACTGCTTAAGTGCTTTCTATAGCTACCCTTGACATAACAAATCTTAACCTAGGCTACGCTGAAGATGCCTAAATGTCCAGAGCACTAAAACATAGAGCAATCTACCCTTTGTAGCCAGAAATGTGTTTTTTCACACGAAAAGACAGATGAATAATATCTGCTGTAGTGTCTATACATTAGCTACATCTCTAGACTAAGGCGCTCTAATGTTTCCATCAGGCACAATACTAATGATACAACAGTCTGGCTGGGTGTTTTCTGATGGTAACACACACACACACACACACACACACACACACACACACACATATATATATATATCTCAAAATACAGGAAGGTAGCTGGATAGCCTTTTTTTTTTTTTTTTCCAAATGCTTGGAAGCCGCTGTCATGACAACCAGAAATGAAAAAAAAAAAAACAGCAAGCTGTCTACTCTTGCACCATGGAGGTTACTTTGGAAGGCATGAAAAGCTCACAAGTGACTTAGTTAACATGACAGGAATGCCATTTCTCACAAGCATTATATTCAGCATATTCTCTTATATTCCTAGAGCTTTTATTTGTTTCTGTTTTTGTAGGAGCGATGTATGAGTGCTGCACTGCTATATCTTCACAGCTTAGAGTCATATGCCACTTTCAAGAACCAATTCGTTCTAAAAGTAATATCACACTGATTGTTCACCAGTCTGTTTTGCTGCCAGCTTACCATGTTCCGACCTCTGGTGAACTTTGCATATTTCATGAAGCTAATCAACGGGCAGAAAAACAATAAGACTGAGTGCTGAATAGCAAGGGAACATGAAACTTCTGATGTCACTGTATTGAAAGCACCTCGTTAGTAGCAATCAGATGCAAGGCAAACACAAACGGTTGTCCAGGCGGTTTAATCAACCGTTTATGGATTTTTGGCAAACAATAAAAAACTGGACAAATGGGATGTGATACTTTCAAAACCCCTTTCTCTTTGTTAGTAATCCAACCACAATCAGCTGCTTTATCGACAATTTCATCAATCTTATGTTTAGTATCAAGGGTAGGGTCAGAAGGCAAGGGTACATAAAAATACCATCAAGTTTTGAATATCTATGGTGGAGAATAGTACAAGCAGCTACATTGCTTCGTTTTTGTGTCTTGGTGCAACAGTATCCAGTGAACAGTGGTCTAATTCCCCATTGTTGCCTTGTATATACTGTACGACCTTGGACTCCATGCCGTCATCATACAAGCTAAGTGAACTTTCTCTGGGTCATTTAACATTTTAGGATTTTGTTTATATGACTTATTTCGCTCTGTGATCAGCCCATGGTGTACTCACACTGGATCTGTTTTTCATCAAATGATCTTTTTAAATGTTTGGATTGTTTTGCGCCCTACCATTTTTTCTTTGTTTTTTGCTTACGTTTTGTCTTGTCTTATTCCTTGCACTGTTGAATGTTCTGAGTATTTAGTGTATTATATATTTGTGGAGAGTCTTAGTAAGCTACTGCCTACATTTTAATGATATGGAACTGAGATGATAACATAACTTGTATTTTGGTACTATACTACATTTATATTTTGTAACACAAATTTGGTTTTGAATGGATAAGAACAATTTGTGATATAGTACTTTTTTAGTGAGTTTATCTCAATCTTTACTGTTCTAAGTGAGTCTATTTTGGTTGTTCTTTTGAATAGAATAGTGATAGAGGTCCTTTTTGTATATACTATGTCCACTGAAAGACCTGTTCAGTAGATCCCTGGAAACCGGAGTGGTGTCACAAGTCTGGAGAAGAGTGGGTGTGATCCTGCTTTACAAGAATGTTAACAGAGAGGAGGCTGCAAACTACAGGCTAGGTAGCCTCACTACAATGGTGGAAAAATTAATGGAGACTCTACTGAAGGAAGGAGAGTGAGCTATCTACAAACTGGTGGCTTGCTGCAACCGAGGCAGCATGATTTCACCAGGGGAAGGTCCTATCAAACAAATCAGATTGATTTTTTTGATTGGGTGACTAGAGAATTGGATCAAGGAAAAGCACTCAATGTAATTTACTTGGATGTCAGCAAATCTTTTGATTTGGTCCCACATAGGAGGCTCATGAATAAAATGAAAGGCTTGGAATTGGGTGCCAAGATGGTAGAATGGATTACAAACTGTTTGACTGATAGGAGACAGAGTGTAATGGTTAATGGAACCTATTACTTTACTTGGAGTGGCACAGGGATCGGTCTTGGGACTAGTTCTTTTCAATATCTTTGTGAGCGACATTGTGGAAGTGATAGAAAGGAAAGCTTTGTCTATTTGTAGATGATACTAAGATCTGCAGCAGAGTGGAAATGCCTGAAGGAGTAGAGAGAATGAAAAGTGATTGAAGAAAGCTTGAAGAGTGGTTGAATATTTGGCAGCTGGGATTCAATGCCAAGAAGTGCAGAGTTATGTATGTGGGGTGCAGTAATCCAAGGGGGTGAAAGACTAATGTACACGGACTAGGAGAGGGACCTTGAGGTAAATGTGTCTGGTGATCTGAAGGCAGTGAAGCATTATGATAAGGCAATAGCTAAAGCCAGAAGAATGCTAGACTGCAGAGAGAAGAATAACCAGTAAGAAAAAGGAGTTGATATTGTCAATGGTGAGGCCTCACCTGGAGAACTATGTTCATTTCTGAAGCCCGTATCTCAAAAAGGATAGAGACAGGATAGAGGCGGTCCAGAGAAGGGTGATCAAAATGATGTGAAGTCTGTATCGGAACAGTTATGAAGAAAGGCTGAAGAATCTGAATATGTATACCCTGGAGGAGAGAAGGTGCAGAGGAGAGATGATACAGATCTTCAGATACCTGAAAGGTTTTAATGATGCATGAACTTTAAACCTTTTCTGTTAGAAATAAAACAGTAAAACTAGGGGGGTAACAAAATTAAACTCCAGCAGAGATGACTCAGAACCAGCATCAGGAAATATTTCTTCACAGAGAGCTTGGTGGATGCCTGAAATCCCCTTCCAGAAGCAGTGGTGAGGATGAAAGTAGTAAATGAATTCAAAAGGACATGGGATAAACACTGAGGATCCCTAAAGGCTAAAGATTGGAAATGAAGAAAAGGGTGCATGGGGGTAACTTGTACACAGTGGCAGTTACTACCCTTAACAGAAGGTGTGGGGATTGCTCCCCTTAACCAAATAGCTTCAGATGCTTTTGATGCAACTGTAAGAGCTCTCTCCGACAATGGGGAAAAAACGGGGAATTGGATTCAGATGACAGCCAATTCTGGGCCCTGACTTTTATGGACTGGGGTACTGATACGCAGACATTAGAGAAAACCACAGGACTGCATCTGCGACCAAGTGCAAAAGCAAAGAACATTCAAGCAGTATTGTCTGAATTATCAAGAAGGCTGCTCACCCCATAAAAGTTTTGCTAGTAGTAATTTGTTATGGCTTTGACAGTTGCTTGGTTTTTGATTGTAAATATTACTACCCTTAGCATAAGGCTTGGGGATAACCAATACGGAGCAGTAATTACTACCCTTAACAGAAACATGGGGGTAACCTGCACGGAGCAACAGTTACTACCATATAAAACTTGTTGGGCAGACTGGATGGACCATTTGGTCTTTTTCTGTCATTACTATGTTACTGTGTGAGGTTTTGAAACATCTATTTTTTTGCTATTGGTCCTTTAAAAGGCATCATAACTTATATAGACTCTCACTTGTTCAGAACCAATATGGCTGCCATTTATATCAATACCACTTTTATTTTTTAGGAAGAAAGATAATTACATCTTTCTAGTTTGATGGGGATTTAAATGCCTGGAACTGCCTCTTTAGCTGTAGTTATATTGCAGTTGCCAGGTGCATGTATAGAAATAAACGTTCTCCTTTTTTGGCTTTCCGTGATAATTGCACTCTCAATCAAGAACAAGGGCGTTATTACATCTAATCTTGACAACCCATTTGTAAAGGCTTTTTGGTGCTGATGGCTGCTTTGTTTTAGAACTATTTTGATGTTTATGAATCTGGGTGCTGGAGCTTCTTTTGCTTGTGTAATGTATATCAATGCTGTAGAGCGCTGACATGTTTCTTTTCTGCAGAAATCTCATTTTCTGCCCTAGTAATATTGTCCTTGATGTAACATTATATGAAAGTGCATTAGACTGAATCTGCTACCAAAAAGGGTTTGATGTATTAAAGGATTCTTTTTCAAAATGGGACAACAGCTTTCATAAAAAAGGCAAAAGCAATGTTGTAATAGCAGATTTGGTTCACGTTAATCCCAGTAATGGTTCATTGGCTGGCTTTCAGAGGAGACCAAAGATTACGGGTAACCCGCTGAATCCATTTTTTCAAGACAAATGAATCCATTTCTGGTTTCAACCACCTGCATTCATGGACTTATAGTTCTGAGGTCCCTAAGAAAAGCAGAACTACAAGATCCATGCATACAACAGAGTAAAACCAGGCTTGGATCAATCTGTCCTGAAAAAATGGAGCCAGCTGATCACTCTATGACGGTGACAATTATGATCATAGCCATTTTAGTTTTCAGTCTCAGAGATGTTGCCATATAAAGGAAAATTAAACTATATAGGGTGGTTTCTTAACCTGCAAAGCATCTCAACGAGCTCAGTTTCTGTCTGGATCTTGACTAAGTTTTCACTAAGAGAAGCACCAACCGATGCAATGTTCCTCTACTGATGTAATAAATCAACTGATGTGTTGACCCAGCATCTGAAATTTGGGAGTAGTGCAGGTCACGTTCTTTGCTTATTTAAATACTATATTAAGAATCACTACTAGATCATTAAAGTTTAGCTTTCAAATGTACTTTTATCAATGCAAAAAACTTCATTCCAATAAAAAATAAACAAGACAGAACTGGCCCATGCAGGGGACCTGGGTTTCATTCCAAAGCAAGAACTCTGCTCCCTGGGCCAGCCAGGGTTGGGGATATAGAACAATCTGCATCCTTAGCTTCCACAGAAGATGGAAATCCCAGCCATAGGTCAATAGCGACACCTAGGGATCTATACATTAAAACTCCTGCTAAAATATATTTTTTTCATGCATGAGCTAAAAATGTAGCATGCAGTTAAAATGCCACTTAATAGCCTATCACCTACATTTAAATTCATGCCTACAAAAACATTAGCCTCAGAGCTATTCCATGCTATTAACTGCCATGTTAACCAGTCTAAGTGTAAGTGCAAGGGGTTTTGAGTACAGGGGTTCCTCTCCCCCTCTCTTTGGCAACTCTCCACCCAATTTTGATAACTCAATGTTAAACTGAAGAAACCCACTCTGGGCCAACACTCAACTCGATAATCCAATCTCCCAATGTCAAATTGAAGAATCCCCCAGTCTGAGACTATTCCCCCCTCCCCAAGAATGAAGAAACCCTGAATTCTAGCATATATCCACTATTGCCCTCTGACCCTGCTTTAGCATGCACACTAGGGCCTTACTGCATAAATGCTAAATGGCCTTAGTGTGTATGCTGACCTTTACTTCAAGGCCCCTTGGTGGCCAGACTCAGGGTCCACATTATCACAAAAAAAAAAACCCTGTGAGTGCTGTAGCCCAAAGGAGGCCTGCTCCAACCGAACTGAAAACAAAAAAAAAGAGCTGCAGAAAAAACTACTTGGGCAAAAAATGAAATAAAATAAAAACAAACAAGACAGATCACATTCATTGGTATCCTGCAATCAGAAGAAAAAAATATTATAAAAAAAGCAGATCGGTAAACAATATAAAATGGTCCTGTGTCAAAAGATTTAATAAATATCCTCATATATCATTTTTGGGGTAATACTCAAACTTTCTGGCGTGGTGCAAAATCTGCGAATCCTTTCCATCCACAGATAGCACCAAATTTCAAAGGCAAAATTGCCATGGGTACAAAGTGCCTGTGGATGCTTGCAGTTGCTTTTTGTATGGGTAAAATTTTTATTGAAAATAACAGAAGTAGATCTGAAAAGTTAGCCTATACATGTTATTTTCTGACCCTATGCCCTCGGGAACACCTGCCCCATGTACGGCTAAAAGTGTGAACGTTCTGGAACCCTGCACATTCTTTTAGGCTCAGTTCAAGGGAGAACAATTTTCTGACAGTCAAATTACCCAGGTACATCGCTATTTACCCACATAACTGGCCTTGAAAAACTGCCCTCTTTAGT